>NC_050530.1:17812425-17829712 GCF_002922805.2 Oryzias melastigma | reverse complement strand
ACTTCTCAAGTGAATTGTCTTCAGCGTTTATTTTTGGCCGTACACCTGTTGTTTCCGGGAACGTATAGATACATGATTTGGCAGAGGAGGACATGTTACTGTATGTTCATTCACTAAGCAAAACAAGGCAATACAAAGGAGAGATGCATTCTCTAGATATGGGATACAAGATATATCTATATGTTGTTCTCCTTTCGGCATATCCCCTTAGAGGTTGCTATGGGGTTTCACTGATCCGTCGGATACCCTTCTTGACTCCTCTGTATTTTATCCAGACTGAGACATTGTTAGGCAGCAGTGTGAAAGGTCTTACCTAAAGACCCATACTGAATTAAGCTAATTGCACCTGCTGGGAAGTGAACCCTTGTAGCCTGTGCACCAGTCTTACTTCTAGTCAACTGAGCCATCCAGCCACTACAAGATGTATCTATATGATATATATAAGAGATATATTCCAGTAGTTTGCTCTATCTCATTGTCTCTTTCTGTCTCTGTGTGTGAAGTTACGCATTTCCCAACTTTTTCAGTTAATTTGCGACCTAAACAACTTCATATCGCTTTGAAGCCTGACGTATGACGTGCACACACTGTTTGTGCGTGATCAGTAAGGATCCAATACTCGCACCCTACTATCCCTTGTACTATATTATGGGGTCCAGATGATCCAAGCCTTACATTGACGTGTAATCCTTCCCATGACAAATGTGGGTGAAGGTGGACAGAATTTCTGCCACGGACAAACTGACTATCAAAAATCATTGAAAATAAAAGTTTATTTGTGGGGTCCAGATGACCTCACTCCCAACGTCAACATACCTAGGATAGCACAAGGGTTAAAGTAATGACTAGATTGTGGTGTAAGTGTATCGTGTACATCATAAGTGTCTATAACTTACATTATCCTCCCATAAACTTATATGGTACATTCCATTTTCGTAACGTCCCTTGAGGTGGCTATACGACACTTGACGGAATTGCAGATACTCTACGACCCATGGAGGGTCATAGAGTATAGTAGACTAAGGCCTTAGTTGTGTCAGAACTTAAAATTTCACCAAAGACACAAAACAACAGTTTGAATTGAAAGAACAGAAGAGTTTACACACATTTCATGGGTGATCTGTTACAGCCCCTAGATTACTTTCAGTGTATCTAAAAAAAATGATTTCATGCTGATGAGTTACTGGAATGTTGGTCCCATTCTTGTCTTTTCTTGGATTTATTTATCAATTGTTTTTCAATGATGCACAAAATGTTCTCTTTAAATCTGGACTGCAGGCAGGCCAGTCAGAACTGGGACTCTGAGGATAAACCTTCATATGCAGTTTGGTTTTACATTGTCCTGCAGAAACACTCAAAGCCCTTTCTGAAGTGACCTCCTCTGAGAGGGAACATCTGTTGCTGTACGACCATAACGAGAATTTTCACTGATATTTTCATAATCTGTACCTTCGTATCTACAACACTTTCAGCTTATTTGAGGTTCCCATCCTCTGGAATCACTTTCACACATTATCAACTCTGGGTTTTGAATTGGTGGTCTGAAAAGATTAGAAAACATTTCAAGTTAATCAGACAAGTATGACTGGAATTGTGCGTCCTTCCTTCATGTTTCAGCTCAGTGCTTCTGCAAGCGGTTTCATCAGAGTCCAGACGGACAGCAAATCAGAACCAGACACCGAACACGTCGTTTGCATCGCCACCATTCAAAGGAGAATCTGGTGTCTTTTGCTTGGTGATTAAGTGTCGACACAACAGCAATCAGCTTTTATTCATGGGATGTGGCGTATTTTTAAATGTGCCTTTCTCTTGCCAAGGGCTGCAAATTATGATCAATAATGCAATAAAAGCCCCATTTCCACTGATGTATTTAAAAGAGGTGTTAGGGTGCACTGTCTGGTAGTCATATATCATGTGGCACCAGGAAGTGTTTTTCAGAAAGATTAAAAGAAGCTTGGTCTGCACGCATAAAAAAAGTGCAGAAATGTGTTATTTCTTTATGAATTTTCTTGAGAAATGTCAGTTTGTTGTGTTTGACAATTGGCCACTAAAGTCAGAAGACTGACATGCTTTGATACTGTGTGTTCTTTGGAGGATGTGTCAACAACCGAGCCAAAAGTCTTGAGCTGTTAGAGTTACCTCTCATCTCATCTATTCCTCTTCAGTGAGGATAGAAAACACATCGTTTGCTGTGTTTTTCTTCCTGCTGGGTCCAATGCGCTGGCTCGCAGAGGGATTTCAACATACTGTGATAACGACATGAAATGAACCACATCTTCTCCAAGCAACAATAAAACTCTGGCATTTGAGTTTGGCTCTGCAAAAGGGACCAAAAAAAAAGATATTTTCCTAAAAAAGGCAACAGACTCCTTTAAAGTAGTGATTAAAGTTGAGTTTGGAATAAAGTTGAGTGATGATTTTGAGCTTCAGCAGATCACAAATCCAGAAGATCGTGTTACACTTACTGGGATATCGAACCAAACAAGCGCACATGGTGGACTGTGAGTCACAAAGAGACACTTTTCTATGAATACTTTCACTGTCATACCAGCAACGCTGCTTCAGTGTTTTATTTTTTTTATTATCATAAAATCGTTCCCAGTAATCTTTTAAATATGATCATGAAGTTTTTTGCCAAAATTGAAAAACCTTTGTTATTTTGTAAAACATATTTTATGCTCATTAGAAATGCAATTCTAGTTTGTGGGCGGGGCTAATAGCCCAGAGTAATCCTGACCCCTCCTTGTTGCCGAGAGCTCTGTTTATAGCCTCAAGCTAACATTCACGCACAAACATAGCGACAAGTAATGTTGGATCAATCCAGTTGTACAATTTTGAGCCAGATCGCAGTTCACTACAGCACGAGTTCCGGACGTTCATCTCATCTCGCACACTTAAGGGTGTGCACAGGGGGAGGGGAGACTTTACCACGCCTATTTCACGTGCTGTGTTGTTAGTCGTAGCTTTTTCTAGCATCAGGTTTTGTGATCCAACACGATTTTAATTAAGAAATATTCTGAAATACTTTTAATCGTAAATGAAGCTTTGACGCAATTTCAGTAAGAAAGATCTACCTCACCACAGGTGTGTTGGGCGTTTATTCATCACTTGGTCATCAATTGGTCTCCACTCTTAGCCAATAGCTGAAGTGTTCACTTTCTTCACAGCCAGTCTCAATCAAATCCCTGCCTTTAAATTCATTTAAATTTGTTTTTCCGCATTCCAGACATCGTGCCGGCTCACCTCCGCCCCGTTCTTCTCCTGACCCTTCGACTCAGCTGGTCATCGCGCTGGTCCTCTTCCTGTTCTCCTCCTAGCTCTTTGGTTCGGCACCGTCCATCTCAACCACCATCAGTGTCTGGGCTCTGGAGGGTCTCTTCACTAGATCCAAGGTCATCGCTAGCATTCAAAATGTCTCCAGCCCAGAGCCCCATGACGAAAGACTTTTGAATGTTCATGATTCACTGTTAAAAGAATTAAATCTTTCAATCCCCCTTTCAAGATTTCTTTTATATATGTCTTCTACTATGAGAAAAATGGTACGAGAACATGTTGAAAACACCAAAACCACAAATTCGACTATGAATATTGTGGTTTGGGTGTTTTTGTCATGTTCTTGTAGCATTTTTTTTATTATGGAGGAAATATATGAAGAAAATTAGGGTCAAAATAGCATTTCTGACTACTATTTTGGACAAATTGTTGTGAATCAGGAGTAGATGTAAATGTGCTATTTGAAAAAATGCAAAGAGCAGGACACAAGCTCCCTTCTCCGCTCCATTCTGATGCATCCATTTGTTTTTTTGAGCTGTTTGCGCTGCTATTTGACTCAAAACTGTACAGCTGGATAGCTCTGATACCACTCACCATCTTTGGTGCACCATTATTGTTAGGTTGGAGTTGTGAGGCGCTGTAAGCTAGCAGGGGGGGTGTCAAACTTCAAGCCTCAAGGGGCTTCCTCCTGCTGGTTTTCCTGAAACCCTGTCTTATCTGCTGCTGATTACCTGGATTAGGTGTGTTTAGTCAATACTTGGTGTCAGAAGTGGGATTTGCAGATGGCCAGCCACAACAAGGTTGGAGCTTCAATAGCAGGTTGGTGGGCAAACAGGTGGGACATCGGTCCTCGAGGCCTGGATTCTGATTGGTGTAAACAGATGGATGTCAGGAAACAAGGACAGGCTTACTCTGCACCAAATTCCCCACCTACAATTTCTAATAAACTCTCACTGCTCTGTAGAAACTGTTTTTGGTTATGTCTAAAATCAGCATAACCAAAATGAAAAGACCACTGGGAACGCTTTTACAACAGAACACAAGATGATCAGGGTGGAACTTTAAATCCTGGTGCAATTACACAACAGGTTGTTTGACATCATAGGTGTGAAGCACAAAACAAAATGTTTAATAAACCCTGAGAGAGTCCAGCTCTGCAAAAGCGAGAGACAAACTCGAGGTGTTTGTGCAGTCGAGACGCATGTGCACGACTAACGAGCACGAAAGACTTCAGTCAGAGACCATGAAAGGAGAAGTCTGAAATAACAGGCATGAAGAGTGTGATCAGAACCAGAGGGGAATGAGTGAGTCTCTATTGGAGAAGCAGAACAGTTTGTCATCGCAGAACAAAGGCGGATTAGAGACTAAACACAAACTGCAAACAGAGACGGAAAGTAAATGAAGAGACATAAAAGGGAAACTAGAAGATCCAAGTGTTGGATTCTGAAACGTTCCTCCATTATTATGCTTTGTGAGGTCTTGAACGTCTCATATTCAACTCAAAAACCTCTGGAGGAGGAAAGGTCTCAAAACCTTGTTCACAATTCTAACACTGATACACGGAGTTTTTTAAACTCATGAATAAAATAATGTTCTAAAGATCTTCTTGGTGGCTTCCATTCATAGTGACAATTAGTTTTCACATTGAATCAATGAAAGGGACGTCAGTAAATCTCGCCACACATTCTTGTAGATTATTTAGCCCGATTTTCATGTTTCTGTTCTGGACTCCAATCCTGATTTCTAATCCTTCTTGGACACTTCCAGAACGCAGCAGTGCTTCAAAATTTTCTCTTAGTCTTCAAATCAACAAATGCTGCCAGAAACCCACATAAAAAACAGACCAAACAAGCAATTTACTCATTTAAACTGCACTTTATTACGGCTCCGCCACCTATATACCGTTTATAATTTACCAGAGCTCATTGTGGTTAGGTAGCACAGACATCATAAAAGAGGGAAGGAATCATAACCAGATGCACTGAGATGCTACGTCAGCTACAGCTACAACAAAAAAGTTTATTTCACCACCAAAAGAATGCAGAGTATGACATGAAAGTGCCAGCTGACATGTAAAAAAATACGTACTGACCCAAACCAGAATTTTTGTGCTATTGTCCAAAGTGGGAGCACGCTAGCTGCTGTCTATTGTAGGGTTAATAATAACTCCTGAAACAAAAAAGTCTTAAAGACCAAGTCCGACCATCTTTTGATCTATTTCTCAAGCTTTCATAGTGGTTTTTAAAGGATGGTTATGCCATTTGCATAATGTCATTGTCTTGCACATAGTTTCTGTATAGCGGCAGGAGTTAATTAGAAATTCTTCACTGAATTGTGGGCGGGACCGGTTGCCAACCCCACCCCACCCTTTCCCTAACTGTTTTTACCTCTACCTTACAAACCCTCACGGCCCCGAGCTAACATTACCAATGCTCCAAAAATGGATAGTTATATTGGAGCTGTCCAGCTTTACAGTTTTGAGCCAGATTCCGGGTCAAACGAGGAAAACATAGACGTATACGGATCCATGCAAATGAATCTATAAGAATGTAACAGAGCAGGGAGCTTGTGGCCCACCCACCGTATTTCCTACATCAGAAATATGCTCTTTTTAAAACATTTTTTCATCTGCTCTTGATTCCCAATTATTTAAATCAAGACATGCTGTATTTTCTACGCTATATGGCACACTTAAAAGCCTTAACTTTACAAACAAAAAAAACAAAAAATCAACAGTGCGCCTAATCTGAAGTACTTTAAATATGGATCAATTCTGGTTGTTTTTACTGATTTTAAAGCGATTTTGAGAGGTACACAGAACTCCGTCAAGATGTCAGTCTGTTCCAAAAAAAGTTGGGTGTTATTGTGCATATGCTAACGCGGCTAACTCGTAGCTATGTCGGACTGCGTTTTTTTACATGTTACGAACAAGGTTTGAAGTTAGCATAGTCACAGTAACATTACTTTTAGTGTTATCAGTCTGTTTTTTATGTGTTGCAAACAAGGTTGGGAGTTACAGGCATAGTGAACATGCTAACGCAGCTAATGTTTAGCAGTGTGTTTGTTACAAACTGCAAACAAGGTTGGGTGTTATTGTGAATATGCTGATGTCTATCGATGTCGGACTGTTTTTTTTTTTTTTTTTTTTTTTACGTGTTACTAACAAGGTTTGAAGTTAGAATAGTTACAGTAACTAACTACTACAGTAAGTACTATGAACACGCTAATGTGGCTACCATGTAGCAGCATCTGACTTCTTTTTTGTACATCTTACTAATTAGGTTTTGTAATAAGCATAGTCACATTAATGTTAGTTTTAACTGTAGCCTATCAGTCTGTTTTCTTACTTGTTGTAAACTAGGTTTGGAGCTAAGTATTGTGAATACGCTAATGTGGCTAACGTGTAGCATGTTACAAACAAGAATCAGAATTACTGTGAATGCAACCGGTTTGAAGTTTGAAAGCAGACCATTAGTTGACCCCAAAATATTGTAGCTAAATGCTATTTGAAGCTTAATTTTCTTTATACTTTTCCGCCATAATTGGAAAAATGCTACATATTAAAAACATCAAAAGCAGTATTTTCATTGGAGTGGGTCTCTAATTCAATTTAAACCAAAATGGTATAAAACCTTTGATTCTAAGCTTTAGCTGCCAAATACCACTTCATTAAACATGATTATCAAATCAGTAAAGTATATTTTTACAGTATCAAATAGTCCAAAATGTGTGTTTTATATTTGAATCAGTTGAGCATGAACTCTGTCTGCAGCCATTTCAGTAACAGAATGAAAAATGTTTGCTGCTTAACACTATTTGTGTTCTTTAGGTTGAGGTTTGTGGTTCTGATGCTGTTCAGCATAACAGTTTACAGCACGTCGAATGTGGAGAGGCCTTGTAATGCTGGAGCACGAAGGAAATGACTGCGGTTATGTCAGCCTCCCTTCAAGTCTGCTGGATGGAGGCTAATTACGGAATGACAGATTATGTAAACGTTAATTACTTCACGTGTTAAACTGACCTTTCCACTCTTCCTCAGTCATACTCTGAGTAACACCGTGAGGCAAAAACAACCGAACAATGAAGAACTCGATGATGAAATTCTCTTTTCTCTGAGAATAGAAGAAAAACGTTGACATGTATGTTTTTAGTTGATGCAGTAAACTACATATTTTCTCAAATATGATGTTAGGTTTATATTTTTAACGTGTTTCTTCACAAAAGTGCATGAGGCGACGATAGAGGTAGGAAATACAGGCTGTCTGCGGAACCCTGGGACTTTCTGCGGTTGTTTAGAGCTGTTTGTTGACAGCCCTGTTTCCTATCCCTTGCACCTCCTGTTTTCTTGTGCACATGTGGTTGGCTCACCTCTCCGAATGCTTGGCCTCAGCCGAGAGGCTGGGTTTCTACGCAGAAGCCCCTGACCCTTGGGTCGCTTCTGTCTGTCCTTGAGAAATTGTTACTCTTCCTGACAATTTGTCTTCTCCTGCAGAAATACTCCCATCATCGAAGCATCTCAAGGACCCAAAGCAGCGAATACCAATGTGATTCATGTGTTTAGGTCCAGGAACAGGGTAGCTTAAAATAGGAAAAGAACACTCGTCTTAAGAAAGAATTACAACAGTGTAGTAAAACTATCCGTCCATGAAACAAATCATTTTTACTAAGCAAGTATGAAACTTTTTTACAAACAATACTTTATCAACGAATCTATTTTCATTAAGGAGTTCCACACAATCATTTTACTGCATTGTCAAAACGTTTCAGCTAAACAACTTTGACTCACTGTAATAGTAATTTCCTTATTTCTATACATTATCTCTCAAGGAGACAAAAACATTCTCAATTGTCTTGATTTTGTGAAAACCTTGGAGAGGTTTAGGAGCAAATATAAGTTAAAGCAACTTCAGACCTGCTAAGATATCTTGAATATCAAAAAACAAGCTTTTACAATTTTGGAAGCATAAGAAAGTTAACATCTAAGTCCATGAAACTATCCGTATTTTAAGTGGAAAACAGAAAAAAGTGGTTTTCTCGTTCACTCAGAAAGCCGATGATCTGTCAGGGTTTCCGTCTGCTTCAAGTAATCAAAGTTCATGGCCTGTTAGGGGAGAGCTTTTTGGAGCACAACCTTGTTTTTGAAAACATATTCAGAACCACCCATGGCAATGCGTGACCGCTTCCAATGAAAAGTCAATGTAGAGCAGGGGTCCCCAGGACCGTGAACCGTTTTCTTCTCTGATGTGGGGTCGATGTCTAACAGATCTATCAGGTTAACAGATCAAGTGTAACAATCACAGGGTGTGTCTAAACATAAACATTTATGGTTTTCAAGAGGGCTACACATAGCCAAACGTAAAGTAATTTATTTCTGTAATATTATCAGAAAAACTAATACTAAAACCTTTTAAAAATGAAACCAATAAATAGTCTTTCCTCTTCTGTCATAGCCCAGACTGCAGAAGGGTGGAATAAAAAGTCACGTTCTATGTGGGTCTCGATTGACCAGATTAAAAGAAAAAGATAAAAATTATGTGTCTCTGATTGTGTTTGTGGGGCCAGGCCAAATGTAAAGGTGGGCCAGATCTGGCCCGTGGGTCGTAGTTTGAGAACCCCGATGTAAAGGTATTTAAACAATAGTTTTGGATTTCTGCCTTTAAAATTCTCGGGTTCACTAGCTATGCAAAATCCTGCAACCAAAACTATCAGATAAGTCCTTTGAACCTGACCCAACTGCTCCCAACTGGACTTTTCCATGTAGATGGATGTAACAATGGATTCTTCCATGTGGTTTAACCCTCGTGCACTCTTATGGGGTCCAGATGACCCTGACCTTACATTGAGGTGTCTTCATGTCTGTCATTGGACACCAGTAAAGAGCGACAATCATTGAAAAAAAAAAGTTCAGCGCACTGTCTTATGGGGTCCAGATGACCCCACTTTTTATGTAAACAAGCCTAGGAGAACGGAAGGGTTAATGGGACACTGGATTCCTCAATGTGTTAATAAGAAAATATAAAAGTAACCCATACTACAAAAACCTTCATATAACCTAATCTAAAAATACAAAAACCTTCATTTTGTTTATAAACTCATCACCTGACTTACATTGACAATCATCCACATGACACCAGCAGTGCACAGAGCCTCACTCAGTGCGAAGTATTGTTTGTTCCACTCTGCATTCATTCTGAGCGTTCTATCCTGACCAGTCCTCTTGTGTTCCTGATTCTCGCCCAACTCTGTCTCTGTCTGCCCTTGTCCCACGCCTGACTCTTTTCTGCTCTCTGATACTGTTGTGCCAGCGCCTGACCTCTGCCTGCATGACCCTGATTTAGCGTTGTGGACTTTCAGTTGTTTGTGACTCCTGTCATCCTGTCTGTGCTAATAAATCTGCTGACCGTGGAACCAGCCATCGTCCTGTTTGTGACAAGCGAACATGCGCTAGTAACAGCAGAAGAAAAAGAAGAAGCACCTCCCTGTTTGTCCAGTGTGAACACCATGGACAAAGTGCACGTTGAAGAACTCAAATTGAACATGCATCTCATGCCCGGTTTTTCTTTAATGCTTAAATGTTCAAAAGTTTCCTTTTCTTTTTTAGGGAAAACCTGACTCTAGTGAGTATGATCCATCTAAGTAGACGTGCATTGCTTGAAATTCTGACCAACACCCAGAAGATTCCACTTGGGTGGCCGCTCACCTCACGAGTTTCATCTGAGCTTCACGTGTTTTTGTAAAACTGATGGCAAAAACAAGCATCTCTGTATTTGCAGCTGAATTTATTTCATTTGGACATTTATGTAGTAGAACTTCCTTCCACGTTGACAGAGAAGTGTCTCCTTCAATGACAAACAAGACGCCTGCGCCCGCCCGCCCGCTGCGCCGAGCTGACGTTTTCCAATCTCTCCGAGGTCAAAGGAGGAAATCTAGATGTTTTCTGGGAACAGCATCACAGAGCCTGAGAGAGAGCGGAGGACGTGGAGAGCTTTATTGGGAAGCTGTGATTATCGTAGGGAAGCTGTCGGTGGAACGATACGTGTCTGAGAGTCTGCACACGGCGCTCTGACAGCACATCGCCACGGCGCTTTTTTCCCACCTACATTTGGACGGAGGAAGTCAGCAATTATTTATCACGGCCAGTTTGTCAGATCTATAAATATTCCTTCCAGAGGCCACGAGTCAACCTGGGACTGGCGTTGAACTCTACAGTTGTGTGTTGAGCCGCGTTCCTTCGGCATGTAACAGAGCAGGGACCCTGAGGGACTCCTGCACCTGGTGCTCCAAACTCCACTGATGACACTTGCATGAAGGCCTAAACGAAGTGTCGCAGACCTTTAACGTTCGCTGGGAGTAGATCCTGCTTGACTCTGGTATTTCCCATCCCCGCAGAGGTCACCTGCAGGTTGTGTGCACGCATTTAACACATGGCAGATGCTTTGTCAGCATCGCTGCCTTTAGTCCACAAAGCGCTGCTTGGATTGCATTACAGAGTTTCTTAGCAAACTCTGTCCATGCAAGTGAAAGTGCATGTGTGAGTGGAAAACAGGGCTTGAAAATGACATCATGACTGTGCATTATGGATGAAGTAGTGAAATCTAATATGTAGTGTTCTGCATTGGCACCGTTTGGGACAAAGTCCGTCACAGTTGCCACAGTGATTTTCAGTTGATTTGAGCAGTAACTGCCGAACTCTTCGAGCACCTGGAACCCCGTCCGGAGTTTTCAGGGGGAACCGATTGCACGACGGATGACTGCTGCAGAAATGACAGGCATGAACCAAACCATGAGGTCGCTACGCCTAAAGCCAAGAGAGAGAACGGCGTGGAACAAGTCGATCGCATTAATCCGAGAAATCATGAGTCAGACATCCATTGCAAGTAATGGACATCTGCACAGCAATGACAGCTTCATGTGAATTCATAATTTTACATAACTATACACATGTTTATGGCTGAGTGTCCCTCAAATGATTTAATTTATTATTTGTGTAAAAAATCGGTTTTTATTTATTTTTTAATTTTTATACAAAGATCTGGTCGGCTCATTTTTGTAATATAATAGCTGGATTATTTAGACTGAACTTTTAGGATTAAAACTGTCATTAGTTGCGTTAAAAGTCAACAACAAGCAGTTTTGTAAATGCACAATTGTAATTGCATTAATTTTCTTTAAATAAAGATTTGTTCTAATCGAGAAGATTATTATTTAAAAAAAACACGTATTATGAAGATTAAATAACAAAGATTCAAAATAAACTCAAGTTTTGACCATTTCAAAGCTGAAAATGAAGTTAAATGCAAAATTTTGCCCGAATTCAGAAGATTTTTGAATTCAGATTCAACACAACTCACCTCTGAGAATCTGTTTGAAGCTACAAGAAATGCAAACTAATATTACCAAAAAAACGTTTTAGCAGAGTAAGAAGTTAAGTTGACATGAAAGATCCAGATTCCAGAAGGTTCTAGAGAGGTTACCAAAATTTTCCTTTTTTTTTGCAAGTTTTCTTTTTTTATCTTTATAAGTTCAAATCTTTCATATTTAGGAAATAAGATAAAAGAGGAACTTAATGAGCTCAATTAATGTGGAGTTGCTAAACTTTTTATGAAAAGTGCCCCTTCTGTACTATTGAGCACGGTGGTGGACTAATCATGATTTGCACTTGACTGACTTTAGGGATTCAACAAGAATCCTAAGAAAAAAGCCATCAAGTCACCTGAAAAAGACTGCAAATGCAACAGACACTCCCCCACCGAAAAACCTGAGATGAGAAATCATTTTGCTGAAAATAATCCACTTAAGGCACCAAACATAAAATATTTCATCGTTATCTTTTCTAATTAATACATCTATAGTTTAAATGTTAAATTTTGTGCCTCAAAAAGATCATTTCTCGATAAGCCAGTAATCTGATGTCATAAATCTTTGTGTTCTACGTACAAATGATGCCAAACAAGTTACGTTCAAATATACCATTCCTTATTTTATTCATGTACTGTACAGTTTTTTGTTTACTTTTTCAACACAATATATGGCAATAATGGCTATTTACTACAAAAAGTTGCATAAATAATTTAAATGTGGACATAAAAAATAAATATGCAGATGAGTCTCTATAACAGTCCCTCTCTGCGTCTGTAGAAAAACGGCTGTCCCTCCGTCCGCCTTCATGAGGCGGCTCATGCGGCGCGGCGCGCAGCACGCCGCAGCTTTCCAGTTGCTCCTCCAAATAGAGTTTTCAATGGATTTGCCGGCACGGTTTAGACAACGGAAAACGGGGAGCAAGCGACGAGATGTTCCTAAAGATCTGCACGGTTGTCGGTCCGGTCAGAACCAGTTCAGCGTTAAAGCTCGATTTCTATTTACAGGCGGTGGAGGCGTGCGATCCAGCAGAGTAACACCACAGATGGACATGGACGAGGAAAGCTTTTGCAGGAGAAATTCAGTGTGGGCACAGAGGAGAACCTCCTACACCATTTACACGTTTCTCCACCAAACCGGTTGGAGGTTTGAATCAGAAACAGGCTGATTTAGGGGAGTCACATCCTCAGTCTCCCCGACTCCCCTGCCTTTAGTTACCAGAGAAGTGCTTCTGTACCTGACGCAGCTTCAACTCCTGAACTGTCCTGTCTGGATCTGGACGGGCCTTCCCAAACAAAGCCCTCAAAGATCTGGATTACAATCACTGCAAAGCAAAGATAAAGCTACTCAGCTTTAGCAAGCCTTGATTCTGTATCTGCGGTTAAAGCTTCAAGATCTTTTTTAAAGTTTTATGAATTGATTTGAAGTCAGCCCACACCAGCTACGGTTCGGGTTGTAAGACGTTTGACCGGTTACTACAGAGACAACCCCTTGGTGGCATGCAAACTACAATAGATGGAAAGTTATGGACTGATTTGCATCAATCAGCCTTAAAACTTCAGTTCTCTCCTCATGAAAGATGTGGGAGTTCTTTGGTCTGCACTGTTCAGTACGAGTTCCCCGTGAGCGGAGTGCTGTTCTTGCTCCGGCTGTGCTTCTTGCTGCGCGGCGCCTTGGGCAGCTCCTTGGCGTCCGACTGGTTGTGGTGAGGCCTGAAGCGCTTGCACTTGCAGGAGGTCACCACCCGGATTTTGTAAGTCCGAGTGTTGCCGCTGGGGCACTGCAGCTGGACCCTCCGCGTGCGGGAGTGCGCCGGCACGCAGCGGTAATCCGAGGCGCTGTTCCTCCACCACTTTCCGCGGATGATGGAGTTCGGCATGAGGTAGGCGGGAAGGCACTGGCCCGAGCACACCAGCTCCCTGACGGGCTTGGCGCTGCGGCAGGAGCCGTCGGCGATGTAGCGGGTGGAGCGCAGCTCCCTGCAGCTCAGCTCCGAGGCACCTGGAGGGGGGAGAGCGCCGTTAACGCACATGGACGGAACCCAAAGCAAACACAGGGGGGAACCATTAATCTGAGGGTCTTTTACAGCAGCTGCATCTCCTTCTAGCAACTTAGACTGAATCCACCAACAAGATCAGGTCTGACAAAGAAGTGCAGCCAATAACAAATCCAGACCAGAAGGCCATTAAACACACCAATCAAATGGAGGTTTGGCTTGGAGGAAAAACCTCAGGAAGTGTTTGTGGTGACGGACTCCTAACAGGCAGTCTGGTTGTTTTAGAGCAGCACAACAACAGATTGTAATCCTGCATTTTCAACATGCAACAATAAAAAGGAGGACTTGTTGAAGAAATGACACACTCTAAAGTATCTGTTTTCCTTTGTGGCTTCCCTTGCCAAAAATAAAGACTCCAACAAAGGATGGATGTGAGGTGACTTCCCTGTTTTTGTTTAATCCAGGAGAATCTGATCTGGTGTTTTTCTCCATGGGCTGCAGCGAGGACTACCGCCGCCTCAAAAGAGATCGCTTGGCAGCAACAAATACCTGTCAGGTTGTTTTGTTATATCCCCGCCTTCCTCCAACCGCACGGTCGCTATTCTCCTCTCAAACAAAGGTGGCCTGATGTACGGTTGCGTGAGTGGATTTTTGTTCTCCCTCGGCAGTGAAAGATGAGCCCGGGGAGAAGGATTGGAGTGAAGCCAGGCGGTGGTAAAAGCCTGGCCGAAAATGTTTTTCTCCTCTCATCCTCAAAGTCAAGAATCGACTTTATCAAATCAATTATTCTTTTAATCTAATCAATCATAATATCTGTCAGGGAAAAAGAAAAAAAATGGCCCCACCACCCATCTTGAATCCTTGAGGATAATCCTGCCTTCTCAATCACAACATACCGTCCACAGGTGGGAATCATTCTCAAATGATTGTACTTAAAAAGCTATTTAAAAGATCCCCCTAAAGACAATCCCACCCCCCTCCAAAAAAAAAAAAAAAAAACTGCAGGGCTTTCTGTCTCTATTTGGGAAACATGTTGTTGCAATCAAATGGTTATGGCGTAAGTAGGGCTTGACTAATAGTATAAAGACAGAAGGAAACAACCTGGAAAGGGTACGGAGGAGAAAAAAAAAGTCCTCAAGAATGTGCGTCTGATGTGCTCTCAACACCCCCATCACACACACATCAGCTTCTACTGAAAATGAGGACGAGAACCAGTCAGCTGGAGAGCCTTGAGTCTGATCCTGGCTATTTAAAATGTTTATCCAGTGATTTAGAGATTTGACAGACTAAAACAAATACATTTTTACTGTTTATTTTGGAAAAAATGTAATTAAAAATGACTTATTTAAGAGTAAAAAAATATGTTTTTAAGATAGATTGGATTAATAATCATCCACATGTTATTATTTAACAATATTTCTCCCAAAGTTTGTGCGTAAAAAGCCACTTTCTGTTAGATTTGGACATTAAAATGGTACTTACTGTATGAGACTGTGTTTGCAGTCCTTCCGCCGTTTTTTGCCCTGTTATTCAAAGTGTTGTTACTGTTCCTGTTGTTGTTGTTGTTGTTGTTGTTGTCGTTGGCCGCGCGCAGGATGGCCTCGTGAGGCGCGCCCGCGTGCTGCCCATAGTCCGCTAAAAGCTCGGTAGCATCATTCCTGATTCCCCGCCATCCCTTGGCGGCCGCGCAGCATCCCTGCAGCAGCAGCAGCGCCGAGCTGCAGAGCAGCAGCGCCGCGGACACCTGCATGCTTGTCGGGGGCACAGATGGACCGCAACGCAGGAGCAGATTCTTTCTTTTTTTTTTCTTTTTAAGAAGAAAAAAAAATAACAGAGAAAAATTTGTTTAAATAAATAAAAGCAAAAAATAAAGAGCGCGCGCAGGAACAGAAGGACTCCTTCTCCAAAGCGGGACGCGCTATTTAAAGCCAACTTTGCGCTCAGAGCGCGTAATTACGCGCTGACACGGAGTGGGAGGGGTCGAACCTGGGTGACGGATTCATTGAGAATGAGGGAGGAGAGAGGAAGGTAAAAATGGAAAAGAAGGAACGAATGAGACCCGCAGGTCAGAGAAGATGAAAAGAGGAGAGGAGTGACAGAAAGGAGAGCTGACTTAATCCAAGTGACGCAATTAGTGCGCAAAGAAGTGCTGTTGGGAGAAAAAAAGGTGCAGCAATTGGATGACGACTTTCTGAAGGCATCTTATGGGGAGGAACGCAGGATCTGAGGACAGGACCGCACTCAAATGAATTATTCATGACGCATGAATGACCCGTTCCATCTAATGAGGCGCTTGACTCCCAGCATCACCGGGACTCTTTCAGCTCCTGCAGGAACAGAAAACACACACCGAAGAGTCTGTTTACCAAATCTGAGTCCAGCAAAGGCTTTTTCCACGAGAAACTGATATTCTATATCTCCATATCTGTTAGGAATTTGTGAATTAAAGCAGCTTGGCAGCGCTCGCGCTCCTGTGATTTGATGCGTGCTGACAGATGGAGGCTATCCCATTCAAACACTGCCCCCTTGAGGGAGAGCCTCGGGAAGGACATTCAGGCTCATTAGCATCATTCTGCTGTTTTTGCAGACAATCCAGGACAAAGTTTGATCAATCAAATGGTTCTAAGGTTTGGGTGGAAGTTTGACTTCATCGATTAAATTCAGCCTCAAAACGATGAGCCAAATTCAATGGAAATCAGTTTGTAACGTTAGAAATAGATGATTAAGGTCCAACAACAGGGAATATTCCCCTTCAGAACCACTCCATGAGGGTGCCAGGTCCAATTCCTGTTCATGAAACACTGGAAAAGTAATCCCTCTGTTTAAAGTTTATGGAAAACTCTCCCTGATTTTATCAAACAAACAACAAAAATATGTTTGTGAGTCATAGTTTTCAAAAACAACATTTGAGCAGAGAAAAATTCTATAATACATTGGAGATGTGGTTAACAACCTTTATCACAGTTAGAACTACATATGGTGATATTTTTCTTATTTTTTAGTCCAGAAGAATGATCTAAACATCCGCTGATCCATCCATCTTCTTGACCCCTTTTGGGATCATGGGGTTGCTGGAGCCTGTCCTGGCTACTGTTGGGTGAAGGCGGGGTACACCCTGGACAGGTGGCCTCGCTGTCCCACATCAACTGACAGGAATCTAAAAATAAAGATGTTTCACCCACAAAGTGACTTATCCGAAATTTGTTGCTCTATAGTTATTTTAGCTTGTTTTTACACAAAGCAAATATTTAGTTCATCATTTCCACCAGAAAAATAACAGTTCTAATAACCAATCATAAGAAATCGACTGTTATTGCAGTATTTTTTTTCATAATAAACCATTTTAAGAAAGATTAAACCTCAAATTCTTGTTTTTTATTTATTTATAGAAGTCCTATAGTTAGTCTAATGCAAAGAATCTATTTTTATTTTATTTATTTATTTTAATTGAATCTTTTAGCAGTGGACTTATTTTACTAATTTTGGGTTAAATCCTGAAATTCTATTCACCCATAAGGGACCCTTTCCCCATTGGGTTGAAATGTGTTTTATCATCGTTTCCTAAAAGATTGTTTCTGTTTTCTTGCATCTTTAAAGCTTATTTGTTCAAGAAAAATACTAAAAACATTTGTGCTAAACTGAAGAAACATTGTGATCTGA
>NC_050530.1:17808980-17812060 GCF_002922805.2 Oryzias melastigma | reverse complement strand
ATTTTTTTTCCTAATAAACCATTTTAAGAAAGATTAAACCTCAAATTCTTGTTTTTTATTTATTTATAGAAGTCCTATAGTTAGTCTAATGCAAAGAATCTATTTTTATTTTATTTATTTATTTATTTATTTTAATTGAAACTTTTAGCAGTGGACTTATTTTACTAATTTTGGGTTAAATCCTGAAATTCTACTCACCCATAAGGGACCCTTTTACTAAAAACATTTGTGCTAAACTGAAGAAACATTGTGATCTGATTTGAAACACATCTAAATTCATTTATTTTGGAATAAAATCAAAATAAAAAATTGTGTCCATGTTATAGCTGAGGCAATGTTGGCTTAGTGAAGATGCTGAATCTGTTGATATAATATTTTTCTATTTGAGACAAAAACAGACAAAGATTTTTGTAGCTCATATTTCTTAACTAAATGAGTTCTGATAGTTTGTTGTCCAGAGAGCAGCTGTAGGTCATCTTACTTCCTCAATTTTTTATTTTAAGTTCCACTCTGATCATCTTGATTTATCACTAAAGCATTCCTAGTGGTCTTTGTCGGGAAGTGTTGTTGTTGACCCAAATGCAGGAGACCAGGTAAGGTGGTAGAAAACTAAACCATTTAATAAATAACCCGAAACATGACAAAAACTGTAGGAGAAGGAAAAAAATGGTGATTGAACAGAACAGAACAGAACAGAACAGATAATCTGACGAGGAAGAAGTGAAAACCAGACACTCAAATATACAAAGGGTAATTCACTGACATGAAGACAGCTGTGAATCATGACAAACCTGAAACTGATGTGACTGAGGGACAATTCAAAACAGAACACGACCAAAACCCAACCCTAAACCAAAGTCTACAACCCGCACAGTACCCCTCCCCAAAAGGCCAGATCCCAGACGCCCAAAAACAGAACACCAGGCAGGACAGGACATGAAAAAAGAAAAAAGGTTTCCTGCCTTTTGGGTCCTTCACTTCCTGACAGTTTTTAAATTATGATCATGCTGTTTTTAACCAAAGTTTTTTTTTATTATTTGTTAAATTTAAACACAAATTTGGATCATGTTATTCGTTTTCTGCTCCAAGACTTAATGAATTAAAGGAGCAGGCAGGTTAGTCCTGTGTCCCAGAGCTTTAGGTTGTAGGGTACGGCAAGCCAAAAGGATCATAAATCATCAGGAAAAAATCAAAGTCTATTCCACTCTCTTCCATCAGAAAAGAATCATGAGGGGCAGATGAGTATTAGAGGGCAACCGTTTGTCAAAAAAATTGTTTTGCATAAAGATCAGGTGCATCATCTCTGTCTTTTTTTCTCTATTTAGTTATAACTCTGATGTTTTCAGTGTTTATTTAAAATAAATGAACATCACCTTTTTTAAATTTTAATTTAATAAAACATATGATATATAGCACAGCCCTCCATGCGTGATTTGACCTCTCCTGACGTTTTTACCTTAAAAAACCTCCTCTCTGCTCCGATCCGTCTAACTTTCACTCGATGTTTGGCTGATTAAAAAAACGACCGGCATTGTGTCAGGCAGGAAAACAAATGTGCTGTTTCACTTCCTGACGGCCCGCCGGGAAATCTCCTGATTTCACTGCAGCTCCGTCCAGTCCAGGAATATCAACTGTTGCTTCGCAATGAAGGAAATGTCAAAATTAGATTAAGAAAAAGAGAAATGGAGAGAAGTAACCAAACAAGGAAAAGCTGCAAGCAACTAACATTTCAGAGAAAATTAAACCCATGATAAAATGAAATCCTTTATGACAAACATGAACTAAGTTTCACATTAAACCTCCTTTTTTATATTGAAAAGAAAGTTATGCAAAGTTCTACAAGGGACCATCAGTCCAAAACATCTCATTAAGCATGTCCATTACTTTATCCTAGTGGTATTTTTTTATTTAATTTATATAATTGTACATATTTTCATGTCACACAACTAAAATATGTTTTGTGCTTCTGGCAAACATTTAATTTTTTTATAAAACAGTTCCTGCTCAAATGTTTTAGTCAGTACTTCGATGACTTTGATGTATTTTTCTCTGATTTTTTAGAAAAAAGAAGATTCTTCCAGAGTTCATGTTAGTCTTTATACATTAGAAGATGTTTTGTTTTTATTTTCCATTTTTATGAACCTTTTCCATCTATATATACGTCAATTTATTGAATAAAACTGCCTGTATGACGCATAAATTAACCTTTTCGAGAATGAAAAATTAAAAAATTCAGCCCAGAGTAAAAAAAAAATGTTGCTTATATTTTTACGCTTAAGTAGGAGCTAAAATAAGAAAATTTTGGAGCCAAAGTGGTTTCATTCATATTTGCATTAAGGGGTTAAAACCAAATGGTATTTTAAAAAGTTGGATTTTTCATTTTTCACAAATGAGCAAATCATTTCCAGACTGAACCGTTTGAGCCCGGATGATATTCCAAGGTGGGGCACCGTGGAAAATTATTAGTTACATATAAGAAGATATTTGTCAGCTTTGGTGGATCACGGTTACATCTTGAAAGCTGCACATTTGGAGACGCTTTAGTGTCAAAAGCCATGACTGATCCACATTTAGTCACAGAACAGAGTGTATCCTGACAAATTTGAACCTTTTTATTTTTCCTAAAGCGGCTGTTTCATGTGATACACCTCAGGCTTTTTTTATTATTATTGTTTTTCAAACTTAAAACAAAGACAGAAGAATCTTTGGCTTCAAAGTGCCGTGAAGAAGATAGAGCGACAGTAGGCTCTAATTATAAGTTTAAAGCCTCTCAAAGCCTTTTTCTTTTTTTGCTTTTGTAAAAATCAACAAAAATAGTCAATGCTGTGATAAACAAAAACATGAAAGATTAAAGCAAATGAGTGGGACCACACACAGAGGCAGGCGAAGCTTCAGGAATCGAGTCGTTTTATTTCCGGGTGAGAAAAAACTCACAAAAAATAACTAATATTTCATAAATAATATTTTTTTTAGTGTTCCAAAGGTAATATATGATCATATATATGGATATAGTTCACTCTGAAAGGCTTAAGAAAATCCTGGTATGGCGCCTTTAACTGCATTAAGATTAGCCCTAGAAC
>NC_050530.1:17805250-17808918 GCF_002922805.2 Oryzias melastigma | reverse complement strand
GATTCAGATGGAGCACTACTGAAGGCCTAGGTGGGAAATGCACGGCCCGCCACTGACAAAACCTGTAGGCTAACTCCCAGCTTTGTTTGCAACAACTAAAAAACAGGCTGATACCGCTAAGACAAGCATTACTGTGATTACATTAACTCCCGAATTTGTTAGTAACACGCAAAAAACATTCTGACATTGCTACATTTTAGCCACATTAGCATATTCACAGAAACACACAACTTTGTTAGCAACACGTTAAAATAAAGCACACTTATTCAGCTAAAACAAACCTCACCTTGACTAATCTAACTCCCAAATTTTCTGTAACATGCAAAAAAAATCTCTCAGACATCACTACCTGTTAGCCACATTAGCATATTCACAATAACATCTTTGTTTGCAACTTGTTATAAAAGCAGACATTTTGAAAGAGCGCCGTGTACCTCACAAAGTCTCTTTAATGTTAGTAAACACAACCAGAATGAATTCATATGTATTATAATCATTTAGATATTTAATTATAAGGCACTGTGTTTTTTTTATTATCTTGGCTATTTCTTTTGCAGTGAAATACGAAACAACTGTGTCTGCCTAATATCCCACAAGACTTTCTGTGTGTTTAAGGAGTTCAGTATCAAGAGGCTCCACCAGAACAGACAAGCTAACCATGTCAGGCTAACTGGGAAAGAACTCTGCAAAAGATTGAGGCAACTAGAGAGTGTTTGAACGGCACAACCACGTTTTTTTCACGAGAACCCTAACAAATCAAAGGAAAAAATAAAGTAGTGAGTTGAGTTAGCATCAATTATCAAACACAACAGAGACTGCGTGATGAAATGGTGGAGAATATTTGTCCTGAGGAGAAGTAGGAGTTTGCCCACATTGATCCAGAGAACTGAAGACATTTTATCCAATATTAAAAGAGTTGGAGGAAAAAACATTTTTTTTTCATTCCCCTGCAACAAAAGTTACTGATTTTATATAAATCCAAATGTAAATTTTACTTTTTCTTTTTTTTCTTATTTTCAAATATGAAATTCACAGGTAAAGTTCTTTTTAAATGTAGTTGTGTTCACTTTGAAGAAATGAAAAGTAATAATAAAAGTTTTGTTAAATATTTTCTTTTCATTTAATGTTACTAAAATGATTCAAAGAATGGTTGATTCTCACACACTTTCACCAAATCTGGTCTTCTTTGCAAAAAGTTTGGACAGACTTGATTTAGACTCTTAGTTGAAACGTCCAAAAAAAAAAGTGGGAGCAGTATTTTTATTTGAAATTTTCTCTTTCACATAAATTGGAAAGCTCTGCGATGGACGGTCAACCCATCCAGGATGTACCGCGCCTTCGCCTGACAGAGGCTGGGATAGGCTCCAGCAACCTTGTGACCCTGAGAGGGATTGATTGGGTTCAGAAGAAGGCTGGATAGACACCTTTTGGGGTAATGGTTGGGGCTTAAATTATGGGCAACAGCTTGCTTACTCTGATTTTTTTTAAGTGTAATTAGACAGTCCAACCTAAAGAAACTCCTATGGGCAACATCATAGCGCTTCTATGATACTATTAAAGGGGAAGCCATAAGTGTCAATATTTGACCTCACAGACTCCAACCAGCTTTTGGATGCACAGAGTACTGTTTTTTGTGAGGAAATCAGAGATGAACTTAAAGGGGTTTGCAAAATAATAGAATGGCTTCCAAGTGAGCCATCATGGAGTGTCAAACCAGGACGAGCTCTGCGGCAAACTCAGGACACGCTGGAGAAGACACGGCTCTCTGTTGGCCAAACTGGCATAAACAGAACAACAACCCATAGTTTGGGGTCAAATGTGCTTCAGAGTGGTGCGGTACGCCCTAACGAAAGGAAATCGTTCTGGAAAATGTTTTCAGAAAAGCATTTTGAAACAATTTGGACTCCATTGTTTTTCAATGGGAAAAAAATGATTCCCAAAAGACCTGGAGTTGCCAATCTTCCTGGGAGTGTCTCTGGAAATTCAAGTCAAGGTCAAACTGTGCAATGATCAGAGAAGCACAAAATACAAAACTAACAAAGAAAGAAAAAAAACCCAAAAGAGGAAGCCTGGCGTCTTGTGGACCAAAGTACAGTTGTTTGCTTTGACGCTGGACTCCATGAGCTAATTTCAGAAGAAACACATCATGTCCGTTGTTCAGGACGACGGTGGCGGTCTCCTGAGTTAATCATTTTTTAATTAAATAATTGAACACCTTGAAAGTATTTGAACTCCCAGTGAAGTCATCTGTTAACCATAAGAAGGTCATCTGCTTCACTGCCTCATCACGGGGGAAATACGACTCTGCAGTTGGACAATAACCTCATCCATCCATCATTTTCACAACCCACCGAATCCCTTTCAAACTCTGAGGGTTGCTGGAGCCTATCCCAGCGAGTGTTACCTGAAGGCCGGGTACAGGGTAACATGGAGAATTTAGAGAAACCAATTAGCCAGAGAAAACCCACACATGAGGAGAGTATGGATTTGGACCAGGGTGCTAACCACTACAGCCTGCAAACATCTTAAAGCACACACAAATACCCACAGCAGATGTGGAAGCATCTCAGTCACAGAGGAACACTGTAAGAGCTTTATGCACACCTAGATCCCTTAGAAATAATCTGAGATTTGTTGAGAGTGTTTTCACATTTGTGAGATATTTGTTGCGTAGATTTTCTGAATGTTGTCAACTTCCTACTGCAGGTAAGAATGAGATGATGGACACAAAATGTTTTCCGAGTGACGACTGTCTGCATTTCCCAATGAAGCTGCAGCAGAAACGATCTCGGAGCTGCAATAAAGCTAAAAATAAATAAGATATTTACCAATAATAAAAGTCCAACTTTTTTTGGTTACATACAAAAGACGTGAGTCCCATATAATAATCTAATAAAGAATTAGGAAAGGATAAAGAATTATTTTATTATTTTATATGGTTCAAATGAAGGGAGTAAAACATGTTTCTTCAGAAATCCCTCATAAAATCATGACGCCATTATTAATTATCAATTAATTATCCATTTATGGTTCTGCTTCATTTTGAAATTTACATGCTCTTTTAATAACTTAGTTTTTCAATTTTATAATGGATTTTAAATATTTCCAAACAAAAATCACAATTTGAATTTAACACATTAGATTTAAAACATACATTTCAAATTGTGTCTTATAGATGTGTCATATATATTTTTAAAGTGTTATGTCTTCAGGCTGTGTGAAGTGTAAAGAAAAGAAAAAAAAAGCAGGTGTGACATTCAGAAAAGCGTTTCTTTAAAACCTCCGTCTTTCAAAAACACAGAAGGAAAATTTAGTTCCTTAAAGTTGCAAATATGTGTTTATTTTTGTCAACGCAGAGCTGCTATAATCAGCAGCCCTTCAGCATGCTGTCACTCTTGTGTGGTCGAGTGTTTCCCTCTCATTTCTGCTGCTGCTGACGTGCCGCATGCTGGTGGTGAGCGGTGTGTTGACAGCATTTGGATGGATGGCTGACACAGCAGCCAGAGTGGTTTCAGCATTTAGTTCAACAGCTTCATCCAGATTTTCCTTTAAAAAGTAGAAAAAATTGGGAAAAAACGGAAGCATCTCCACCAGCAGTGGTCCTACTCATCTCTATGGAAACCACATCAATGACAGAGAGGATCTTCTTCTTTCTTCTTCTTTTCCTT
>NC_050530.1:17795081-17798502 GCF_002922805.2 Oryzias melastigma | reverse complement strand
GGCTGGGATTGTATGGATGTGGAAACATCTGGAGGAGGGGGAGGGTTAAGGTTAGGGGAAATGGAGGGTAGGGTTTTGGGAGACGGGAGGGGATACAAACCCTGGTTCGGGTAGGGGAATGGGGGTCCAGGTGTATCCAGAAGGTAAGGAGTAAATGAGCGAGTGGGAGCGAGTGAAGCTAGAGTGGAATTTTTAATTGAGCGAAGGAGTCGTTTAGAGTAGCCCCTGGGGCGGAGGGCTTTGAAAAGAATACTGGTGGCGGTATGAAAGTCTGTAATATCTGAACAAATTCGGAAAAAGCGGATGAGTTGGGACTTAATGATGCCATGGAAGGTGTGTTTAGGATGGTAACTAGACTTATGGAGTAAAGAGTGCGTGTCCGTAGTTTTGAAGAAAACTTTAGTTTGTAGTACATTCTGTGTAGTATTTAAGGCCCGAAAATAAACTGTGGTATCCAAAAAGTTGATTTCTTGTGAATTTATACTGTATTTAACTGTAATGGAGGGATGGTGGTTGTTAAGCAAGTCGATGAAAGCTGAAAATTGCTCGAGCGAATGGGGCCAGATACCAAAAATGTCATCCAAATAGCGGAGATATAGCGAGGGTCGAAGTGCGCATTTGGAAAGGGCTTCTCGTTCCCACTCGCTCATGTAGAGATTGGCGTAGGAAGGCGCAAATCTTTGGCCCATGGCTGTCCCCAAAACCTGCAGGTAAGTGTTGTTATTGAATTCGAAGTCATTGTTTTTTAAGCAGATTTCAATTAGTGTGAGGAGTTCTTTATCTGGTCGGGTAGGATCTGGGTGAGTTTGAAAGATTTTGTTTAGAATAAGGAGAGCTGTATCTGTGTCAATATTTGTATAAAGGCTGTCTACATCTATTGTAAAAAGATACGCAGTCTTGGGGACAACCAGGGGCCGAATGATTTCCAAGAAGTGGTAAGTATCCTTGACATAACTGGGATGGAGTTTAGAGAGTGGGCCTAGGAAGTGATCAATATATTGCGATATGTTATAAGTGCAGCTGTTACAATCAGAGACTATGGGTCGACCGGGAGGAACTTCAAAGGGAATGGTCCAAGAATCTGGGTTTTTGTGAATTTTAGGAAGTAAGTAAAAACATCTGGGTCGAGGGAGCTCTGGTCCAAAAAGAAAGTCGCGCTGTTTGGCGGAGATATATTTTTTTGAATACAAGGTTTCAATAATGGTTCTGATAGTTTTTTGCGTGGTGGGTTGTAGAGGTTCTTTAATTAGCTTATAGTATTTGTTATTATTGAGTTGACGGTAGGCTTCAGTTAGATATTGTTGGCGATCCATGATGACAATTTTGGATCCCTTATCTGCCGGTTTGATGATAATATTGGGGTTATTGGAAAGTTGTCTAAGGGCCCTACGTTCGTCCGGTGAAAGATTATCAGGAACGTCCTGCGAGAGTTTGTAACGTTTCAGGGTCCTGCTGTCTGTTTTGATCAGTTTGATGGTTTGGGGGAGTAGGCCCGAGGGGTCCGGTTCCCAGTTAGAAGGATGAGTAAGCGGTACCTGTTTATGTGCTGAGACCTGGGTTGAGAAGTGATCGATTAGTTTTAGGCGTCTATGGTAAAGATGCAGGTCCCTTTGGAGTTCCTCCCGGTCAAATTTGGTAGGTCGGGGGATGAAGGTGAGTCCCTTTTCCAACAGATGGACCTGGTTTATAGAAGGGGTAAAAAGAGCGGATAGATTAAGAATATTGGAGGGTGAGTCCCAGCCCAAGTTCCGGGGTGAGTTTGACATGGACGGTTGAGTTTTGGATTTTAATGTAAATTTAGTTGATCCATCCAATTGTGAAAAATTAAACTGGCCGTTGCTCCAGTCCAGTGAATGTTGTCTTTTTCCGTCTGAAAGGTGTCATGTGGAATTTCCAGTAGGAACGGAACAGAGTTGACCATAGTATTGTTTATCATTTTGAGATTATTGCACTGAGACGTAGAAAGGTTTGAAGAGAAGTTTATTATTGGAAAGTAAATGTCCGCATTGGGAAAGACCGACTTAGCTTGCCTAAAAAG
Source organism: Oryzias melastigma (assembly GCF_002922805.2). NCBI lineage: Eukaryota > Metazoa > Chordata > Actinopteri > Beloniformes > Adrianichthyidae > Oryzias > Oryzias melastigma. The sequence continues at coordinate 17,796,464 of NC_050530.1, read as the reverse complement.
CGCCTTGAGTTGTTTGGTGGTTGTCTGTTTGGGATCTTGATTCATGTTATTGAGACCTATGGAGAGAATGACAATTTTAGTTTGTGGGTATGTTGGTGTTTTCTCCATTACCTTTAAGAAGTGATAGGCGTTGGCCCCCGGATAGCTGTCCAGTTGAACCTGCTGGTGATGGTGGGGAGGGATCCGGTTAATATTTGAGTCACCCAGTATAAGAACTGGTTTTCTGGCTTTGAAAAACCAGTCCTGAATTTTTCTGGCAGGGCGCGCTAGGTGGTAGGAAGGAGTAAAGGTGCGTCTTGTTATGGATGGTGAAGTTGGTTGGATTTCTGCTGCTGGGGAGGTGATTTGTTGATCCGGGATGTCCAAAGGGACGGGGGGAGGGGATGGTGGGGGAGTAGAGGAGACTAAAGGGGGAGAAACATTAGGATTATTCAGTAAGTGTGGAGGTGAAGAAGGTTGATCTGTTACCAAAATGGAGTGAGGGGTTGAGGTAATTGATAGTTGTTCGGCGGAGGCACTGGTGGCAACAGGCCCTGGTGGTAGCAGGCCGGCCAAGCTGGACCCTCCCATGGGGGTGGTAGGGGAGGGCTCAGAATGGGTATTTTGTGAGTCTATTTCGACTTCTTTTGACCCCTTCATCATAGATGCCTCAGCCCCTATCTGCTTGGGTCTGCTTTGACTGGGGTGTGGTCCAGGTAACCGGCCTGGTGCCTCCGCCTTTTCAGACTGTTGGGAAACAGAAACAATTTGGTCAGTGGAAATGACAGAAACATTAGAAACTGTATGAGTAGGTGTATGTTGTGTCACCGATGAATTAAACGGTCTGAGGGGGGGTGGGGGTGAGTGGACCTGGGCCGTAAGTGGGAATGATACCCGAGGACCTGCGGGCTGGCCGGTGGTGGTGCTGGTCTGGCTTAGACGTTTCCGAGTCGAGGAAGGGTCCTCGGCTGGAGTTGGGGGTCCCAAGGTGGCTCTCCTGGGAGGAGGATTCGGGCCCAGACTGGAGAGTTGGGCCTGTGGAAGGGAAGAAGATGTTGCTGGTTGAGTTGATGTGAGTGGGTCTAGGTTTAGGAGTTTGGGTAAGGTATGGGTACCAGGTGGCTTAATTGGGCCTCGTCTTGAGGTAGAAGGTGGACTGGGGTTGGTAGCCTGGGTAGATTTGTGGAGGAACCTATTGTTTGGGTTGAAAATGCTAGGTCTTGTAGAGATGTGGTTTGGACCAGCAGTCGCAGGTAGAGGTGGAAAATCCTGTTCCAAGGCTTGTGGATTTTGCTCCTGCATGGTGCCAGTGGGTTGTTGTAGGGCATGAAGGATTTCTTGTGCCCCCAGGAGGGTCTTTGACGTTAGCTTGTCCTTATACCGTTTTCGGGCCCAGCCGGTGGC
>NC_050530.1:17782962-17794564 GCF_002922805.2 Oryzias melastigma | reverse complement strand
CGTTGTTCCGTGTCCCGTAGTTGGAGTTCCAGGGGGGTTGGTGGCCCTCTGTAAGCTGATTTACTCCAAAAAAAGGGGGGGGAAGGGAAGTGGGTTGGTTTCGATTTTCCTCAAAAAACAGAGGGGAGAAGAAGAAAAACAAAGGCAAAAAAAAGGGAAACAAAAACGGTAACAAGCGTTTGAGAATAAAAGAGGGGGAGGAAAAAAAACCTGAGTGTCCTTTAGAAGTCTTTTGGGGTGGATGGTCCGTTGTAGGCTGGTACGGGTTAGGGTTAGGTTTACGGATTAGGGTTACGTTTACAGTTAGGTTTACAGGTTAGGGTTAGGTTTACAGGTTAGGGTATGGTTTAGTGTTAGGGTTACGGTTAGGTTTACAGTTTAGGGTTAGGAGAACAAGTGTTCGGATCCCACCCTCCAGCAGAGGGCAGGGTCAGTGCACACTCCACACAGGTTTATGGTTAGGGTTAGGTTTAAAGTTACGGTTAGGTTTACGGGTTATGGTTAGGTTTACGGTTACAGTTAGGTTTACGGGTTAGAAGAACAAGTGTTCGGACCCCACCCTCCATAGGAGGGCAGGGTTAGGTTTAAAGTTACGGTTAGGTTTACAGGTTATGGTTAGGTTTACGGTTACAGTTAGGTTTACGGGTAAGGGCTACGTTTACGGTTTGGGTAAGGTTTAGTGTTAGAGTTATGGTTAGGTTTACGGGTTAGGGTTAGGAGAGCAAGTGTTCGGATCCCACCCTCCATCAGAGGGCAGGGTCAGTGCACACTCCACACAGGTTTATGGTTAGGGTTAGGTTTATGGTTATGGTTACGGTTAGGAATCTTCTAGTATAGATAACCAGCTTTTCCAGTGTCAACATCATTAGCGTTAAAAAAATGCTTCACATGCCAGGTGTGTCTGTAGCTTCACATACACACGTATGGGCATTTTAAAGACACCAATTTGCACTGTAAACAATTCACAAAAATAAAAGCATTGATTTTAGCTTGTTCAGATCTTGTTCCAAGGAACAGAATACTTTGTAGTACATTTAGTGTTTTTCATTACTCGTATTTCACCTCAACTCTTTAGTCAATCCCTTTCTCTAACTCCAGTATCCCTCGTGACCCTTTTAGGGTCATGAGGTTGTTGGAGCCTGTCCCAGCTACTGTTGGGTGAAGGCGGGAAAAAAACCAAAACAGCATCAGTCCTTGATGATACTTCAGCCGTTTATTTCTTAAGCATAAGAAAGAAGAGACTTCTCCAAGGTAGGAAAAATAACAATGCAGTTTAAAATCAAGTGCACTTCAACATCGTCTCGCTCTGAAAGGAATCGGCCCCTTCCAACAATCTGATGTGAGATACACCAACTCAAAAGCTTCTCACTGTAAGGCTTTGGGTGGAGGGTTTCCTTCGTGTCAGGAACGATGCAGATGCAGTTACGGCCAATCACAACAAAGAGCTCCGCCACATCTTGGACACAAACGAGATGGACGTGGAGGACTTCAGAGTGGCGAGGCAGTGGGCTCATTTTGTGCTAAAACTCCCCACTGATGAGAACGCAGGCGAGGGGAGGACGGCAGCTGTAGGGGGGGCAGCACCTCACCTGGGCCACACCGTACTTGTACCTAATTCTGCACAAATTTAAAGTAGATCCAGATGGGAGGACATCTGCTGTCCGTCACGGAGGGATAAGAATCCCAACTTCTGCTGGACAGATGGTTACCAGTTTGAGTGAAAACCACAGGAAATGATTCAAAAGTCAATTTTATGTCCTCTCTTGGTAGAAAATAAACACAACCACTTGGTTCTGATTAAATTACCAATCATCCTCCGCACTTAGAGGAAGCTACAATTACAATCTGACCCAGGTCTGAATACAATTACACACAAAACGGTGCGTCATCCACAAAAAAACCCAAAAACCACAACATAAAGACGGGGCTGAGAGAAGCAGGTACGAGAACTTTCAAGAACATTTCAGAGAAAAGTCAAGAGCTCCAGCTCAGCAGCAGTTCACATTGCATTAGTGTTACATAATCAGCATATAGAACAATATAGGAGAATGGCGATTTACATTCAATAATACGGAATATACTGGGAAAAGCCACAAAGGATGCTGGTACATTTGAAACAAACAGACACTGAGGTTACGTCCACATGTGGGGGAAACTCAAAACACAACATGAGGAGGGGGTGCAACCCACAGCCTGAACAGCAGGTGGCAGTGTTTGTTCAACGGATAAAAGAACCTGTGCTTCCACCACTTTTATAGTGGCAGAAATCCACGATGAAAGGGGGTGTGGCCTGTTTAGTGAAACTTTAAAAGATGCACTGTGTGTGTTGGTGGCAGCTTCTCCATGAAATGGATTTGGCAGAGCAGAAGTGATGGCCTCACCTCTGCAGGTGTGTCTGGAGGGGGCGGGGCAGTTCAGTGGAATGCAATTTTTTAAATTAAAAAAGTTTACAAGTTTTCACACTCACACTTTCCTTTCAGATGGCAGAGTGTGACAAGTCTGTGTGCACAGAGACATTACAGAGGCAGTTATGCTCTGGTTCAATACCCCATTAGAAAATAAAACAACTGTCCTGTTTTATCTTACATGGCTCCCAATCAATTCATTTGATTTCAGGAAACTTCTTAGATTAATGAAAAAAATGAGACAGATTGCACCAAATACAGTGGTCCCTCGCTATATTAGAGTATTCTGCATTCTGATTGGCCGTTGAATTTGCCAAGCAATCTCTCAAATGTGTTCAACTCTTCGATCACAAGCAGATATTTTTCATTCGAAGGCTTGAACTTAAAGAGTTTAAACAAGATACAAAAGTAAGAAAATGTTTGTGTTTAGTGAGGAGTTTTACAGCCTTAAAACGTTTAAAATCCGAATTCACGAATTTTGTTTATCGCAGGTTTCTTTTTAAGAACATTTTGATAAACGAGGGACCACTGTGGATGTAAAAGCAAAAAAAAAAGAACAGGCTGTGACCCTGCTGTGGAACACGCCCCCAAGTGGTTGACCCAAAAAATCATATTTACCTTCATTTTTAAATGTGCTTCAATCCGGAAGTCAAAGGTTTTTCCTTTTGGCCCGTTTGGTTGAACTATTGATCAACAAATTTACAGAAACCAGTTCAGCTGGAGATGCTAAGTAAACACAAGTTAGTAAACATTGGTTAAAAGGAGGATTTCAGCTTGGAGACGCAACATTTAACTGTAGAGTGACTAAACCTCGTAAGTAAAACGGAGGCAAAAGATGGACTGAGTGGCTCAGAAATAGACCTCCACATGCTGCCACCTGCATCCACCTCATGACGAGAACTCAAAATACAAGGAAAACACAGTGAAAGGTACAGATGATGATCATAAAAAAAAATAAAAGATCAACCAAACAACACGTCAATCATAATTGAACTCTACACAGAACAGCTCACATGCACATCATATCTGAATATTAATGTACATGTAGTTTATGTGGAAAGCAAATACATCGGAGGACATACCAACAACACCTACAAGTTAAAGACACATTGCTCGTACATTCATATATGTCAACACGAAAATATTTATGTACAGTTTATGTTTATATATATATATATGTACTCAAATGTATACAGATATATATCAAAGAGGAAAAGACAGTGTTAAGGAGATTATTGTTTGTCCTCTTCCTCCAGATTATAGCAACATGCCTTCAACTGTGAACTGGCATGTAGAGTAAAGCCAGGAAGGCGTCCGGCTAAAACCAGGAATCACTTTTCCTCCCAGTTGGTTTACAGTAAGAAGCCAATGTCACTAAAACGGAGCAGAAGCTGCTTTTTGTGTGGAGCACAGCTTGGTTAAATGAGATTACATTTGGAGTGTTTGACGGGGTGTGAACGTGTGTTTGACGCATGCTTCTACAGACATGTTGTGCGTCCGTTGATGTGGGGTTAGGTCCCAGCCAAAGGGCGGTGTCGGGGTTCTGGCAGTGGACGACTCTCCGGCGCCGTGGCTGGGACTTTCTGTTGGCTGAGACCCCACCCACTATCTCACTGTCAACAGGTGATGCTAAAGGCCTTTAATTTGAAAATTCACCTATTTAAGTTTTGTTCTTTCCTGTCATAAGTTCTGAAAAAAACTCATATCTTCTGTCTAAAATTAAAATTGTTACAGAAATGTTTGTATTTTATTTATTTCAGCTGATTTTTTTTTGTTTCAACTTTTACTAAGGAATTATAACCTGTTTATAACCAAAACATGAAGCATATTTTACCTATTTCTTCTTATAGTCCTTTAATTTGGACACAAACTAGGACAACAACAGAAGTACCATCAGCTACTTTGGAATCTAAGACTTTGTCCCTTTAACACCAGAGCTCCAGTGATGACATTCTTTTGACTACTGTTAACTCTTCAACCGTTTACCCAATTACATATCGGTGCAAAGCCGCTTTTCTCACCTTATTCAGGTTAAAGAGTTATGGTATGTCAAAGAAAGTTTGTAATTTAGTTGTCACTGAGACATCTCCGGTGTTAAAGGGTTAATCAAAAGGTCAGAAGTCGCTTTCCAGCTGAATTGGTTTCAATTCATGCACAAATGTCGCAAAAAGGACTGATCCAGTCAAATGTTTGGCATTCTGCTTCCAGTATTGCAAGAAGGAATTGATCACCACCATGGTTATCAGTATTAGTGGTGTTATTGGCAAACTTATTTTTGATTGAAGTTCTTCTAAACCTTTAACACCAGACTCTTCTAAATTACACACTCTTTGACAAACCATAACTCTGAAACTGTTTACGCGATCAAAGCCGCTTTCACACAAAGTGGAAAGCGGCTTTTCTCCGTGAGAGAATCAGAAGATTTACTTGGATTGCATAAGAACTTAACAACTATAAAGTGTTGCATTTTGGTGCAAAGCTGCTTTTCTCAGCTGAGTTAACTGCAGTTGAAACAGTTGAAGAGTTACAGAAGTCGGAGTCCTTGATTAAGATCTTTCACCAATTGATTCTATATTGAAATTGAGATAAACGTCATAGTTTAAATGAAAATACTGGTTATGTATGACGTCTCCATCTGCAAGAGGACATATCATCAGTGATGTTGCCATAAACAAAAATTTGAGGAGCTTTTGGTTCAAACAGACTTTTACAAAAACAGCAGACCGTTTCGAACTGGAAATGATTGTTCCTCAACATTCTCCGGCCTATCTGACTGATAATAATGAACTATCCTGGTCTGACTGCTGTAAAGAAGATCTTCACCTTCATCTAAATCAGGCTTATGCTACGTTCACACCGGGCATGTGATGCACGTTCAAGAACGCGCTAAACGTGCATTATTGAACGCACTGGGTGCGGCGTCACCTTCTTTTTTCTACTGTTTACTACCACGTCTTTAAGTTTATAAATTTATATGGCATCTTAAAATGACCACAGTCAAACAAGGCACCGTACATTAAAAGCTATCAATAAATACAAAAGCTACAAGGTTAAAGCAATTAAAGGTAAAAGTAAAAATAAGTGACATAAAAATATTAGATAAAAAGAAAGCTAAACAGTAGTAGCCTCTAGCAGAGTCTCATGCCGTGTCAATAGCCTGGCGATAAAAATTAGATTTAAGACGTTTTTTGAAAAATGGACAGTGAAGATGTCCGCCAAATGCTCCACAGCTTCAATGCACTGATTGAAAATGCCCATTCACCTCTGAGCTTCCTCCTGGGCCTCGGTGCCGTCAGCAGAAGCTGATCAGTCGACCTGAGGCACCAGTAGGGGTGTGAGAAACTCAAAGAGGTACTACGGTCCACAACTATTTAATGATTTAAAAACAAATGAAAGAATCTTAAAATGAACTCTAAAATTCAGCCAGTGAGGGGTAGCAAGGATGGAGGTGATACCTCTGAAACCTACAGATGGACGAGACATGGTGCCAAATGTCAAAGCGGTGCAAATCTGGGAAATTTTGCTGCAGGGTTATTGATTTGCTGTCATACAATTTTAGTCGAACTCAAATCGCATTTACAAATTTCTCCTGTGAGATCAATTTTCGAACGGTTGTGAATGAAAAGCTATGTCATCCATACGTCCTGGTACCTGATTGGTCAGTGTTCAACTGGTTAACTTTCAACATGCGTTCAATGGCCATAGAGCCCCAAAACAGACTTTAAAAGTGGCACAAATGTGAGAGTTTTGAATGCGAGAAGTCCAAAATGCCCATTTACATAGATTTCTCACAGGAAGTGGTCACATCAACACGCGTTGCCGAGCCCGGTGTGAACGTATCATGACTCCTTCAACTGAACCAGCATTAGAGTAGTTAATAAAGCCACTGCTTAAACACTGGAGACTAGAAGAGAAGCTGCACACAGATCTACAGCTCAGGTTTGGATCCAAAGATTCAGCTTTCTGTGTGCATGAAACATCTGAGCCATCAGGCAGGATTTTAAGAATTTAGTGTTTGAAGCATTTTTTCCGTTTGAATGGAATGTTAGGCCTTCTCTTGGAATTTACGGAGCACTTCTTTAGGCAGAGCCATCACTGACGTTCAGGCAGTGGACAACTTTGGAATGATTGTGCTATTATCTTCCGTTTTTATAGAAATTTGTGAGGACTTCTTTGACAAAATCCGGGCTTTTTGTTTGTGGAGACTGAAGGAATGCTTGGAGTAGCTCTGAACGCCACGGATCCAGAGGTCACGGTAAAGACGAGCAGCAAAATCTACCATGAAAGAGTTCTGGGACCAGTTTGGTTTGTGTTCTGGGCAGATTTCTGAAGAAGAGTGGCAGATGCAGACTAAAACATGTTTGGAGGATCTTTCTCTGCGTGGATGTTTCTGAACCCCCCCGGATGTGCAGAATGAGTGCTGGTTTGGTCAGAGCAGCTGAAGCCAGGGCAGGAGGTCCTCCCTCTCATTTGCTCTTCGTCTTGCCCAGCTCTCCGTTCAGCTTGCCCTCCTTCGCCAGCCTCTCGTTGAGCTGGCAGAGCTGGCGCAGGAAGCCGTCGTTCGGGGCAATCTCTCTTTTATGTCTGACTGTGGCGAGCGCCTGTCGGGCATCAAGTCCGTGACGCAGCATCAGGTAGGCCACCACCATGGTGGGGGAGCGGCTGTAGCCTTCTCTGCAGTGAACATACACTTTCCCTGCAGAACAAAGAGCAAATATCAGTTAGAAAAAGTCTGGTAGTGCATCAGATTTCACTTTGTTTATTTCAAACTGTTGGTTGAGTGAGAGCAGAATATCGGACTCCCCCAGTATTAAAGAACATTTTCCTTCTCTGAAACTACAAAAGAAAGAATATTTAATAAAGAAAACAAAAGCTGGAAGATATATGATATAAGCGAAGCTGCTGAGCGCAGCAGATTCTCTGCCAGGAGATGCAAATGCAAGATCTGACCTTCAGCTGCAGCCTCTGCAAAGTCTACCGCCTTCACTGTTAAGATGCGCCCTGTGGAGATTTAGAGCCGCTCCAGTGTGCGTGGATTATACTACATATTATCTGTGCCGTAGTTGTATTTTTATGCCGTGATGCATCTCTGTCTAGCAGCTGAAAGCTCCTGGGGGACCTCCGGCGGCAGCTGCCTGACTCAGGTCAGATCTGCAGATGCTGCACTTTCTTGGAAACTGGAAACCTTTCTGTGCGTCTCTTCCTGTTTAATCCCTGACATTTCCCCTCACTTTTCTATATATATTGACTGAGAACAAACCTCTACCAATGACACGACCTCTGCTAATCACTCGGTCAATCACGGATCAATCCGGATTCCGGAGAATCCTGTTGTTAGTGTCTCTGGCTCCTTTTCACCCTGATGTCTACTTCTTTAACTCAAAATAGTCAGATGAAACCCAACAAACCCTTGTTTTTTTATTTCAACTTTTTTGTATCCAACTTTAGTAACAATATATACATGTTGTTCACTTTCGGCTTATCCCTTTTGGGGTCACCACAGCGTAACAGCACCCACTGTTTGGCATCAGTGATTTGGCAGAGTTTTTTACGCCGGATGCCCTTCCTGACACAACCCTGTACTTGAGGGGCACAGGGACCCAGGTAGGCAGCAGCATCAAGGGTCTTGCCTAAGGACCCAATCTGGGTGGGGATCAGTGGACAACCCTGGGAATCGAACCCAGGGCTCCTGAGTGCCAGCCCTTCACCTAGCCCACTGAGCCACCCAGCCGCTTAACAATATATACATGGTTCAGGTTTTTATGAGCAAGAAGATTTTGAATTTAAAGTCAAATAAAGACTTCTCCTCATACATGATCGACTACGTTTCTGGGATCGTGGAGGCAGCTGTGACAGTCTTCTGGCCTTCCTAGAGGATACTGAGGGGCTCGCAGTTCATCTGATAACCTGAGTCTGCCTGTTTAATGAACATTCCAACTAATGCCTCAGTGGTGAGGATTGCCTTCTCAATCAATACATGTCCAAACCACCCTAACCCTCAATATGGATGAATAGTGCCTCTACTAGGAGCTGCTCTTGTATGACTAATGCTATGTTCACACCAACCTAAGAAACACACTATCAAGTGACCACTTTCAATGACAAGTCTATGTAAATGTATGTCTATTCACATTTTAGGCTTCCACATTGAAGAGGTTGAGGTGGCTCAGGTATCTGCCTAATGGACGCCTCTCTGGGGAGGTGTTCCGGGCATGTCCCACTGGGCGGAGGCCCCGGGGAAGACCCAGAACATGCTGGAGACTACGTCTCTCAACTGGCCTGGGAACGCCTCAGGGTCCCCCCAAAGGAGCTGGAGGAAGTGGCCGGAGAGAGGGAAGTCTGGGCTGGTCATCTTTGCTCAGACAGCTGCCCCGGTGATCTGGTCCTGATGGATGGAGGCTTTCATGTCACGCAAATTTTTGCGTCTGTTGTTAGGCTCTATGTATTAAATGTGCAGCCATTGAACGCACATTGAAAGTTATACCAGTTGAAATTTAACCAATCAGGAACTTGGATTTGATAGAGATGTATAGATGGTGTCCTTTTCAATTTACAGAAGTACCAATCGTTTGAAAATTGAACAAGAAGGAAAAACGAATCATGTCAAGTTTGTGTCCAGCCAGAATTTTACGACACCAAGCATCACATCCCCGGCGTGTACGTAGTATGAATCACATTTTATCTCAATGGGAGACAACAGCCACTGAGGATTCCCTTCTCAAATTGTAACTAAGATCTTAACTTCTCCATCACTGCCCACAGCTAATGGCCATAGATGAGAGCATCACAGACCTCAACTCAACAGATCAGGGCGATGTCTATAGTACTGCCACACCCATCCGTTCATCAATCTGATGCTCTCTTTTTTTATAAAAAAAGGGACGCCACAGCACCCACTGTTTGGCATAAGTGATTTGGCAGAGTTTTTACGCCGGATGCCCTTCCTGACACAACCCTGTACTTGAGGGGCACAGGGACCCAGTTAGGCAGCAGCGTCAAGGGTCTTGCCTAAGAACCCAATCTGGATGGAGATCAGTGGACAACCCTGGGAATCGAAGCCAGGGCTCCTGCGTGCCAGCCCTTCACCTAGCCCACTGAGCCACCCAGCTGCTCTTCAAGTACCGCTCTTTTACCCGACCTAATCTTAAGGCTTAGTTACATCCACCTTCAATGGGTGCTGCTGGTTTTTTGCTGTCCAGGCCTGTAGAAGGCTGTAGAGAAGAGCAGCCACATCTTACAGCAATGTAGGTGTGTCTTGCAGTTTCCTTGAGGCTCGTAGATCTACCTCAAGAGATATCGCGAAAATGGAACATACGATTGTCATGTGTAGTCAGCGTATTGCGAAGTGTAAGGTTGCTCTTTGATGGTGTCATTATGCCAAACTCTAGTAGTTAGTGCAGCACACATTGGCTCTTACTGACTGTGCACAAAGGCTGCATAAATGGGGTGTGTAGGTGATACCTAAGTGCCCATAAGATGACCACACAAACTACACTCTGTCTAATTTACTAATTTCTTACAGTCAAGCTGTATCCAAGAGACCATACTTAATACATAAACATCACTAATGGGATTCTTGTGCAGTGCATAAGGTTTGGGCAGGTTGAAAAAAAAAAAATCCTCCGACACAGCTGTGTCACACGTACTTCACCTTTACTTACCATAATGCATTGTTTAAGTTTCACCATGATTTGTTGCCTGCAGCACACCCTTAGGAAAAATGTGTATGTAAATGCAGGTAAAATTTGGTTTGTCCATTTTTTGTCTGCAGACAACCCATATCCACCTGTAAAGAGAGTTGTGACAAAGACGTTTTGAGATTTAACCCATTTTCCATTTTGTTTTAGGAAAGTTCCTCTACAGGCTAAAATCGTAGTGTAGTGGCTATCACTCTCACCTCACATTGAGAAGGTCCTGGTTCAAATCCCAACTGGTTCTAGTCTGTATAGCCCTGGATGTTGAGCCAGACACTTTTAAAATTAAATTCAAACAAGTTTGCTTACAATTTTTAGGTGGAATCGTTGAAGGAATCAGAATCTAAAAATTGAAGTCAACAATCATCATTGTCTGTGTCACCTGTGTATTAAACCCACATGAATGCCAGCACAGATTATAACTTTATGCAAAAATTAATTTAAATTTAGTTTGATTCCATGTGAAATTATTACTATTGTTTTTTGCATAATTGCAAGCAGCTAAAAGCCTTTATTAATTGCATGTGAAGAATTAGAACTTTCTAATAACACAATATATGGATGTCACTGCCAACATTCTTTTAAAGTCTCAATTTGTTTTAGAACATAACTGAATGTACTGATAATTATGAGACTTTATTTGAAGCTGTGTTCCATTTCTTTGATCCAGAACAATGTGTGAATGAAAATAGCCTCAAAGGACAGAGTACACTGTGCAGAAGTTGCTCAGAACAGCTTTTGACAGAGTAACTCAACGGATGTTCCTCTTTTGAACGATGTATTGATTCACAGAGGCCCCTAAGAGCAGAGGAAGGGAAGGAGCATCTTTTTCTGCAGTCTGTCTGATCCCGAGGTGACGCTTTGCTAGAGACTATATCACTGTCAGTGATGGAAGAAAAATGAGAAAAAAGCCTTACCTGGGTGTTTATTTTGTCTTCTAAACCTTGAATTTCTTTGTGAACACAGAGTTAGAGTTAGACTTTAGTTAAGGATTATTTTAAAGGTTTTTTTTTCACATTTTCTCAGCTCCACTTTCTGCAAACTGTAGGAAAGACTTATTAAAATGTCCTATAGATTGGCTTGTAAGTGAGACATCTACACCATCTTTGAGCAATGCATCAGCGGCGCTCCTCATTAAAGTCCTGGTCGTGACCTTTTCACAGCTTCCGGTGATGTCAAAGAGCAACCGTGGATGAAAAGGCTTCCTCTTCCTCTGCTGCACGTCCATCTTTCCTCCTCTCCAGTAAGGCCCTTCACTGTGATTTAGTTTACCGTTTCCTGTGTCAAAGCTGACATTAAATCCATAACTTGAAAAAAACAGCATCGTCCACACCTAGTAGCTGACTTCCTCTGGTGTCAGTCATTTTCAGAGATTGCCACACATTCTGACCAGACAGTTTGTGATTGTGTAATCTGGAGCAAGATTTAGCCAGAGTATTATGGATTTATAGATGAAAAAGCTTTAAACTAAACATTTGTACTAAAATGAAACTTTTAAAAAAT
>NC_050530.1:17747836-17782835 GCF_002922805.2 Oryzias melastigma | reverse complement strand
ATCAGCCTTGCGGGCCACACGAACAATAATCTTTCATATGAAGACGCGGGCCACAAATCATCATCCTGCGGGCCGCAAATGGCCCGCGGGCCGCGAGTTTGAGACCCCTGCACTAACCCAATGCACAACAATGGTACGTTTCGTTATCATGACGTCTCTTGAGGTGGTACAAGCCTAGAGTTCTAAGACACAGCTGCTTTCCTTATAAAATGAAACTGCACCATTGATAGTACATATAGAAAACTGGACTGATCATCCCTCCCCCCCACGTTCCAAATAGGAAGTACCCGCTGGACCCAGAAAGCCAAAATCCCATAGACTTCTATTGAACAATAAAGAGCCATTACTCATTCCGTCTGTCAGAATAACCATTCTTGTTCTGGTGTCTCTTTTTACAATGTTCTTGCTAAAACCAAAACAATGTTTTTTTCATGATATATTTTCTTTATTGCTGGTTATTCAAGTTATAAACTAGCCAATCAGATGCCTAAATAAGATCATATTGGCCCCACCCCAAACATTCAAAGCGTTTGATTGATAGATTCTTGGACCAATCACTTCTTGCTGACGTTATCTGTTCCCTAAATGGCAAAATCGGGTGATATTCAGAAAAATGAATTGACTTCATTTCGTTGGAACCTGAGGTAACAGCCTTGCTTTGTCCCTCTCTTTTCATGTCAATGGACTGCACCCGTTTTCCTCCTTCCACAGGCAGGATAACCCAAAAGCCCTCAGCACCATGACTAAAGCTTAAAATGAGGTCAGGTAAGAAAAGGTTAGATCAAGCCTTGCTGATCCCACATCAAGAAAATTCCCCCAATAAGCAGTTTCCCAGATACACTACAGCAAATTCCAATATGCAAATGATAACAGGGGATTCTTTTTACTCTCTCACAACAAGTTGCCTCTTTTCCTTCAGCATCTTTGAGGTCTTCCCATCAACAAAACACTTCTTTCTGGATGTTTCTTGGTTCTATAAAAATAGGTGGATTTTGAGTGGAAATCCTTTAGATCAATCCTTCCTGAGATGTTGTTGACATAAACACCTTTTTATCTATTTAGGTCGAGTGTTAACAGGCTATTGACTTGTAGCTGTGGTCGTAACAGTGGACATAAACACGCTCTATTGAATTATTGGCTTAAATCTCATCTTCTGTTCAAGAATGTTACTAGTTTCAGATGGAAAGGATCTAATCAGACATTTGTGTTGACAGGACAACACCAAGACAAACAAAAGATGCCGACCTTTGCCTCCGTTGTGTGCGAGTGCTTTGTCGATGAACTCGGCCCCCTCCTCAAAGAAGGCACTGAGGCTGAAATGCTCGGTGTCGTTGGCCTGAATGCCGTGGTACGTGATGCCCGTTCCGGCGTAAAACTCAGCGCTGGTGTTGACGTGCATGAAGGAGGTGCCTTCTGCCACGTTGAGGACGTGCGTCACCCCGAGTTTCTGCAGACGCATCGTGTTCTGAGCTACAAACCTGCAGGACACACAGAAAGAAGAATTGATGATTCTCTCTGCGGAGACGCAACTCCCCCTGTAATGTGAAACTATCAAAACAAAACATCCAAACATGTTTAGCAATCCCAAAATAAAAACTGGCAAATCAAAAGAGAAATTTATAAAACAGAATTAGAGGTTGTCCTAAGACAATTTTAAAAGTATCATTTTTGAATTACATTTAAAAAGCTTTGGATTTTCTAAAACTTCAGACACTCCTCTCATCTTTATTAAAATTCAAAAATCAGAAGCAAATTTGTGCGTTTTAGTTCAGCAAAAAAATATTTTGATTTATTTTCAAAGTGTTCCCAGTGGTCTTTTAATTATGATTGTGATGTTTTTAGCCATTTTTTTAAACTGTCGTTTTCTGGGACATTATGAGCTCATCTCAAAGGTGTGGGCAGGACTAGTGCAGAGAAACCCCGCCCCCCTTTCCCCTACCGTTGCAAAAAGCTTGGATCAAGAAGTTTGTGGCCCAACCAGCATATTTTCTGTCTCCCAAATGATCTTTTTTAAACAGTATTTTTTGTCTATTCCAAATTCACAACAATTTGAAAGAGAAAATACTGATTGATTGATTGATTGATTGATTGATTGGTTTATTTCAAGCATAGATTGAAAAAATATTGCTTGAAATGGAGTGGGAGGAAGCGAGCTTATATAATCCCACCCCTACTGATTTAAACTTAATTTTCTTTTGATATATTCACCATTATCCGAAAAATGCCACAATAATGTGTTAGAAACACCCAAAACACAATTTTCCATTAGTCTTTAAACACTAGCACACAAACAAAATGTTCATATTTATATCTAGATTCAATCTCTGTCTTAAATTTCCACAAAACCAGCAAGAAATGAATACAAAATTGGCAAGGAAGTCTGTCTGATTTTCAAAATAAAATCTCATTGATCAGATTAGATTGGTTTAATCATTTTTTGTCATTTTATCTTTAGAAAAAGTGCAGCAAAGTCATAATGGGATGCAATTTCACGCAAGTGGGTTTCATATTTTAGAGTTTTTTAAAGGGTTGAGGGGTAAAAAGTAAAAATATGCTTTTATCTCTGCAAACCAACAACAATTTCCCAAGTACCTTCAATACTTCTTAAAAATAAGAGTAAACACATTTGTGATGCAAAGATCAACATACAGTTGGGACTTAAACTGCTAAGCGAGCACAATAATTGTAATTTAGTGGGAAGAAGAGATAAAAAAAGACAGTTTTGTGTTTGTTCTCAGGCATTTTAGCAGCTTCATCATCCCCTCTGACTCCATAATGCAATAAATCTATTTCTGCTTCCTTCCTGTTTCGGTAAATGTTGCTCTTAAGAGCTGCGATCGTTGAGATCAGATTCAGACGGCTGACAATCGACCAAAAAAAAACAAAAAAAAACCACCAGCTCACATTTATGAGTATGAAGAGTATCTTCAAACTGAAAGACATTTTTTTAAAAGACCTTTATGGTCAGCAGGAGAACAACCGTTCAAAAATCTGCTCCTTGATTCCGAGTCATAGATCTTCATAAATCGGAGGCGCTCACTCTGACAGCTGGGAGTGCTTTTACTGCCGCTTTCAGTCAATATGAGGCGGGGGGGCCGAGTGACCCCGAGCTGTTCCCCAGAGGTGGTGTCAACCCCCCCCCCTGCAAGAACTCATCAAAAATCCTCAGATGGAGCGGCCCATCTGTCTGCACGTCCTCTGAAGGACGAACACAAAACTTCAGATCGAGCCGGCGTTCCTAAACCATCCCAGCTCGGCGTGGGAGCGCCGCACGCGAGCTGCTTCCACACGCCGCGGTGCAGAGGTGGCTTCCTGCCCGCGTCCCAGCCTCCTCACCCTGGGATCTGCAGTCCCAACTCATCCATTATTAAAGAGCAGCTTCGCAAAGAGTCCAAACAAACCACACCTCCAGTCCGTCCCCGCGCTGCTCAGAGTGCTGACTACAACTGGTCTGAGAGGAGTGCAAGTCTGCAAAGTACTCCCATAATCCATTTATGAAGAGGACAAACCAGCCACACTACCAAAGTGCTGTTCTAAACTGTTTTCTTTCTTCAGGTTCCACAAAAACAGAAGGTGTGAGCCTGTTTTCTGTTCACAGGAGTAAACTTCTACTCTTCAGCTGAAAATGCTCAAGAATCAAGTCTTTGACTTGCAACGAAGTATATGGAGTTACCTAAAGGAGGTCGACTTTGGTGGAGGGGCGTGGCTCTAAAGTCGCACTCAAACTATATATTTTTTTCTATTGTAAACACGTTCCCAGTGATCATTTACTTATAATTATGCTGTTTAAAGCCAAAAATGTAAAAACTGTTCGCAAACTGTGGGCCGGGCAGTTGACGCGGAAGTAAGCCTCAACTGATATCCCGTGATCCCTTCGTTTACACTTTCTCCTGCTAGCTTACAGCCTCTCACAGCCACAAACCTAACTTTACGGGTGCAACAAAAATGACGATCAATATTTGAGTTATCCAGCCGTACAGTTTGATCCAGATGCCAGCATAGAAAACATGGATCTAATGTCCATGAGAATTGATGCAGATCAGGGCGACCATTTTTTTTTTCAAATGGTAGCTTTTCATGTGTTTCTTTTTTTTATCATGAATAAAGAATTACACAGAGATGCAGTTTTAATCTTAATTTTCTTTGTAAATGTTCTCCATCATCAGAAAAATGCTACAAGAACATGTTAAAAACACACAATTTTCATCAGGTGGGTCTTTAACCCATCTCACTGAAAAGGAAATCATGAAGATCAACCATGTTTGAGTGCAAACAGAAACAAAGGAGCTGAAAAAATGAAATGATGCAGAAAAGTTTGTGCCAGAAACACTAAAAACACACAAGGATTTATCAACAAAATGAGGCAAAAACTGTCATGGAGCATCAAATTCTTTTTTTTTTTCTTAGTTTTTGCAGGTTTATTTGATTTTCTGTTCCATTTTTTTTTTTAGCTGCTTCTTTTGTTAGCGTCCTCCACAGACGTTTCTGCTTCAGGGAGTTATTTTCTCTGAGTGTAAGAGTTGGATTTATAGATGAAAAAGCTTTAAACGAAACATTTGGACTAAAATGAAACTTAAAAAAAATGCCAACTAACATTTTTCTTCTATCACCATTACATTTTTCTGAGATTATTTTGTTTTCAAATTAAAAGCATCGTGGAAGGTCACATTAATGTAGTATGTAACACTTTTCTCATACCTTTGCCTTACTGGAAGGCAGAGCTAGTGTTTGTTCAACTTTAAAGATAAAAAAACGTATTTTTATTATTCCTTCACTCATCTTTAATATATGATTAATACATCTATTACATAAATAGCCTTAATCTGTGCCATGGCCTGAAAAAAAATCCCACATTTGCAGTGAAACTGTGTATATTAGAGTGAAAATAGCTAATGGGATACTGTCCTGAGGGGATTCCCTCTTAATGAATATTTTCCAGGACATGTATTTTCTCTCGTGAGCCAAGAACTGGAGCGAACTTCCATCCGAAGCATCAAACCCACATCCGTCTGGTGTCACAGTTTGGCGCGTCTCATTTTGTGGACAAACTGCACAATCGGATTTGTATCGGCGTCCTGCTAACAAGATGCATCAGCACTGCAGAGAGGCGATCCGGGTCTCAGCGGTGGACAAAGCAGACCTACCAAACAAAACAATTGATACCCCCACCCCCTCCCTACCTGAGACATCTGCAGTATCACGTAACAACATGCTTCCCACCTGTTAGGAAGTACACTAACAGTTGGTGGGCCGCTTTGCTGCGAGAACGTTGCTGGATTCTGAGCCTCACCGCCATCGCTCTGCGGGCAGCAGACACTGCTCTTGTGTCACGAAGACGAACATGAGACGTTTCTGTTACATGTTTCTGAACTTTGGCCAATACGACGTGAGCACAAAGATGTTTCTGTGGGGTGTGCCCCGTTTAAAAATCACTCGAAAATACTCACCCTTCCATTAAAACGTACAATAAAGACCTGAAGAGCGAGCCTAAAAGCTTGAGCTAACGAAAACAAAACTATAAGCAATCAAACCAACCTAACAAATCAAATAAAACAAAGTAGGTCTTTTGGTGATGCGCTGCTATATTTGAATCGAGTGTCTGAATTTTCCCTCCGAATGTAAGAGCAAAATGCTGCAGTTCATTAAATGACCACAGGAGGCAGTAAAGTCAAGCTTTAAAACAAAAATGACCTTATATAAAAACTGGTGTCAAGACTTTATTACTTTATTTATTACAGCACATATTTCTGTATTTTTAGCCACCCATAGGTGAGCTCAGCAATACTTAAAGTTTACTTTGTTCTATCCAACCACCAATCATCATATTGTAGTGGGCGGGGCAAAGGATTTTTCCATCATTCAAACAGAAGTCAGAGAATTATTCGATGCTTATGCATCTGTGGGCTGGACCGCATCAATCCATTAAACAGGAAGTATTTCTTGGAGGGAAAGAGACAGCGAGTCAGTTTTCAAAATAAAATGCTACAATGTTACTTCCAGTAAACGTATGAAGTAGAATTCCAATATAACACTTTACTAATGAGTTTGCTGTTAATAGAAAATGAAACATTGGGGCTGGGTTTATAAAATCAATCAGCATATTTAAATCAGTATTTAAACTGAAATGATCAGTTCACCAAAGTCGTGTATTTATTTCATTTTGAACCCATGTATTTGTTTGTTTGTTTCAGATCGATGGTTTTCTGTTCTAATTATAGAAGCAGTTTTAATAATGACCCCATCCCCCTTTCTTCCATTAAAATCATGAGTTATGTCTAAGATTACTTTCAAAACAAAGCTACTTTCATTTTAAGGAATAATTTGAAAAACACACTGATATTTCTTTAAAATTTTTGTTTAATCATTTTTTTAAATGTGTGCTCCAAAGCACAGAAGACTATTATTTTATGTTAGCAGATTTTTAATAGGGAAGTCTGGGGGGGAGTTTGTGTCTTTTGTAGGTTGCAGCTTTTAAATAATACATTATTAGAGTATATTTTTCTTGATTTGGGTTATATGTTAATGTTTCATACAGTAATAACATTTTATATGATTAGCATGACATGAATCATTGATTTGTAGGGTTAGAACGGATAGGGTTAGGGTTGCTAACCCTAGAAATTAACTCTTATTTTGAAGTTGACATGAAAACTGGTTAGAGGCTCTACTTTAAGAAATGTATAAACCACTGGATGTAAGATCTAAACAAATTAAGACACTATAATGAAAAAATACAAAATCAAGAATAAATCATAATTTCTTATAATATCTAACCATAACTTTAACTTAAATTAAGATACCCTGCGCATTCTTGACATGCCTTCAACCCATGGTGTTCACACTGGACTCACAGGGAGGGGCTTCTTCTTCTTCTTTTCCCACTGTTAACTAGCAAACACCCACCTCCTACAGTTGGAGGAGGCTTGGTGTGAAATGTCCTAGCGATGCAAATCTCACAAATCTTCAGGCTTTTCCTTTCACAGTTCTATTCCGACATGGGAAGTACTTGGTGTAAAATAATTTGGGGCGAGCACAAACCCGGTTTAACTTTCAAACTGGGTTCAATGGCTGCGTGTTTTGTACATGGAGCCTCAAAATCAGTTGTGGAATTTTGCTTGCAACATGTAAACGCAATAGTTTTGAGCCTGAAACACACGTGTACGGACATTTACATAGATGTTTCATTGGAAATGGTTGCTTAGATGTACGTAACAGAGAGTGGTGTGGACGTAAAGTAAGAAAAGCTGTCTTTACAACCCCCAGTGGACATCTCTGGTATTGCAATTTGGTTTACCTCATTGAAGGCATTCATTCATCCTTTCACTTTTTTTTAAATAAAGATTTTGTTAACAGGAGAAACAGTAGAATATAAATGCATTTCACTTGAGTTTAGGATATATCACTGATTTTTTAACTATTTTAACAGTAAAGTAGAAAGGTGTGAGAAGAAAACTGCAAAAAAAATGTACATAAATAAAATATATTTAAAAAATATTTGCCTTTAACATGAAACACTTTATTTTGAATGTTACTAACAGCTGTTTTTGGAGTGCATTTCCATTCCATGCGTGGATCATGACAGCATCATCTTGTATGGTGTCCCTGCAGCCTCTTCACAATAAAAGGGGAGCGTCTGACGTGCAGGGACACCGCTGGCTGCCGGAGCCTCGGAGCGGAATCCATCTCCCCGCTCCACCGCTGATCAATTAGGTTAAATTAAATAAATAAATGTATACTTCTGTTCAAATGATCGGTGCGTCGCTGTGTTACACAATATCCACCTGGCGTCGGAGTGATGTCGAGAGGCTGAGATTTGGGGGCTGCTTGTTGACAACAACAGGCTGCCGCTCCGCTCTCCCTGAAGACAGTGGAGCGGCGGATCAAACCCGCCCCGCGCGCGCGTTTCCCGGCATGCGACACTGCTGTCCCCGCCGCGCGCTCAGACAAACCCGCCCTGGCTGACTGAAAGGTGGATGACTCACGCGTTGCCGATGTAAATTCTGGGGAAAACCTCATTGAAGTGATGCGTCGGGAGTTTGTAGAAGCCGCTGCCGTCAGACAGAAGCTGGTTGAGTTGTTGGACGGTCACCTCGCTGCCTGGAGCCGGGACGTCAGGCGGTGGTGGCGGAGGCGGATGCTGCTGCTGTTTCGTGGGACTCAGGTATTTTTTCATGTCGCCCCCTTTTCGCAAACTAAAGCCAAAGGACAGCCTGCGCCGCGCTCGTCAGCTTCCTCCGGCTGGAAAACAGCATTTTACTTGGGCAGGTAAACACAGTCCGTGTTGTCGTCTTGGTTTCAAGGTGTCTGAAGAGGCGGAGCCCCACAGGTTTTCGCCACGGTGACCAACGGAGCCTCATCTGAGAGCACTTCCGGGAAAATTTCAAAATAAAGCACTTTCCCCCTCCTCAATTTATGTATTTTTAATTTATTTATTTTACTTAATGCCTCTTTAAATAGCCCACTATGATCAAAATACAGTTTTAACATGTTCTTGTTGCATTTAACAAAGTTAAACTTAATATTAGGGCTGGGTTGAAAAAAAAAAAAACGATTTGAATGGATTTAAGTTTAATAGATTACTAATCGATTCACAAAGGATATAAATGGATTTAGCACATAAAGGTAAAATTCGCTAGCTCGATGCTAACGTTTAATAAAATTTCCCATAGGACGGCTAATGCTATAATACTTTTTATATTCTAAAGTTTAAATCTAAATTTCTGTGCCTAATGTTGCATCACAATTTTAAAAAGTTCAGGTTGTAATGGAATAATAACTTATTTTAAATTAATCAAACTGATAAATTGAAATCAAAAACATAGTTATAGCTAACTTAAAAAAGTAAACCTTTGATTTTAATCTAAACAAATTTAAATATCAGCTGTGAAAAGTTTCTATTTTAATTTGAAATCCAGAGCCCTCCGCACTGAGAGTGTTACTGATGAGAAGTAGCCAAGTTCATAGGTAATATCCCCTCAAAGTGTATAAATCCCCCACCCCCCAGAGAACCAAGTAAAGGAGGAATTCCCACCCCCACCATAACTAACAAGGTTGGCCATAAGTTAATAAAATTTTATTCTACATTTTCAAACTTGTATTTATTTATTTATTTTTTGGATTGTTAATCATAAGATGCTTGTGTTTTTCTTCATCTCTCCACGAAGGACCTTGAAGAGCTTGTCAATGAGCCGCAGTGATGATGACTATAATCAACTAAAGACTACCTAGAGGAAAGAAAGAAAATGAAGATGGCAAAGAGGGTTCGTGGAAAAAAAAAAGGTACAACCAACCACCTCCAGTAATGATGAGACTACTACCGGAAGTGAAAATTCTGAAATGAACGGAAAAAGGTTTCAGTAATGAAGGTACAGCAAAAGAAATATAGGAGAGTTTACAGTAAAAAAAACATTCATGCCCCTAATGTCCTGTGCATTGCCATAAGATGGCAAGACACTTACTACGCAAACACAGCACTGAACCTGACATAGCCAAAGCACTGAGTTTTTCTTTGAAGTCAAAGGAGAGAAAATTGCATTTTGACCTAATCAAGAACAAAGGAGATCTGGCTCACAACAGTCAAGTCCTAGAATGTGGTAGCGGAACACTTATCTAGTCAGCTGTCTACAAAACCAGTAAAAGCAAGTGACTACATGCATTGCATCAACTGTCAGTCACTACTCAAAACAAAGTCAATGTGGAGGTACATGTCCAGATGTAGACTTTCATAAAAGTGCAGTACACAAAAACCAGGCAAAAGCAGAATCCAGTCAATCTGTGCCTTTGCTCAACTATGTCCCAGATGGTATTAGCAGAAAAGTTTGGGAACTGGTAAATGCTATGCACCAAGATCAAGTCACAAACATTGTGAAGGAGGAGAGATGCATTTTGAAGAGCGTTTGTATGCCAAGAATGGACATGACACTCCCAAACATGAGTACATCAGACGAAAAATGAGAGAAATTGGGCGACTTATTCAGCATTCACTGAGATCTGGAAAACTTAACTTGAGGACTTCTATGTGCTTTCCAACTTTAACTTGGTTGTGAATGCAGTGAAAGGAGTTTTAGAGAATAGAGCAATGGTGACACCTCTAAACCCAGATGAGTCTGAGTTTAGAGGAATTCAAGACTCGGGTTGGAAGGGCGCCATCAATAAAGTCCATCAAACTGCTTTAGAAGAAGATGGTCCCCCTGAAGCTTTGGTCTTCCATGCTGATGGCAATGAGTTGTGGAAAAATGCCTCCAACGGTGATTGCAAGTCAGATGACCAAAGATCTGAAGTGTCTGAAGGAAAATTACCCTCAGATGAAAACAGCCCTGTCCCTCATCATTCCAAGGAGAAATTGGAGTGTTGGAAATCCCGCTGAAACAGAAAAATACCGGACCTGTGTCAATGACTTTATGAAGGGCTATGCCTACCTGTTCAATGTGGTGGTTGAACATGAAAATTTGGTTCCAACAGATGAGAACATCTATCAACGTGATGGAGTACGTCTAACCGCCGAAGAGAATCGAGCGTTTCTAAAGAACATTGGCACTGCCATCATGGAATGTTGAGAAGAACAGGAATGGATAGCCTATTCTCTTGACAGGAATTTCAGTAAGAGATTTCCTAAAATGGCTGGAACAAACTGCCACATAACATTGATGATGAGCTAATGCAATCTCCTAGTTTCTTAAGAGTCAATGTAATTTAAGTCTTTTTTAATGCATGGGTTTATGTTTTCCACTTAAAGTTGTATTTAAATTGGGTTTTCTCCAGGAACTCTGGTTCCCCAAACACTTTGTAAATTGTTTAGCTAAAATGTAAATTTAAGATTTTGTAAT
The DNA here is from genome assembly GCF_002922805.2 of Oryzias melastigma. Taxonomy (NCBI): domain Eukaryota; kingdom Metazoa; phylum Chordata; class Actinopteri; order Beloniformes; family Adrianichthyidae; genus Oryzias; species Oryzias melastigma. The sequence goes on along the minus strand of NC_050530.1, from coordinate 17,772,009 downwards.
AAAAAAAAAAAGAGGAAAAAAAAGAAAAACACTTAATAGTGCAACCAAAAGGGGGCACTACTCAGTGCTTTCTTGTGTCAGTCCCAATCCAGATGAGACTAAATACAACTTTTTGGTTTAAGTCTTCAGGAAAATAATTCCATATGTAACCAACCACCTTCACAACCAACCTGAACAGACATGAGAGAACCTTCTCCAAAACAGATCATCACTGACAGAAGAAACCAGATCAGCTTAATAACTATGGATAGGGGGGTAAGGGGTTATAATGGTGGAGATAGAAGGGGGTGGGGGGTATTTGGTAATTCAGAGTCATAAAATAAGGCAGTGATTAGTACGTTGCATGACTTAGTTCTCACATACCCGTTCTTATACACAATAACAAATAATAATTAAAAAAAAAAATCCACACTTTATGTTCACTACACTTTAGAGTCACAACACAACACTTTAGAGTCACAACTTTAGAGTCACAACACTTAAGGGTAGCGACATAGCCCTTTGGGGTCAAAACACGACACTTTAGGGCACGGGTCTGCAACCTTAACACTTAAGGAGTCACTTTGGTTGATTTCTCACTGAACACAACTGAGGAGCCACACATCCTTTAGAAAAATAAGAGTGTTTATGTTATTGATATTTTTATGAGAAATATAATTTTTTTTTGGCATAGATAAAAGTGAAAATGGATTTTTTTTCCCCCAAATATGAAACAGTTTATAACTTTTAAAAGAGGTTCACAAGACTTCCTTTCAAAGCAAAAGACTTCCTGTGTCACATCGTCTCAATGAAATAAATCTACTTGTAGGTAATGTTATGTTAGCAATGAAAAAAACGTCTGTTTCAAACGTTTGTGGTGTAGCCAGAAATTCATAAATCTAACTTTATGAAATAAAACAGAGCTAATAAACTGCTTTTTTAACTATGAGGCACACTTAAAACACTGGAATTTGTCAAAAATGTTTAGTTCTCGATTATCGAACCACTAATGGATACTGTTCTTTGGAGGCTCACAGAGTGATAAGTTATGTTCCTTTTTTTAACTTTACTTTACAATTACTTTTTTTAAAAAACTAAAAGCTTTGTGTTTTTCTTTAACCGGAGAGCCACAATGAAGGGGTTGAAGATCCAGATATGGCTCTGGTTGTGACTCTTCAGGGCCACTGTAGATTTTTGAGAAAAAAAATAAATAAATAAACTTTTCAACTTTTGTTGGCACTTTTCACAAAAGCTGCAGCAAAAATCTTAAATATCTGCCGCCAAATGCTGGAGGGTCTGATTAGAAATACACTGGGTGAGGCCTGCAGTACCCCTCCCCGCCTGAAGGAAGAGGGCACAATGAATATAATGCTGAAAAGTATTTTATGCATACATACACTTAATACAAAGACCTTCGTTAGTAATTTGTGGCAAAAGTGATCCCATGAAGGTAACAGTATCAAAAGCATTGAAATATTAACTCTCACAAAAAACATGTTTATCCACAATGGGATGCTGTGTCCCATCCATCCATCCGCCTTTCAGTACCATGCTCTTCATCCATGGAATATCTCACCTGAGGATCTGAGAGATTCAGTATCTGAGGAGACAAATGTAAATTCACATAACAGGTGCTCCCTGTACACCTGTTTGTTGCAGGTTTGGAGCCTGACTGATAGTAATTAGGAAATTACACAATCAGAGTCTAAGAGATGTTCTACGATGGCCACGACTCTCACTGAAGTCTACACAACTTCTGTTATGGGCGGGAATAACCTTGAACAGGTCAGCCACACACACAACATTATCACGCAAACACACATATTCCTAAGGGACAATTTAGAGTCACTATGAAGCATGTTTTTGGAGTTAAAGTGCCCAGAAAGTAACCCACACATGCACAAGGAGAACATGGACCCAGCCAGGATTTAAACCAGAGCAAAACTGCAAACCACATTTATTTTTTTACAGCAAAACCCTAACCCTTAACTCAGTAATGACTTTCTGTAGCCTTATTCTAAACCTATTTTCATACTTTTTCTCCAAACTAAAGTAGACGTCTTGATGGTCCTCACGAGTGTCTATGCCAGGAATGGTCCCAAAAGGTACCAAATGTAAGAAAACAAACAAAAAAAACACACACACACACACACACACACTTTCTATTATTTAAATGGTGTTTAAGGTATGTGGTCATTAAAAGTAAAAATTTCACAGAAATTAGAGCCAGTGAGATTAAACTTTTTTTTATCATTATTTATTTACCTTTTTCAGACGCTTTCTTTACAATAAAATTTCAAAAGACTCCACAGACTGGACTCTATTAAGACTAGCTGGTTAAAATTTTGATAAAAGATTTCAGTGAAAGACATGCCTTTGCTTAGTTGGACTGGTGGTTTTTTTTAAAGAAATGTTCTAGGAATATTTGCCTTGGACCTGGAGACATTTAAATTGTTATAGTTTATCTAAAAAAAATATCTATCTCTTTTCTCTAAGGCTTTCTAACTCATTCATAGTTTCCATATTCAGAATAGAAACTTGGAACAGTTTTGGAATCTATATTTGGATTTTCCCGTTCTCCGTTGACGCTTCCCCGCCTCTTACCTGCAGCTTTGTTCAGCACTGTTACCTTCACAGCACACAGAACATGTTTCCCACCCATGTCCTGTTCTGGATGCATTAGTCATCAATAAAAAATAAATATTGCGAAATATTGAAAACAGTAGAGTTTTGCAATTTTTCAGGCTCTTCTCAAAAATAACCTTTTAGAAATGATTTTTTGTGCAGCTGTAATTATTGATGTTAAATCTTTCTTTGGGATCAGTAATAATACTTTGCAAATAACTCTTTATTAATGTGTGAGGACAGATCAAACCCCTCTAAAACGAAACACTTTCAAGGCATCCATCTCTCTTTTGTTTTTTTTTACCTCCCACACACACATTCTGATCGTCAACATGCAAAGATGTTTTACCATGACCAGAAAACTAAAATTAACTGATTTCTCATGAACATCCGCGTTTTTCAAAGCTTCTTTATTGCCTGCAGGGCCCATGATAAACCAATATTCAGAGCCTTGTGTTACCCACATGTGGCCACAAGGTGGAGCCACTCTTCCAATGATCCTGCAACTGGTTTTTGGAATGACTGCAAGTTTAAAACAAACTTCTCAACTTAGGGATTAATAGGATGGTAAATAATGGTTAGAAAACTCAAAAATAACAACAGATAATCTTAGTTTTAAATAGAATGTATGTTAATACAATTAAGGGCTTGAACTTTTCTCGGTCAGTTCTCCTGATGTGACCTTGAAAGAGAGCTTGTAAAAGTAGGCTAATTAATCAAAGACGCTGTAAATCCATTTTGGTTTGTCTTCTCGTTAACAATACACACCTACAGACGCACCACTACACACTTTGTTTAGTGACCTGATCAAAACTAGTTTTCCAGAAGTAATTTTACCAACAATGTTTAAGCTTTTTTGATGTTGTGCAACCTAATTGATGTGTCAGAGAGTGGGCAGAGTCGCATGCGAACACAAACTAGATAAACCAGTCATGCAGCTGATGAACAAGTCGAACATTACTCCACAAGAATTCGGTTCGGTGATGGAGGAGGGCTGGACGGGGAGCAGGTCTGCAGCTCCTGGCCTGTGGATTCCTCTGAAACCTCCCGGGCACTTTGTCTTGACTTTCCTCAGATGCTCTTGACCCACTTCAACCACAACCCCACAGCAGTCATCGTTACGCTGTTTCCATGGCAATGTGAGGAGGTGCAGGGGAATGCCATGGCAACAACAGTTTCCTGTTGTTGCACCTGAGTGTGTGTGTGTATGTGTGTGTGCAACATGCGAGTCTGTTCATGTGTTAGTATGCACATGTGTGCGTTTGCATGTGGGGGTGTGCATATGTGTGTGTGCATGCATATGTGCGCATGTGTGTGTTCACACCTGTATGGCTCTGTGTGCATGTGTATGGTATGCATGTATGCGTGTGCATGTGTGTCTGAGAATATATATGTGCGTGTGTATGTATTTGTGTTTTGTCCTTATTTATATGTTTGTATAAGTGTGTGTTCATAATGTGTTTGCATGTGTGCACATGTATGCACAAGCGTGCGTGTGCATATGTATGTGTTTTGCGTGTGTGTGTACATGTGTATGTGCACATTGCATACCTGTGTGTGTATGTTGTGTGTGCTCACAATTGTTTTCAAATGTGAGTGTGCACCAGTGTGCGCTTATGTTTGTGTGCAGTTGTGTGTGTTGGTTGTGCAGGAAGCATTCTTCAATTTCATCCTTCTTTCATATTTCGTGTGTAGTAATCAGATCTTTGTCCTCTAGATGAATGAATTACAAAATCACCATTGAAGTTTCTTTTTTAAAAATATTTTTTAAGTTTTAAAAGTTGAACAAGCGTTAACTCTGATGCAGCAGACAGCATGTACATTAGTAATATATAAAAATAAAAATAAAAAGCATGAACTTAATGTGTAGTCAAATGTTCATTGTTTTATGGTCTCTGCTTTAAATATTTATTTTTAGATGTTTTACATATTTTGGTTTCTGTTTTGATCATTGGAGGTTTTCTGGGTTAAACTTTTAAACAAAGCATACTCAGTTTAGATGAGGTGCTACAAAAAACTCAATATAATGTTGATAAAGATAACTAATACATTTGTTAAGTTTGTAAGCAGTTTATTAATATGTTCTTGGTAGACAATAGTCTCACATTAGAAGTTAATGAACCGTATTTGGCTTATTGTGTTAATAAATGTCTAACACCCTAAAAACATATTAATGTTTGTTAGTGTTAATAAACCTTGTTAAGGAATCGTATTATAAAGTGTTAATGAATAATCCTGCTATGTATACATATAAAAAATAAATAATACAAAAAGTACAATTTATTATCCCAAAAGTTGAATAGAATATTATTTATTTTATTTAACTTTGATGATTATAAACGGATAAACTGCATCAAGAAAAAAAAATGCTTAACGTGTTGGAATATTTTTTAGCATTGTTCTCTTTTCTGTTAATTAGATTTGTTGGAAAAAACTTTTGAAGAATTGTTGCCTCAGAAGTAGAGATGTTTGCTCCTGTATCCGTTTACCTGAAATCCTCCCTCATTCCCATCACCACATGACGAATCGTTGAGATCCATATTTGGAATTTCCTTTCCTGCGTTGACGCCTTCCCGCCTCTCTCAGCGGAAAACTTTGTTCAGCACCGTTACCTTCTCAGCACACCCAACGTGTTTTCCCACCTGTGTGCTGCTTCAGATTAGTCATCAGGAAAAAGCTCTCAGGCTTTGTTTTTGTGTTACAATTTCTGAAAAAAAGTTGTGCAATTTTTGTAACTCTTGTGTTAAAAAACCATTTCTTGTTGCAGCTGCGTGTTTGTTTTTAGTTTTTGGATCTGATAAAGCGCCAGTTACAGTAAATCACGTGTTTGTGTCTTTGTATTGTTGTGTGTCATGCAGTGTAAATGTTGCTTCACTGTGTCGGTAAAAACCATCAGTCTTGTCCAAACCTGTGGAGGTAGCTTCCAGAAGTCCACGTTCAGCACAGATAAGCCTGTTATTGTAAGAAATGACTGGATTATTTCGTTGCTCAGATAAAAAAATAAAAAATGACCTCAGGTGTGTGTGGTGCAGAAACACAGAGATCACAATTATATCATTGTGAAATCTGTAATATTTGGCTCTTTTAGACCAATAAATAAATATAAAAATGTAATGAAAAAGAGCATAAAAAATCTGAATCTGTGGTTTTGGCTTGTTAAAAATGCTTCATCCTTTTCATCTGTGGAATTAGAAAAAACTAAAGAAAGACTTCGTATTGACTTGAGGAAACCTTGTAAACAACCTCTAAAAATGTCTGACAATAAAGTTTTATGACATTGAAAACTATCAGAAAAAATTGTATGCATACAAAAATAAAAAAAATACTGGATACCAGAAAGGTTTGGAATAAAAATAATTTAAAGAATTAGAAGAAAACGTTAATGTAGTGTGAAACTTTATTGAAATTGCGGCTGTGGTGCAGAAGTAGAGCGGTCGACCTCTGATTGGAAGATCGTATGGTCAGTTAGGCAAGTCCCTGAACCCCACATTGCTCCTGGTGGTTATAGGTTGGCGCCACGTGATGCAGCAAACCCGCCATCAGTGTGTAAATGTGTGTGCATGAGTGTAAAGGGTTTGAGCCTAAAACAATTAGAAAACTACTATATAAGTACATTTACTATTTATCTACTAAGCGCCAATTCAAGATAAATGTTACAATTTAATTCCAGGAAACTCCAATAAAAATCAAATGCCGTAACTGTTTTATTATAAGTGGCTACAACATTTTATTGAAGACTGTCAAATCATGAAATCATTTATTTTAAGGCTTTAAACTGAGCGGCTGTTAAACTGAGTTGTTTCATCCTTCCATCCATCCATCTACCCAAAATATTCCCATTGAAAACCTCTTTTGCAAGAGATTCCTGGCCAGGAGGAAGCCACACTCAGGTTCAAAAGCATTAGAACGATAAACCAATAAAACACTAGGTCAATAAAAACATTAAAGATCACATTTCTAAAAAATGTAAATACTGAAACTTAAAACAGTGAATCATAAAAGTCGTGAAATCATGGATTAAACAAAACATTTTTTTTTGTATTTAGTGGAATTTGACTTGAAAACATTAAACTATGGGAGTTTGGTTAGTCTCCAACTGGATGGATGAATCCGCTCAACCCCTTTTTAGGGTCAGTAGGTTGCTGGAGCCTATCCCAGCAACCATTGGATTACACCCTGGACAGGTCGCTAGTCCATCACAAAGCCCCAGTGGGGGGGGGGGTCACATATTCAAATTATAATAGAATGTTTATGAATAATTCACAGTTGACTGATTGTGGAAACTGTATCTAATTTATTTCAGCATAAACCAGTCATACAGTCTGTGAACTTATATCATCCTTTTTCCCCGGGGTCATGCTTCCAGTCCAGACATGGCGCCGAGCTCTAACCTAAGCCACGCTCAGCAGGTGTGTGCATGTGAAAGGAGGGAAATCACACTCTCTTATGGAATTCAGCTGAAAATGACACGTCAATTTGCTTTACCTGAGAGAACACCTCACAGTGTGGGTAAAGGTTTCCCTCCAGAGCGTCCATTACTGCCGTCAGCACATCAGGACATAAATATGATGGACTGAACACAAACAGCAGTTTTACCTTTAATGGACTGCAAATAATTAACACCCCGAGTCTGTAGTTATTCTCATTAAATCCCCGATAGACACAATGATCCAAAATGGGATCAGAAATGTTTTGTTTATAAATGCATTTTGTTTAATGCAAATAATTACAGTACATTAATGCACAGTACAGTGTAATGCTTCCTGCTAAACTGCATTTTCTGAGCACATCAACATAAACCCTTTAACTCTATTGATAAAAAAAAGAGGAAAAGACATATTATTTATTTTATTTTAAGTAATACTTGACTTTGTTTGTAGGAGTACCCCACCTTGAAATATGTACTACTAGGTAAGGTTAAAATTATTATTATATAATTAAATATTATATGGAAAAGACAAAGAAAAAGGAAAATATAAAGATAAAAAGGGACCAGTTATAAGTGAGAACAAAAGAAGATCTACAGCAAACAAGGTGAGGAAGGACACGCAGTACATCCAAAAACAGCCCCCCCCGCTACAGCTTAATTAAAGGCATGACTCAGGGTTTTTCAACACACGCTTTATCCAAAATAAAAGCCCTAAATATTCTTCCTGCTGTTTTTTTCTTTTGAACATTGGAAAAGGCCAACCATGTGAAACTAAGCTCTTTTCTTCACAAGTACAATGTTACTCCACATTTTCATGGGACTTTTAGTCACTAAAAATAGCCAATACCTCTTAAACAGTGTACCAAAAGTTTGATTTTGCTTTTTAATTGTTGCATTTTGTTTTAAATGGGAGTCTTCCATTTTTAACACATTCCGATGTTAATTGTGTTTCCTAACATGTTTTTGTGGAATTTTTCTGATGGAGGACAAGTTTAAAACAGTTTTTCTGAGTTTTTTTTCATTCAAATCGTTCCGGGTCAAGATGTGACGTAGAAGCTTCAATCGTAGAGCTACGAGCTCCCTGCTCCTCTCCATTCTGATGCATCCACTTGCAGACAAATAGATCCATGAACGTCTTTACTGTACAACTGGATGACTTTAATATCACTCGCCATTTCTGTTGCACCGGTGGCGTTTGGTTTGGGTTGTGAGGGGCTGTAAGCCAGCGGAAGAGAGTGTGAATAAGGGATAGTGGGAAATGGGGGCGGGCTTTCTCCAGTTTCTACTCAGTGACCCATTTAAAGAGAAACACTGCTTCATTTCTTTCATAATTTGGAACTAGTGGAGCTTCTCTGTAATGAAGGAAGCAGCAGTCCCAGCTGGTGGATGGCGGCCGGGGCTTAACATTGATTTAGATGCTTTTTCATCAACAGCCCCCGTGTTGTACATGCGGATGCTGCAAGATTAGATAATTGGATGACTACCACCTGAGTCCTCCTGCAGGTCACATGGGGGTGACAGGCAGCGGAGTCACTCAGGGTAGGATTATCAGATCAGTGTTTCATCATGGCTGACAGAAAACCTTTAAGATTATTTAGGAATAATTTAGCTCAAAATGACTATAAAAATTCGTATTTTTGTGCTTATAAAAAGTATAAAAGAGTCTGAAGTTCTGTGTGTTCAGTACCAGGGAAGATGGAACAAAACCATGGCTTTGTTTCTTGACATTTTCTAAGATTTCTGTAGGCTGCAGCTCTCCCTTCCTCAATGATCCAGATGGTCTCTGCATGTGAGAACGTAGAGGCAACATTTGCTGTTGCCTCTCTGTTCTCGCTCCATTGTAATGCATATCTGCATGTGGCTTTTTTCAGCTCTGAGCGCCTTTCTTAGCAGAATCAGTGAATCTCAATCAATCTGAGCTCCCTTTATACGCAGTGACCACTGCTCGCTCTAGCTTCAGCTGGGTGCTTTTGTAGCTGGTCAGTGGAGGGTTATTTGTCTTATAGAGGATAGCTCCTTCTGCTGGAGGGGGAAGAAGGCATTTGTGGTGGATTTAACCATCTGCTTTCCGACCCGGAGTGAACTGATCCTGTTAGTGGCAGCAGAGTTTGAATCTCTGAGGTATCCAGGATGCAGGACACTTCACTAACGAGAAAAAGTGATTTGTTTGTGCAAAACCTCGTTGGTCGGCGTTCTGCTAACAGTCAGTCTGCGCATGCTGCATTAGAAATCAGATTGTGTGTTTATTGTATTTTGACAGAATTCATTCATTTTAATTTATTGTATTTTTATTTATTTAACATTTACTCAACAATGGAAGGCTCAGCCCCTTGAGATGGCACATCTTGTTTGGCTCCTCATAAGGCAGATAACTGAAATAATATAGCGTAACTGACAAACAAGGATGCAATAAAGATACAGATGAAGTATATAACAGACACTCGCATAAAATCCAACTTATCACCACTCATCACAATGCATTTACAAAACAAATTCAGTCAAAAAACAGACATTAAAAAAGACAAAACTAAAGAAAATAATAAAATTAAAGGACAAAAAGGGTTTAAGAATTAAGTCATATAATGAAAATAAGTGCAAATATCTTTCAAATTTGCTTATTACATGTTGTCTTGCCTGCGCTTTATCAGTGATCACCAAAACCAATCCTCTGATTGTCACGTTTTCTCTTCCACCATGTTTCACATCTTAGTATTCTAAGTATGCTCATTATTTATATTATAATAATGATAAACCCTAAGCAAATTGTTTTCTAATTTTGTAATTCTACACCCTTAATAAAGAGTTTATCCTCATTTAGTAGCTTATACAAATAATCCTTTAAGAGCTTACATTAATATGCCTCTTTTAGAAGTTTAAACAAATATATACAGGTGTATGTATTGTGTAAGGAATTTATACAAATATATACCTCGTGTTAGATGATTCATTACCTTCTATTATAACAACACCATCTGTCCAACACTAGAGGCCATCTCTTTGCTCAGCTGTTGGATAAGACCAGTAAAAAAAATAAAAATCTTAATATTTGAATAAATTAGTCATTGTGTGTTTTTTTCTGTTTAGTTTCATTTTCAGTCTTGAAAAGAGAGTAGGGAAATCATGCTTGATTTTCTTGATGAACGTGTACAAACTGTTTGCTGCATTAAAATGACAATTTAAAAAGAAGTAATTTTGAAATTTGGAGAAAAAAAAACAGTTTTTTTGGTCTAACGCTCTGTAGGATTTTCATTTAGATTATCCATCAGAGTTTTAAAAGTAAAAAATAAATAATTACCTTGTATCTTGGACCTGTAAGTCAAAAATAGTTCAAGAGCCCAGTTCTTTGATCACAGAGGGGTTTATTTACAAGCTCAAACCTTACTGTAGGAACAATTTTTAATGTCACAATCAAAGAGTCTAAATTACAAAATAGGAAAAAGTCAACCCAGAACAGTTTGTGTTTTCAAGCGGTTCCAAAACTAAATCTATAGACGGCCCAAGTTGAGTTAATTGGTAGAATCTTTGTGGACGCGCCTCAATCACCAAGGTCTTCAGTGATCATAGCTCAAGATTACTGGCATTTTTCTGATAATATAGAAACATATAAAGAGACAATTAGGATCACAGTTACACTTTAGAGTATTTCTTTATTCAAGTTGTTTTAAATCAGGAGCATACGAAAAAATGCTGTTTGAAAAAGCTTTTATTTGTCATGTAGAAAAGGGGAAGGGGTCCTTCCCTCAATTCAGAGGTACATTTTTCATGAACTCCTGCCCCTCTGCAGAAACTATATCCAGGAAAATGACAGGTTTATTGATTTTGGCTCAATAACAATAATTAAAAGACCACTGAACACTTTGAAAATAGATCAAAGGATGATTGGAGCGGGACTTTAAAGTAGCTCCACACCTCTTCATATTTCTTTAACACTGTCATGGATGAAGGACCCAAATGTAGGAGACCAGATTTGGTGACAGAAACGTAAAGATTTACTAAATGAACCAGTGACATAGCAGAACAGAGCAGATGACCCAGCAGTGAAAAACTGCAAACCAGACACTTAAATACACCGATTAACTAAATGAAAACAGCTGTGGATGATTAACCTGAACATGAGCCTGACAGAAAACAGAACATGACAAAACCGAAGCTGGATCATGACAAACACCAACATTTATGAGCTTTATCATAAAAAGGACTTAATTACAAGCCTTTTTATTTTACCAGTTACCACTTGGAGCCAAAGAAGTGAACAGTTGTGAAATGGATTTCCGAACACCAGGACTTTGAACTAACTGCCTAAACAAAGTCTGCCCTCTTTGTTGCTCAGATCTCCTCAGATGAAAGTCGTTCAATATTTAAAGGGAGATGTGAGCGTTTGTTTGTGTGAAAGATGCGTTTGGCTGCAAATGTTCATTACTGATTCTCTACTCTTGTCTGTTTTAGACATTCTTTTTGAAGATGACTGGGCAAACGTGGTGCCCTCCCAGCCACGCTCCCCCCCTCCACTCACGTGAATTATTGAGGCTGTAAATCATGAATGCATTATTCAGCCAGGTCCTTCATATTAGCCCATAAAGATGACTGGCTTTCTTGTGGTTTGGATCCAGATTTTCATGGTGCTATATTTCAGTGAAATGAGGCTGGATTGCGGCTGGCCTGAATGAGCCTGTGTTCATCAGAAAGCAGGATTCTGTAACCTGCTGGTATCTGGGTGAACTGATAACATTTATGCTCTCACACAAATACTCCTTTAAACAAAGCTGCTCATATAAGCAGAGCTATTCTGCTATTTTGTTCAAAATATGTTCTCATGTTTTGCTAACAGCTGCTTCTTTGTCATACCCATTGACTCTATATGAGAACTGGACAGAGTGAGTGTGACATCAGCCATAGAAAATGGTTTACTTACAGGTCCAACCAAATTAACCCTTGTGCTATCTTATGGGTGACTTCAGCCTTACATTGATGTGTTATCCATCCCATGACAAATGTGGATGAAGGTGGACAGTGTTTCATGTCTGCCACGGACACCAGTGAAAATCGTTGAAGAAAAAAGTTCTGCGTGCTGTCTTTTGGGGTAAAAGATGACCCCACTCACGTCAAAATAGTTGCGATTTTTTGTGATACAGACACCGGCATGTTGCAACCATCAGTAAACAGCGATTGGTCCGAGTGAGTCTGAGTCAAAATCTGTTTGGCAACCACTTTTACCAATCAGGAGTGAGCTTGTAGAACGTCCACACCCCTGTCACTTGAAATTAAGCTCAGGAGTATCTGTCCAACAAACATTTTTTAACGTTCAATGTGAGACTATTGCTAGAGGACTTGACAACAGACAACAACATGACCCTAAGATGACGCCAGAGCATCATTAGCCAGAGGTCCTTGAACAAAGTTTGAACGAAGTTAACACTCTTCCCTTAAAAAAACAGGGTTAGGGTTAGGGGAGGGTGTCAAACTCAATCGCATGAGGGGCAAAATCCAAAACACAACTTAGGTTGCGGGCCGATCGGGATAAACATTTATTGAACACACTAAAACTAAATTATTAAAACTTTAAAACAGTAGCTTTTTAACATAATTACGAACTAGAGATGTCACATTACCTGTAAAAAGGCTAGTGTGAATATTGTAAGCAGAATTTGGCCACTAAATATGCTAGTGCTGATAGCTGACGATGCTGAAATTAATAGCTAAAAACCCTGAAGAAGATAGCTAAAAATGCTGAAGCTAATAACTGAAAGTGTTAAAGCTGATAGCCAAATAATATTAGCTACATGCAAAATTAGCCTAAAAAAAACAAACCAAAAAAACTTAGGTTAGCCAAAACAGCTAGCATGTAGCTGAAAAAAAATAACTAAACTTCAAAATATCCTAAAAAACTGAAAAAAGCCTAAAATAACCAAAGCATGTAGCTGAAATATTAGATAAACTCCAAACTAGCCTAAGAGCCTGAGTTAATGTTGTGTTTGGGAGCAATCTTGTCTGCAACCAGCTCCTTCTTCACCATTGAACGTAGCATCTGATTGATGTTTATTACTTTAATAACTTGCAATACAGAAAAATGTTGAAAAAATAAATAAATAAGATTAGAACGTGCTAAAAAAGCTAACCGAACAAGAATGGTTATTCTGACAAATGACTGAGTAACAGCTGTTTGTTTCTCTATAGAAGTCTATGGAATTATGGCTTCTTGAAGCCAGCTGGTACTTCCTGTTTGGGACAGTCAGTCCACTTCTCAAACACAGTCAATGATCTTTCAACTACTGACTGAACTTCATGTCATCTAAGGAAATCTCTGTTTGGGTTTGTGTACTGATAGCACTTGTATCCCAACGACCACTATACAAAAACAGTTTATTTATTGACTTGCAATGCAAACAGTGAGAATATGGTTGAAATGGACTGCAGTCTACAGATACTGAGACATCAGTACTTGTTCAAAGATGTCCAGGTACTTAGATCTCTGTCGTTGGTACACCAGAGGATAGTAACTCAATAAATGAAACTTATCTAATTATCAAGTTGTCCAAAAAAACTTATATTTTAACTATAAACAACGTTCAGATCTACTGACTCTTAATTATTAAACTGTAATGATCTTTTAAATGGTTGCTAATATATTACCATGATGCTAGGATTTCTGTGGAGTTGTAACAATCTGACTGTAACTCCAGGAAGTTGACTTATAATTGAGAAAAATGAACTTTTTTTCTTGTTGATTTCTACAGACCACATATTTGTAGTCAAAGATAAACACAAATAAGAGGAGTCTAATATGGAAAGAAAAACTCTATAGAGCCAATACTGAGATTAATATGACTAAAACCACAGTGGAGATTTAAAAAAAAGTGTTTTTGTCTTTTTTAGTTAATGTTGCCAAGAAACCAAAAACACAAGATCTGACTTGTTTGTTCTTAGATAACTTCAGGAGAAACCTGAAAGCAATGCTGTGCTTCAAACATCTGATTTCAGACTGGAACAGGCTTCTCCTGAAAGACCTGAACAATTATCAGAGAGGATGTGAAGAAAATGAAGAGAAATAGATCAAAGAATATTCCGGATTGCTTTGACTGTAGGTTTTTGGACATGTCCCTTAGGAAAATGTCCCAAGAATCCCAGTAAAATCTTATTTCTCAGCTGATCAAGACATCCTGGAGTCGTACAACCACATAGCCTTTTGCAGAAAACAACATATTTATTGTAAAAGTTTTTAGAAGCCTGTCTTTGCTACTGTATATAAAGATCGTAACTTTTTAACTTTTCATATCTTGATTTAAATGGAAAGAAGGGACATGGTGCACACACAGGAAGATTTCATGGTCAAACCTGAAACTGACACTCCACACACAATGGAAACAAATCCTTTTACTTTGAAATGTTGGTTGCAGGCTTTTCTAATTACAACGTTTGTCGTTAGATGACCCTGAGCATCAGATGTCAGCCAGATGCCCAGCTTCCATTGCTTTACCGGTTTTGGTTCTGAACTTCTGTGGCTCAAACGCTCTCTGACCTGAAGCTACAGGTCAGACCAGTCTACCAAGTATTGATTGTTGTTCACTTTGCCGTCTTTTGTGTTTCCTTAGTTGCTGTTTCCACACCAAAACTAGTTGAGGCTCTCATTTCTCTGTCTGCACTTTTTCTTTTGTCAGTTGCAAAGCTTTTCTGCTCATGGAAACTCCAGTATCACATTCGGTGGCAGACGAACCCCAAAATTCATGAAATCCCTCCAACCTGGAAGGCAGTCATCCTACAGCTCAGACCAGGAAGAGTTTCTCCCACAGTGAGGAGGCTGTGTCAGTCTATTATGACACGTCGGCCTCCATAATGACAGGTTGCCATGCTGAGAGAGGCTGACTGTTACTATTGAGGACACTCGAGCTCGGTCAGAGATTTCGTGACTCCAGACGTGACGCCTTGAAAGCAAACCAGCAAACTGAATGAAAGGAGTCGCCACTGCTCCCTCTGTGAGACTGACCTCATGGCCATGATTGGTAGTCTTTTGGACAGTGTCCATTCATTAGGGCTAAGTTTGGACCACAGCTGTTAGCTAGAGCCTAAAGATAGAGGTGATGTGAGATGAAGCAGAGACAAACACTGAACTGTGGCTTTGGAGAAGAGAATGTGCTAATTTTGATGCCATATAACCATTCGTATCAGATTTGATATGCCATATTTTTGTCACTCTATAAGGTGCACCTAAAGGCCTTAATTTTTTTCTAAAAATGACGATACTGAGGACTTTAGATAATGATTAATTCTGGTTGTCTTTACTGATGTAGAAGCAATTTTGAGAAGTACACGGCACCCTTTCAAAGTGTTAATCTGTTTATCATGCGTTGTGTACAAGATTGGATTTTATTGTGAATATGAAAACGCAGCTAAGGTGTAGCAGTGTTTTTTTAAGTGTCACTAACTAGTTGTCTAGTGAACACGCTATCGTGGGTAACATGTATCAGTGTCGGATAGGGAGTGTGTACGATAGTGATACTTGTCTCACAATTCAATACGTATCACGATATATCCCAAGACTGTATCAGAACAATTTTTAACCCAAATTCTACCTGAATTTTAATACACCTTTCATGTCACCTTTCGTGTTTTTATTTGGTACTGACAGTAATGTGGCACAGAATTTTGGTTTAGTACCCACGCCAAGTAAAAACTAAGTGAGTGGCACATGTATCATGAGAACAAAATCCGTCAGACTGACTGAATATTTAACACAAGCTGGTTTTGCCGGATCGTGTTGTTGTTTTGGTCAAAGAGGCTCAGTGCTCTTTGCTCTCAGCTAGCGGTCGGGAATTTAGGTGGAAAACAAACATAAGATGCTGAACGATGTTTGCTCAGAAATAGTTAATTAAATATTGCCTCATCAGCATTTTAACCCTCCAGTTAAACACCGGAGCTCCAGTCTTTGTTATTTGATTTACTGTAATGTTTTAACGATCAATGTAATTCCACTAGATTCTGCTGAAATTACATTGATTACAAACTCACAGTGTGATAAAGATTTTGTGTTTAAGCAAAACTAACGACGCCTCAAGTGTAAAGGGTTAAATCGATCTAAGTATTACCAAATTAAACATGGCAATGTATCGCCGAATCAATGTTTCCCTACACTCCTAGTGTCGGACTGTATTTTAAAACTGTACTGAGTGTCATTGTGAATATACTAACTTGGGTATCGTGTAGCAATGTCGGACTGCAAGTTTTCTATGTGTTACTAACGAGGTTGATAGTCACAGTAGCGTTTCTTTTAGTGGTAATAATCTGAGTTTTTCTTTTTTTGTGTGATTAACTGACTCATCTCTGACTCTTTTGTCTCTCTTAATGCACTTTATAGTTTGTTGCTCAGTTGTAAAATAGACTATTCAAAGACGGTGGGCCTTATAGTCCGATGAGTACTGTAGTGTAGAAAATGGTATTTGTATTTCTGAGGCCCCTATCTCTCTGGCACGATCCAAACTTTCCTTAAAAACCCATTTTAGAACTTGATCCATGATTTCTGCCCTGTAGATGACTATCATTCCACTAGGGGCAGTATAGGACGTTTCTTGCTAATTTCAAAATGGCTGTGTCCGTAAAATCTCAAAAACACCTTTGGCGGGAAAAGTTTAGCAAGTTTTCTAAACTTTATGGTGAGATTAACTCATCTATTGTCTTTCTGTTTTTTTTTTTTTTAATATTGAAATAATGTAAAATTTGTTGATAATTAATTCTTTATAAAACAGTTACACCATGTTGAAAATGTGGGGATCAAATTCGAGACAGTGGATCAATAAGATGCTTTTTTTCCTGAATCCTCATTTCAATATTTTTGCAATCTAAACTAACATTGTTGTGAGCAAATAATTAAATTAAACAATTATTCAGAAAAACCGTTTTAAAAAAATCATCATAGGGTTTACAAACCTGCTTATTTCTGCCCTTTTTTTGTTTTGTTAATTTTTTAATGTAGTGTGTTTTACAGGGTTCAAGTTAAGCTGCTGTAAAGTATGACCATAGCTGAAACTGCCTTAATGCTGTTGGCAACGTTGTTTCAAAGAAATAACTGATATTGTTCACGTGTTAACCCTTGTGCTGTCTTGTGGGTTCCAGATGACCCCACTCTCCATGCAAACATGCCTAGCACAGGGTCACGAGCTAAAAACTGGTGCAAAAGCAGCAGAAAATGACAAGATTCTCCTCCTCTGTGTGAAAGAGGCTGAGTCGTCTTGATTATATAACCTCTCTCAGTCAGACCGGGCTCCCTGGTGACTGCACCCTCCAGGCAAAGGCGGCTTCAGCTTCTGAGGCTGTTTTCCAAGTAACACCCAGCTGCTCAAATCAATTCTCCTTTAGATTATTTTTTCTCACGTTTGGTTATGATGAAAATAATTGGTGCAATCTCCCAATACTCTGGATAAATAGTTAAAATATTTTTAAAAGGACATTTTAGCAGTTAAAAACCACAATTCATAATTTGGCAAATCAATTTGTAGATACAGAAGAAGTATTCCAGTTGGACTTATAGTGCAAGATCTATTTTAAAAGTGTTCCCAGAGTTCTTTTAATTATGATTATGTCATTTTTTTTGCAAAAAAATAAAATAAAATGTGTTTACAGAGCAGCAGGAGTTCTTTAGAAATTCACCTCTGAGTCGGGCGGGACTTGTGGTGAGGAGCAACCCCGCCACCCTTCCCCTCCCCGTTGAGTTTGAATCAGGGTTCTTGTGGTTGGTGAATTTCCTTTATCCCAAATAAGCTTTTTTTCCAACATGAGAATTAAAGAAATACTCAAAAATGCAATTTTAAACTTAATTTTCTTTAAATGAATCCTCCATCTTGAGAGAAATGCTACAAGAACATAGTTAAAATACAATTTTCTTCAAGTGGATCTCGTCATGTCAGAAATTTAACAAATGTTTACTTATTTATTGACTCTACATTACCTCAGTTTTTAGAAAAAAAATAATTTATTTATAAGAATTTTCTTTTTACAGACGTAAAATGACTTTATTAAAAGCAAATCCGTAAGCAAATTTTGTAACAATGGCAGATCAAAATGTTAACAAGCTACATTTCATGAAAACTTCTCATCTTTCTTCATGTGCACCAGGTTTCTCTGACAGCTTTGAAACTCTATTTTTCTTTTCTTGTAAATACAGGAGGAAGCAAAAGCTCAAAATCAAAATGAAACAAGCTAGAAGCCTTTCTTTCTTTCCTTGTTGCTATCATGTTTTCTGGCTTCACGTGTCATCTAAACAAACTTAGAACACCTTCACCCACTGACACGTCTGAGTCAAAATGTGTCCGGGTTGCTATTCAAACTGGAGAAAAGGCTCAAAAAGCTGTTTGAGGGTATTCTGGAGAACCTTTTTAAGCCACGTTTTCTCTGGCAGCCTACTTTAGTAACGTTTTAAACTGTCACTCTGTTTTTTTCTACATTTTGCATTGTGACATAAGAGCTTCTGGAGCACTCTCGTGTTTTTTGCTGGCCCTCCACATGCATGTGAGTGTCTGCATAACCTTGACAGGGGAGTGCTAGGCTTCACTGAGTGCCTGCAAGCATGAAGCTATCTTTAGCTTTTGTTGAAGCTTCTACCACTAGCCTCCTCCTCCTCCTCCAATGCCTACTCACTGTTGGCTGCACGTGCATGCATCCACATGCACTGCATGCATGCACACTACCATCACACTCATGCACACTCACCAACTTCCACATGGCCTAACTGTTACTGGGCAGATTAGAGGAGGCAACCTACTTCTGGCATAAAAACATGAAAGTGATGTTTGTTTTTCAGCGCGGAGAGAGACGCTCGCTCTTCCTCCCTGAGCAGCCCCGGTTTCTGCCTGAAGGCAAGTAGCAAGAAGGAGCATCACAGGATTCTCTATTCCTGAAGGATCAGAAATGTATTAAACTCCAGGGTGCGCGCTCAGAAGAGATAACTAGGTTGAAGAATGACAGGAATCACTCATCAGAGCCATCAAGCATCACTTTGTATAAGAATTATTTTTCCATTCCCTTCTTAATAATTCTTGTTATTGTTTAAATATGAAATACATTCAAATTCATTGCAAGGCTGTAAGATAAAATACACTGCAGCTCTTTTACAGTCAAAAAATAACCCAGCCTTGCTCACTGTTGGCATATTGATGCCATAATGAGAGCAGTTGTGCATTAACTTCAGGTAATTTAGCAAAATAAATTAATCAGAAGCAATTTTCCTGATGAACAAGAGCCCACAAGGCTGTGTTTATTTATAAACACGCATAAGCGCTCGCTCATGCGGTTCTTTTCCATGGAAGAGGAAAACGGCAAACAGGTCTGAGAGGTGTTTACTCTGAGATTCTTGTCAGTGAGAGGTGAGGCTAAGCCTGCACGCTGCATGCTGTGCACACACTCAGGTTGACCTAAAATAAAACCATGTCCTCTTTATCTTTGAAGTTTTTCCTGATAAAGGAATGCAAGAAGACTGCAAAGGAAAACCATCTCTATGGAATATTAATCATTTAAACTGGTCTAATCATTTATAAAAAGAGAAATTAAAAGTTCTATTTATTTAGTGAAAATGTCATTTATTCAGTTATACATATAGCTCAACAAATTAATCATCAATATTACTTAAAATACCAATAAAATTTTGCTTGATTTATGTCACATTATTTTAAAAATCTCCTAAATTATAATTGTATTAAAGTAAATAAATTAATAGAAAATGGGCTAAATAGGAGATAGAAGTTAAACCAAATGTAGTGCATGGTGGTGGAAGTGTATTTATTGTTTAAGTGTTTTTATCTAACAGGTATATAAAACTAAAATTAAAAATGACTAAGTCACCTTTCAGTTTTTAGCTTTGGTCAACAAAGCTTATGTTTACAGTTTTGTTCACGCTCGCTCTGTTTCTGGGAGATGATTTTATCTGCGATTCCTGTTTACACATCCCAGTTATGAAGAAGTGTGAATGACTTATTCAAGTTATAACAACACAAATCTAATAAGGATTTTTTTTTTTGACTTTGTTTTGTTTTTTTGGGCTCATCACAACATTTTTTCAAAGAAAACAAAAGCCCATTAAAAAAAATAAACAAATAAAAATCGAGAAGCAAACAGGCCAGATCCTTTCTATGCTTCAAGTTTTTTTTTCTGTTCAGCACTATGCGGTTTCTGAGAACAAAAACAGGCTTTTGTGAAACTTTTCCAGTAAGTAGTAAAGGGAGGTTGGAACCTGATTTCAATGAAAAGCTGGAACACCCAAAGAAAATGTTTATAATTTTTTTTTTAAAGATTCATAGAGTGAGGTGAACTTTAAAGCATGGTGGTGGAAGTGTTATGATTTGAGCTAGCTTCTACTTTTATATTGAACTTCTACTGTATTTTCAACACATCAAAGCCTTCATTTTTTTTTTTTAAATACAACGGTGTTTATAAATAGATTTTATATATATATATATATATATAGATTCCTTGTGCTGCACACAAAGTTAGGCATCATTGTGAATGTGCTAATGCAGCTAGCTTGTGTCTGTGTCAAATTGGCCTTTTTTGTGTTACTAACATGGTTGGGAGTTAGCGTAGTCAAAGTATTGTTTGCTTTAGCGTTTTTTTTCTAATGTGTTGCAAAACAGGTTGGGAATTACAGGCATTGTAAATATGCTAACGCGTCTAATGTGTAGCAATACAAACACGTTGTAGGATATGTCTGAATTCTTTCACTACTCAGTATATAGGTGACTATGTAGTGACTTTTCCATTTTGTTGTGCTGTCTGAATCTACAATTCCAAAATTCCCAGAAGTCTTTGCAAAAAACCAGTGTGCATCGATGCTCACGACATTGGCGAATATAGACCACAATGCATTGGGTTTGAACAATTTTTGTGGAAAAAAAATGTTTAAATTTTTTTTTTTTTTTTAAACATTCAAATTTTCATCATCAGAACTCAGTGGATTTACAAATACACGTCGTAAAATGTTTGTATTGATTCGTCATATCCCCATTTAGAAAAATTAAAGTAGTGATCATGGTGTATGAATTACTTTTTAAATCCAGTGTACTAGATAGTCCTGTACTATATAGTTTTTCAGTAGTTGGGGATTAAAGTGGAAATTCTAGGTTCCTAGAGTTATTGTGAACACAGTTAATGAAGTTTGACTGTCAGACTTATCCCTGACTCTTTTGTCTTGCTTGTGGGCCTTAGAGTTCAGTGTACCTTATATAGAAGTTTGAAAATAAACCATTCCTTGACAGTGGGTATTATAATCTAGTGTGCCCTATAGTGCAAAAAATACAGTACTTCACCAACCGATACTAACGAATACTGTACGATATGTTCCAACGGCTGATATCCTAAGAGGCATCCATATATAAAACACTTTAAAATTCTTGATTTATCATCTGTTTAAAAAAAAAAAAAACATAAGTTCAAACTTCGTAAACTTAAATGTAAATATTGCTTCCTCAGTTTCTAAAAAGTAAATGTGTTTGTATGTTAATTCACAGTACATGCTGACAGACTGCTGAAACTGGAAATTTGTGCCATTGATAAACACAGGTGAGCATCATCTGCATAGAAGTGAAATTATAGCTCTGGAAAAATCTCTGAAGAGGCACATTTACCTTTTCTTGCCTTCTTTATAGAAAAGTCAAACTGTTCCAAAACTGCCAAAATAAAAAGTACATGGTTTGAGTAGAAATTGACAAAAATGTGGATGATTTGACATCCTTGAAAATATAAATCAGTCTCTCTGGGAAAGCAGGAATCTCCTGAGAGTATCTTGAGCAGCTTCAATATTCATCATGTTGGCTTCATAGAGAGTCGGCTCAAACCCACAGTAACTATTCCTAGTCTCAGTGTGCACCTGTAATCACGCTTGCCCTCTCTTCCTCCTTTGTCTGCATTGCAGTCTTAAACGGGCTTGCTGTGTCACTGCATGCCCCACCAGACTACAAAATGGGTAAAACAATCTTTTGAGTTCTTCACCCTTGTAGCTGGAGTCCCATGACAGTCTGAGCCGTGAGTTGTGCTGCAGCCAGCACAGATTAGAAGGTAGAGTTTTTTTCTTCAGAGTGCCTCCTCTGTTTGCAATGACCCTGGATTTGTGGGATTTGTGTAGAACTATGTATTCCAGTTCTGAAATATCCAGTGGACTTTTCCTACTATTCCTACTTTGTCCTGCAGTTGTTGCAACGTGTGATCTCCGACACAGAAGAAGCACAGCTTGTGAATTATAAATGTCATTCCAAATTGCAGCCTTTACTACTTTGACTACACACAAGTAACACAAGTTCCAGTCTGCGATCCTCTGCCTCTTCTAAAAACGGCACTGCGCCCTTGACGGAATGATAGGGTATTCGGCTGCTGCCTGAGGCGTTTTCTTTTTCTTTATGGCTCGCTCTCCAACTTTCCCTTTCAGGTTTAATAAGTTCCTAATGAAAGAGAACAGTTGGAAGCCGTTTAGCTCCATCTCCTCGGCACAGTTGCAGATCTGCGGATGCTCCATCCACGGCGATTTCAACGGAGCATTGGCACAATGGTTTCCATTTGCTTCCCTCCTTTATTGCCACTATAGTAATGGAAGCACGAGAGTCCCAGTGACGGACAAAGGAACGCATAGTTGTTGTATTCATGCTCTCTCCCTCGTATAAAACACAACATTTTACCATTTCAGAGAGATGGAAAAATGGAGAACACATTAATATTTCAAAGATTCACAACAGCAGTTTATGGCTATCATTGATCAGCACACATAACGAGGTCAATGAAGAGTCGATGGAGCAATCTTCTGGCCTCCTCTTCCTCTCTGTGTCCCTCACACACAGAAATGTTTGGCCCATAAGAATATGATCATCGCTCCAGTCGTGTTATTTAGTGGTCATGGAAGCTAACCTGTAATCACAATGTTGCTGTTTTGAAAGGTTTCAGCGGCTCTCCTTCTTTTTCTAAAAGAAGACAAAACCTTAAACAAGAGAGCTGAGAATGTTTTAAGGATGACACCGATTTGTGCTAGTAATGGTGGTCCTGAAAGGACTACAGACAAAAACTATCATCTAGGATATTTCTAGTTATTGGACGGGCTGCTGGGTGGCATGGCGGTTAGTGCTCTTGTCTCAAAGCGAGAAGGCGCTGGTTCAAATCCTTGCTGGGTTCTTTGTGTGTGGAGTTCGGATGCTTTCCTCTCACATGTGTGGGTTTCTCACAAAGTCCAAAAACATGCTTCATGGGTTCACCCAGCAGTAGATCTAGCAACCCTGTAACCCTGAAAGGAATAAAGTGGGTTCTGAAGATGCATAGATTAAATAAAGAGGGCATTTAGGTGATAGACCCAAAGGAAACCAACATAGACTAAACCAGGTATGCAGAGTGCAAATTTTGAATTCTCTTTTCATGACTAAGATAATTTGTGAGTATATACCTCTATGTTTATGCACGGAAAGCTTTGTTAAGAACCAGTTGAACAGGCAGATCTTTCCTCCTGACGTGACGGTGCACACACCCAGGTGTCAGTGCAGACACCGAGCTGAAGCTTTGCCATAGCCTCAGGCTGAGGTGGCAGAAGTGTTTTCTCTTTGTCGTGGGGCTGTGCCCTCTCTTAGAGAAAAGGTGCAAAAGCTGAGACATCCAGCAGGAATGTAGGGGTGCTACTCCTCCACATCAGGAGGAGACGGGGAAGGTGGGTCAGACATCTGGCAAGAATGTCCCTTTGTCAGAGAGTTAGAAGCATTTTAATAAGAAAAATTAACACGTCAGAGCTGGCAAACAATGAAGAAATCACATCTTGCATCTCATAGAAAATATGGCAGAGGAGGTTTGGATGAAGAAAGTCTGGATGGAGAACATCTGGACGAGGGAGGTCTTAATGAAGGAGGTCTGGACTAAGGAAATCTGGATAAAGGAGGTCTCGTGAGGAAGGTCTGAAGAAGGAAGGCCTGGATTAGGGCAATCTGGGTGAGGAAAGTTTTGATGAGGGAGACCTGGATGATGGAGGTCTGGATAAAGGTCTACATGAAGACAATCTTGATAAAGGAGGTCTAGACCAGGGATATCTAGATGAGAGAGTTTGGATTAAGGAAATCTGGATAAAGGACGTCTAGATGAGAGAGATTTGGATCAAAGGTGTCTGGATAAAGGAGGTCTAGTTGAGGGAAATCTCGAT
>NC_050530.1:17721278-17747215 GCF_002922805.2 Oryzias melastigma | reverse complement strand
AGAAAAATTAACACGTCAGAGCCGGCAAACAATGAAGAAATCACATCTTGCATCTCATGTAAAAGATGGCAGAGGAGGTTTGGATGAGGGAAGTCTGGATGAAGGAGGTCTTAATAAAGAAGGTCTGGACTAAGGAAATCTGGATAAAGGAGGTCTCGTGAGGAAGGTCTGAAGAAGGAAGGCCTGGATTAGGGCAATCTGGGTAAGGAAAGTTTTGATGAGGGAGACCTGGATGATGGAGGTCTGGATAAAGGTCTAAATGAAGACAATCTTGATAAAGGAGGTCTAGACCAGGGATATATCGATTTTGAGAGAGTTTGGATTAAGGAAATCTGGATAAAGGACATCTAGATGAGGGAGATTTGGATCAAAGGGGTCTGGATAAAGGAGGTCTAGATGAAAGAAAACTGGATTAATGAGGTCTAGATGAAGGAAATCTGTATAAAGGAGGTCTAGATGAGGGAGGTCTGGATAAAGAAGGTTTGAATTAAGGAAATTTGGATAAAGGAGGTCTAGATGAAGGAGGTCTGGATAAAGAATGTTTGAATTAAGGATGTTTGAATTAAGGAAATCTGGATAAAGGAGGTCTGGATAAAGAACGTTTGAATTAAGGAAATCTGGATAAAGGAGGTCTAGATAAAGGAGGTCTAAAAGAAGGAAATCTGGATAAAGGAGTTCTAGATCAAAACAATCTGGATAGAGGAGGTCTACATGAGGGATATCTGGATAAACGAGGTTAAGATGAAGGAATTCTGGATAAAAGAGGTCTAGATGAGGTAGATCTGGATGAAGAAAATCTGGAGAAAGGAAGTCTAGATGAAGGAGGTCTGGATAAAGATGGTTTGGGTTAAAAAATCTTGATTAAGGAGATCTGGATAAAGAAGGAAATCTGGATAAAGGAGGTCTGGAAAAAGGGAGCCTAGATGAAGAAAATTTGGATAAAAGAGGTCTGGATGAGAGAAATTTTGTATGGAGGTTTGGATGAAGGACGTCTGCATGAAGGAGGTCTGGATGTTTTAACTGTTGTCCTCATGACCTAAATCCAAAACAAGTAGAAGATAATGGATTGATGGACAGGATTCGCCTCTTATGGGGTAAAGAAAACCTTTTAAGTTTCCACGAGTTCACATTGTCATTGCTTTAGGTTGAGAAAGAATAGGGCAAAAATATAAATAGTGGGAACAACCCTCTTGGTATGATGTTTGGGGTTCCACCTAAGAACCGAGGTTTAACTATCGGTGTCTGGTGGCAAATCCAACCCAATCTCTTCGCGGGAAGACTTTATGGAAATATCCAACCTGTGGCAGACTCCTGCTGTCCTGAGATTCAACATCTTTGGGGGTTGAACAGGATTGTCTCCCTTTTCCATGACGATCTAGATAAGGTGACCAAAGAGAGAGGGATATACAATAGATTTACTTATATAGGCTTGTTGCTATGACTTCACAAGTACAGATCCTAATCTCTATTTACCTCAATCTCAGGCCTGGCACCCTGGTTCTGGTCTGACACCAGGTTTTGTTCTCGTTAGACCTTCATCTCTGTGTGTTAAAGTTCCTGTTCTCTGTGAGTTTCCTGCCAGATTATGATCTGGTAACTGTCTGTATGTGCAGCAGTTCCTACTTCACAGTGTTGAGTTAGGTTCCTGTCATACGTGGTGACATCCCGCCTGTGAAGTCCCGTCGTCTTGTAATGTTGAGCTGCCATGTCCCATGATCCCGAGCTACTAAAATACTTCCTGTCAACACGTTGTCTTCCCCACATTCTGGGTCCCACTCAGGTTACAAGCCTTTTCCAACAGCTTTGACGGTCCTTTCAATTTGATGTAGTGTTTTAGTTCATTCCATTGGATAATGAAACATATCACAATATATCCCACGACTGTAACACAATAATCTTTCACTTTTTTTAAGAGTATGACTCATGTAGAGCTCCTCAAAGAGGCTCGGTGTGCTGTGCTGCCAACTAGTGGTCGGAGGTTTAGGTGGGAAACAAAAGTATGACGCTTAACTAAATATCATCATATCAACATTTAAAGTGATACCAATATCGCCAAACAAAATATTGCGATATATCACCAAATCAATTTTCCCTGCATCCATTATATCCATTGTACTCTTTGCAGGTTTTTTTTTATTTGAACAAAATTGTGTCTGAACATTTTTTTCTTTGACAAAGCTTTTTAAAGCGCCATAAGAAGGACAATTTAATTGATGTCGTTAAATAAGCTTGTCCACAAAAAATAAAAAAGGAACATTAAGCAAAAAGCTTGAAATTAAAAAAAAAATGATGTGCAAGGTCAAACAGCTGTTTCTTAGATATTATGGTTCTACCTAGGCCTTCATTTTATAGTATTTTAATGAAAATCCTACTATAACTCTGCATGTTTGTGCATATAATCCAAATATTTTTCTTCTTCTGATGTAAAATGTAGAACAGTTATAAAAAATACCTAAAAATCCTCCTAATACAAATTACACTCTTTTAATAAATATATTTTTGATAAGTTTTAGCTTCATCAACGCCTGGAACCAGAGCAAAATTTCCTGCTTACATTCATAATGTTTCACTTTGACAGACCTCGTTGGTCTGCACATGCAGTCCAACCATCCTTAAGCTTTCCTGTCTAGACGAGACTTATAGCCTTTCTTTCTGAGCTGCTGCTGGTCTCATTCCACCTCTGACTCCTGGCAACGATCCCAGTTTAAGGCCTTTCAGGTGGGATCAAGCAACCGCTGAAGGAATTTCTCTTCATGTGTCTCTTGCACATGATGTGTCCAGACATCTATAAAACAATTCTCTGTTATTCAGAATTAGGTCGCCTCACAAAACTGGATCATTTTGATTGTTTAAAATTAGATTTTTTATTTTTTATTCGATTTGTGCTCCAGATGATCTCTGGGGTCAAAAGCTGCCCTTAAAGTCACAAGTTTATTGTATTTTTTTTTTTGATTATTACTGGAAACAACATATGTGAAAATGTGAAACTACACTTGATAATTAACGAGAACTCATAATATATTCATTAAAATCACTTACAAAATACAAAAAAAAATTACAATCAGAACAGCATCTTTTAACCCTTTAACACCGGATGCTCTGGTGTTTATGTTCTTTGATTTACTGTAATTTTTCAAACTTTAACACGATCAACCTAATTCCAGTAGCAGCTTGCGCCGCTTTTCTCCTTCAGAATCTACTGGAATTATGTTGATCCTTCCAACCCTTTAAAGGGTTAAAAATCATTGCTTGAGATGTTCCTAGTTGGAGGGAAGGACTTCCTGGAAAAACTTAAGAATGTATGTGATGCTGACCTCTAAATGTACGTTGGTGTCAATTATTTCCTTTCCATTCTCTGCTCCTGACCTTTTGTTCAGTGAGCAGCTGAAAAAAAGTACTTTATCATCACAAACTTTCACATTTTTTTCTGCAAATTCTCAAAAATAAAATACTCCTGCAGGACCTGAATTCTTTAGACTTTTTCAACAGTTTTTAGGAGAAAACTGGAAGAATGTCCAGTTGTATTAACTCCAGCTTCTGTTAAAGAGCTGCTGGATAGTCCTCCCTCTCAACATTCTTAAGCTATCTTATGGGGTCCAGATGACCCATTGACATATTTTCCATCCTATGAAAAATCTGGATGAAGACAGGATTTCATATCTGCCACGGACAGCAGTGAAAATCAAAAATTATTAAGAAAAAATAGTTCTTGTGGGTCCAGATGACCCCACTCCCAACATCAACATAGCTAGGATACCACAAGAGTTACATGGGCATCAGACAGAACTGTTTAGGATCTTCATCTTGCTCCAGAGACAGACGAGGAGGAAGGTGAAATAGGAGTTTTAGTGCTTCCTGATGCTGTGGGAGGTTTTGATGAGGTCGTGTTAGATCCTGCAACAGAGAGGCAGCGACACAAGAAGTGTGAAGAGGAAGCTATATAGAACAAAATACTGAGCTCTGGGTTATCGAGGGGCATAATTCCATTTGTCTCACATGCTCTTTATGCAGATGTCCATCAACGAATCCCAGATTGTTAATTTTTCCTCCCTGATGTCGTTGACACCTTTTTGTTGTCTCTTCTTTGTATTCTCATTAACAACTTTGCGTCTGCCAAAGCCCCCTTATCTGAAGCAAACTTAGCCGTATTTAAATTTACATATGCGCGAAACTTTATCAAAACCTGAAATGCCAAAACAACAAAATGTTGTACTTACACTGTTTCCACTAACTCATAAATATGCAAATAAACACAAACCAACTCACGCGATAAGTCGTTCAGAAACGCGGCAAAGATGTGAAGAATACTTTGATTTACAGAAGTATGGAGCTAAATTGGAACCAATAATATTTGAAAAGCTGAAAATAACTAAGTTTATTAACTAAGTTTATCTTAGAATAGCAAAAAGTTTTGGACATATTTTTTTCAATTTGATTTATTTGGGTTTCACAAATCTTTGGCCTTGATTTATCTCCATACAGAAGATCCATTCACAGCACTACCTCTCATCATCATCTTGTTCAGGTCATGGAGCGGTAAGCTAGGTGGGAGTGGCTAATGGATGAAGCAATTTTTGGAAATCGTTGTATCCAGTTGTTGGTCATGTGACTCATTTAATTTGAATTTGCAGTTTTGCGAAATGCGTCATTTTTGATATACCTCAATAACCACCTCCTCCAAGCGCAAAAATATTTTTTTCGATAACTGCAAGTTTATTTAAAATTGTCATGTTTTCATTAGTCAAATTTATTACCACAAATCCTATTTACACAATTTCAAAGTCAATAGAAACACAGCTGGTGTTTACTTGTGGTTGCTAATGTTCTCTCTATGTTCTCAGAATTGGTGCTGCCTGCAGAGCACTAACCAGCCTCTGACTTCAAAGACGTGTCTGACACTTCTCATGGAGCACGTGCAAAGCAGATGTATGCCTCACCAGCATCCTCTATAGATTTTCCACAACTATTTCCCACATTCTTCCTCTGTTGGAACGATCAAAAATGGTGAAAAATTTAAGGTGGAGCAGAAAGATGCATTTAGTGCATCCTAGATGTAAAGTGACAAATTAAGTATGTGAGGTGCAGAAGTCCTCTTTAGCAGTGATGTGTCAATGATCAAACCATCAGTTGTTAACAACCCCCCCTCCCGCACTAATGCCCCTCTGTCTCCAGTGGATAGTCTAGAAAAGCAGCTATGGGTTAAAGACGCTGCAGGATCAGGGTTTTTCCCACCAAAGCGTTTCTATTTAGCTGTCAGAGGACCCTAACATTCTTTTCTTCAAGTTGTGCATAAAATAAAAATCCCTTTATAATGTTTCATACATCTACATGTGGGGAATAAAAGAAATCACCAGGAGGAATTTCATAAAGTTCTGCAACAATGCTGGGAAGAACAGAACGGCCTCTATGACGGCCTCATTTAGGGACCAAGTCCCAAATACCAGATCTGATCCGCATGAGCTCCTCCTCACAAATTGATCAAACTCCCAGGCTCTGGTTCTGTCCATCTGACTGTCCATCTGAGCATGTTCTTTAAAACTCATTTCTGAAGTCACTTTGCTCACAAACAGCATGTATGATTCACATATGTAGTTGATCTTACTCTATCAAGCTCGGACAAAAATAAATTAAAGATTTACCTATTTTTAAATATTTATGGGGAGATGGCATTCAATCAAACTTGGAAGGAAGTTCACGCTGATTCCAATAAAAGAGATTCCCATATTGAAATTGTATAGAAAAATAGGGACTTTTTAAAGTGTATGTTGGTTAAAATGAGCAAAAATGTTTAATTTCAATGATCATATTTATGCTCTGAATTTGATCCGTGTGACATTGGAGTGACGCCTGTCTAACCATCCCCTAGTGGTTATTTGGTGAATTGCTTCTGGCTTATTTGGTCGTAGCCCTTGTGCTCTGTGTAAAGTGGGGTTTACATTATAAGTGGGGTCATCTGGACCCCACAAGACAGCACGCTGAACTTTTATTTTCAAGGATTTTTTATGTTCACTGGGGTCTGTGGCAGACATAGAATCCTGTCCACCACTGTCATAGTAGAGATCACACATCAATGTATGGTTGAGTGAAAAAATGTGGGCACTCCTGGTCGATTCCCTAACGGGTCTTGTTCCATTTTTCTATGGACCTACAACGAACAGGTGAACAAAAATGGTATGAATCCGTCCAAAATACTGTACTGGTTGAGTTTGGACCGCTCAGTGGAAACAACGCATTAGATATTTTTATAGCACATTCCTTCAGGTTGCCATTTCTGACACAACTCTGTATTTATCCAGGCTGGGGACGGGCACAGGGAGATCTATAGATCAAGCGTTTTGTTTTTTAACTACTTAATTACTTAAGGTTGGTACTTTGTTGGAACTTCATGCAATCTGTGTTACAACATATTGTACTGTGTATATAAAAGTGTGTGACAAATACAATTAGAATTTGATTGAAGTGATTAGAGCTTCCCCCCTTAAAATTTTTTTTTTTTTTTGAGTTTTCATCTTCTGGTTCCAGCATCACTGGTTGGTTCCTGAAAAAATAATTCTGCTTTAAAGCTCACACAGCTACATTTGTTATCTGAAAAGCTTCTTTTTGTTTGTTTGTTTCAATAAAAAAAAAGAAGGAGGCAGAAGCGCGCATGATGAAAAGCAGAAAGCCGTGACCCGCTGCTCTCTGAGAGAATGATCTGTACAGCAGCATCAGCACCAGCACACAGAACTCTTAACAAAAGTGCTCAATGCGTTGCCACGAGCTCCGCGGCTCACATGCTCTCCGGCTCTCACGTGCGCATAAAACAGAACAAAAACCACCGAGCTGCCCCTGCATCCACAGGAGGGGCACAGCACGGGGGCCGCGTTAGACGGGGGGCTGATCTGGATCTCAGGGAGGAACAGATTCACCACCAACTGAAGGAGAAACGACAGCATGGATTCAAGGATGGAGTGATCGTCAGATGTAATAAACGATTCAGTGAAACACAAAAATGAACTATATCTTAATAAATGAGGTAACTGATTAATTTTGTCCATCATTTCCATGTTCTTGTCTTTAATTTTTCCAAACTCTATGAGCTGTTTTTGTGTCCTGACTCATCTGGAGAGCAAGCAGCCGCCTGCAGAAGACAAAACAACAGCATGAGAGCCACCAAAGCAGAGCAAAACATTCCTGCTGTGGGTCAAAACGCCGGCGGGGCGGGGCTTAACTCCCCATGTCGACGGATGTTGGTGAAAATAAAACCAGATTTGAATGGGGATTTGTTTTTATGGCAGCTGTTTGCGATAGCTTTGAGTCACAGTTTTGGGTCAGAGGGGTGAAATCATTCTGGTGCATTTAGATGAAGTCACTCCAGATGCCGCCATGTTGACACCAATAGGCCGACCTGATCTCCTCGCAGCGTGGCTGTTCCACTTTGCTCTGAGGTGCAGCTTAGAGGCCCGTCTGCTTAGAGCGGCTCTGACCGGCGTTCAGGGGGGATCCGATGTCTCCGTGTAAACCTGCTGGCTGGCTGGCACGTGCCAGATGGGTTTCTGGGTAATACCGGTTCAGGATCCGAGGTACGGCTGGGTCAGCGGTGAGGGAAAACAAAATCCGTTTAGGCTTAGCCGAGAAGGCGTGCAGCAGAAATGATCCGTTTCAGTCCTCAATGGGATGGCTCAAACACCAGAACAGAAGGACGGCGTGAAGCCCCTCCCCCTTATGTGTTACTGCCTTTTTCACAAGAAATACAACATTGATTTGGTTTTGTTTTTCACTCAGCCTCCAGGGTAAAGCCCTTTTGTAATCCATTCAATCCGACAGGCCTGGACTTTAAGAAAAAAGCAAAGTGACACCTTTACAACCTTTCAGTTAAAGCTAAAGCAACTAATCTCATCCTCCCACAAACGCTGTCCCTTTTGAACCCTCTAAAGGCCTTCATTATCCACCATGTCTGCCACAAACCTCCACCTCCCTTCTGCACCCACAGCAGTCACAAAGGTCAGTGTCCGACTGCCATGAAATCTGACACGTTTTCATGGAGAATGGCATCAAAACAACCACAAAACCGTAAAAAAAAATGATTAAAAACAGATTAGAACGTAAACCATTTCCACTTTAAAGTTGAAAAATATGACAGTGAGAGGAGAAAAATGGAGAAAAAGTATGATGGATGATGGGATAATAACAGAATTCCAATATTTATTTCCCCCCTCGTTCTGGAACGTCAGCTGGATTGGACAGTCAGCCACAAGAAGCAATCCGACCCTCAAAGCTGCCCCCTCAGGTCATCCCTCCGTGACTGCGGACATCAGGTTGCCATAGTGACAGAAAAATTACATCCTCGGACCGGGTGGACGTGAAGGAGCTGGAATTGTGCCCGAGCTCCCCTGGTGCTTTTCATCATAGGGGCCACAAAGAAACAGCAGCACAGCATTGGCCGCTCTGTGGATTTATCTGAGGCCATCACTTTGTCTTTGAAAATTAACTGTTAGTTCATTTACAAGCTGTTCCACTTTAGAGCTACATTTACACATGCATGAAGAATAAATTCAGCTTAAACAGGTTATTTCTTTGTTAGAGTTTCTAGGATTTGTAGAACATTAATAAAAAGTATTTTCCTCCAAGTTTTTCTTCTAAAGACGAAATGTGTTTATTTTTGTCGTAGTATCTAATCAGCTACTTCATTTCTGATTTTATTTCTGGTTTTTGTGAAAAATTGTGAACATTATTTTTAAAAATACCAAAATCATGAGAACTCGGCCAAATCCAAATTCCTCCCCTACGGCAGTCCCTTCCTCTCCAGCTGTAGGGGCATTTGGTAAACTTTTGGTGTCTGAATTTGCTTTTTTAAGGGGTAGCCGTAGGGCAGGGGTGTCCAACTCAATCTGCCATAAAAACAAATCCCCATTCAAATTAAAAAACACAGCTTAGCGAACAGAATAAATGTTTATTGAACAATCTAAAAATTAAAATTTTAAAACTTTAAAGCTTTAAACAAAATTATGAACTAGATATATAGCATTACCTGTGATAATGCTAGTGTGAATGCTGTAATTTGGCAGCTGAAGATGCTAGGGCTAATAGCTGAAGATGCTAAAGCTGAAATCCAGCTAAAATATTAGCTAAATTAGCTAAACCAAAAACAACTCAGGTTAGCCAATACAGGCCAAACCCACCTGTGTTTCACAAAGCATAGACGTTAAGATGGTAGCTAGCAAAAATTAGTTTGTTTCCTGAAAAAGGGAGCATTTCTTCAGTTGTATAGAACTGTTTCAGTAACGCGACTTCAGACTTGAATCAAAAACCACACAATGCAAAATCTGTTTGGAGACTGTCAGTACCAAAAGTTGGAGGATGACACAGAGTGCGAGAAGTGCTGCTCTCTACGATGTGCTAAAGCTAGCAGCAGCTCAAACACACAGGTCGAATCTGAATTCTTCCCCCACTTCTCCCTAACTCTACGTTTTCCCTCCAAATGAAGTGTTATGGAAAATAGTGCCTTCAAATACTCACGTTACTCTCACTCGATGATGTCATCAATAGTCGCCAAGCAGCTACGTTAGCTTGGAGCTGCTAGAACTCGCAAATACATAACAAAATCGGTTTTATAACTTTAAAAAGGTCATTCTAAAACAAAAAATAGAATTAAATGTAAACTTCTGTGCTTCAGAGCACACTCACATGAAGAAAAGCGTTCTCCTTCGTGGTGCAGGATGTTAAAATAATATTACTTTTGTCGAAAATTTGCCGTGTCATTCATAGTTTTTGTTGAAAAATTGATAAAAAGATGGAAATCAAATTCGAAATAAAGGTTGTTGTTTTTTTATTGATTTTTATTTTTGTTTTTGGCCAAATATTCAAACCCTATCTTAATGCTAGCATCATTATTTTAGTCTTTAGCATCTATTCTGCTTAAGATACAGATTTGTGTTGTAAAAAGTTCTGTCGAAACTCTATGGTCATATTGCCAAACTTTAGCATAATTAGCTAAAAAGTTATCTTAAAACTTTAAAGTAAATATTGTTGTATTGTACATTATGAAAACAAATGAAAACAGTAAAAGAATCTCTTTTGCTTTTTTATTTTAAATGGTATACCTCATATGTTATACATAAACATTTAGTGGTGATTGTCCCATCCTCTATCATTTTAACAACATTGTGTATACAGTCGACCTGGTTGTTTGTGGGACAGGAGTAAAAGGCAGTTTTGACAACAAAAAAAATCAACATTAACATGGCCTAAAAGAACAGAAAAATAAAGTAAAAACCTCACAACAGGCACAGTGGATGATTTAAGACCTATCACTGTTCAGACAAACAACACTAAACTAAAAGCCAGAAAGCACAAAAACCCACATCTGATAACGATCCAAGGGCGGGTCCAAGATACTAATGTGATCCGATGGCATTCCAGGAGGAAAGTCAAGCTGAAAGTATTTGTTTTGTTTTGTTTTTTCATGGTACACTAGCAGTATCACACACACTGATTTTGAGCTATTTTAAGCTGAGGGTTGGTTCTTCATCTTTACTCAATGACTCCTTGAGTTTTAGTCCGTCCTAAAGATCCACTTGAAATCTATTATATTATAGCTGTAAAAGATGTCCTTTTGCAGGATTTGTTTAAAAATAATCAACATTTTCTAATTTGTTATGTTACCAAAGAAGTTTATGTTAGTTTGATCCTCTTAGTTTGATTAACAAATCCATAGAACTTTCAGAAGGGAAAGTATTGTTCTTTGGCTACTTTGCAACTAATTTGGAGTTATGTCTGTTGACTTCACTAGGAAGACCCATCAACATTCAAGTCATAGAAACAGCAAAAAAAAGTACAATGATTCTCCCACCCCCATGCCTCAAAGTAGATTTTAAAATGTCCCCATTTTTGCACCAAACAACAAAAAGTGCATGCTCCAAACTGTAGAATTTCACCATTTACATGAACAAAAGACATTTGTCTTGCAATTCTCAACCAAACTGGTTTAGTTTGTCCTGGTTTGATTTGCAAATTGCTTTGGATTAAAGCATCTGAAAGTAAATTAGCTTTTGTAGCCGTGTTTTCACCCCTAAGTGGTCAGCTTTTAGCTCAAAACCAGCTTTTCTGTTGATCCTCTTTGTCAACCAGCAGCTTCACAATGTCTTTGTCTGTCTGGAATTCATTTACATGTTTCACAACAAAAGCATGTGCATCTCCTACACAGCTGTCTCTTTATGGCACAGCATGAAACCCGTGAGCTCCAGTGATGTTTGGACTGAAGTGACCACACGGATGACTCCATAAATCTGTTTTTGGGGCGCCACGGTTCCTGTTTTCTACAGTACAGTTTGTCTTAACCCTTTAGCACCGGAGCTTCAATGTTTATGTTCTTTGATTTGCAGTAATTTTTTAATTGTTAGCACGATCGGCTCTCGCCGCTTTTCTCCTTCAAAATCCACTAGAGGTACGTTGATTGTGCTAATGGTTGAAAAGTTAAATTCAAGTTGTTTTCTGTGTGCATAAAGAACTATAGCTAATTAGCCGTTAGAGGTCTCTGCTGTCTGATCCCTGACACAAAGGCCTCCCCCTCTTGACCGTTTCACCTTAACCACCAGTCCAAACAACAGAAAGTCTGCCTACCGTCTGACAAAAGCATGCAAAAGAGTGTGGTCGTGCAGGATTTTCTTCCACCAGATAAGATCAGAAGGATGTACTTTACCACAGCAATCCCCTTTCCTCTCAGTCACAGCATATTTTGGCTGATACCTCGGCGTGACCACATGTCTCTAAAAACACCATCAGGATGGTAATTTATGCAAGTACCAGCTGCTGTGTCAAGATGATGCTGCAAAAGATACCCTTGAAACTTCTAATGAGCTCACCGGTGTGTATAATGCGGACGGCGGGGTCACGGAAGTCGGGTTTCTTGGAGGGTCCTGTGCACACGCATTTATATTAAGTGAGGGTTGACATTCAGCTTGTAAGGACGCCCGGCTGGAGGCATGCAAGTGGCTAACAAGTCGTTATCACATCGTGTCAGCTGAGACAGAGGAGCAGCAGGCTCGCTGCAGTATCCAGGTCGATGCACAACCTTGTTTTTGTTTCTTTTGCATAGTATTTATCCTATTTAAAATGCAAATGGTAACTGGAACCAAGAAAACATCAGAATGCAGCAGATATGGAAGCACCAATCTGGACTATAGTATAATAAAAGGTCATTGTTGTTTTCTTTTGTAAATGTGAAAAAGTTTTTGAGTTTGTGGTCATTAAGTTATTCTCATTTTTTTAGGGTGTTTAGACTGATTTAGACCAAAACCTACAAGTATTATCATCCGGTTTGGCTTACTTTCACACTGTACTTTTGAGAGGGGACCAAATCTGATAAAAGCCGGTTTTACCCAAACAACTGCCAGGAAAAAAAGAGGAAGAAACTTCAAAGCTACAACCACTGATGATTATCTACTACCTTACATAAGGGAATGAACTGGTTCAAAGTAATTTTCCTCTGGCAGTCTACTCCATTCATGCTAATGTGAAGTCTGGAGATCAGACTAAGAGCTAAAGCCTCGTTTCTACTGAGCGGTCCGGTACAGTGAGGAGTAGTACGGTACGGTCCAGTTAATTCTGGGGAGCGTTTTCACTCAGTTAAGCCTCGCTCCCACTGTGCAGTTTGTTTTCACGGGGGATGCGTGGTGTAGAACGCCAGCGGGTCATTGTAACGCGACGACTAGAAAAGCAACAACAATGGAGGTTCTACCAGCGGCTCGTCTTGATTTACTTCTTGTACATCGTTCGTAACAGGAATTTAATGTTTTAAAGAAGAATGTGGGCGGCTAAGAAGAATACCGCCGTAGGTATTTGCTAGTTTAGCGCTATACTGGTGCTTCCTGCGCTTTCCGCCAATCAACAGGTGGCTACAGCAGCTCCGCCCCAAACATCTCGTTCCATTTTTCAATGGACTTACAATGGATGGTGGCCCTCAACAGGTATGGTTTTGGTACTGTGTAATGGGTCCATTTTACAATGTAAACCCTTAAAATACTGGACCGGAATAGAACGCTCAGTTGGAATGAGGCTTAGGTAAACTCTGGTTCCTGCAGTGTGAATGCAGGCGAACTATTCAATGAATCAAAAACAGGAAATTCATCAAACTAAGTGATGTGAATACCAATGTTCAGAAAAAAAGGATTAGCGGCATCAGGAAAAAGCAGACAATCACATAAAGCTGTAAAACATCTTATTTGGGTGTAGTAAATAGGTGGAGTTACAAATGACAGTAGACCACTTACAGTATGTAAAAACTGGACTGAATGACTCTAGTTCTAAGTGGGCAAGTGAGTTAATTCAGTCACCACTTTTTTGGAAACCACCATGCTCGATGATAGTTATTCAAGTTAATAACTAGCCAGTCAGATGCCTCAATAAGAGCATGTGGTGCCCGCTGGCCCCACCTCAAACATTCAAAGTGCTTGATTGACAGATTCTTGGACCAATCACTGCTTACTAACGTCGTTTGGTCCCAAAATGGCGAAATCTGGCAATATCCGTACCGCGGAAAAACTGCAACTGAATTGATTACATTTCGTTGGAACCCGAGGTAGCAGCCTTGTCTTGTCCTTATCTATTCATGTCAATGGGCACCACCTACTTTTATTGAGGCATTTGATTGGTCGGTTTATAACTTGAATAGTTTGCAATACAGAAAATATATTTCATGACAACAAATTAAAATCTAAATATTCTGACAAATATAATAACTGAGTAATAACTTTGTTTTTCAATAGAAGTCAGTGGGATTTTGGGGTACTTCCTGTTTGGAACGTGAGGGGGGAGTCCACTTCTCATATACAGTCAATGCAGCAGACGAGTTGTCTGCAATCTGTTCACTTTTGGGCTTTGAGCTGTCGAAAACAAACTCCATGACTCTTTTAGGCAGTTTGGACCTCTCCTAAGAGTGCAGTGTGAAAACAGACCCAACAGAATAAAAGGTGCAAATTATTTTTGCTTCCTCCAAAACTGCTGTGTTTGTGAATCAGGGTCCAACGAGAACTTGTTTAGTCTTTTTGGTCTATTTGTTTGGTCTTCTCCAGAGTTCAGATGAGCATTCACACCTGCCCAAACAAACCGGACTATCCCGGGAAACAGATCTGATCCAGACTAAACAACCCTGCTCTGACAGGCCCAAGGAGTTACACTTCTTCACGGATTACAGTAAACTGCTGTGGGTATACGGGGTTAGCTAAACCCATGTTTAAAGCATTGACTGTATAGGGGCAGAGCAGTTTTTATGTTATCCATTATTAACCCTCAGTGTAATCTTTGAATTCACGGCGTGTTAGTCAATCACACTTACCCCCCCCAATAGCATTGTTCTCATTCAAATTTTAACCTGAGGGTCTCAGAAACTCTCTAGCTGTGAAAGTTTTGGTTGAAAGCAAACATTACAAGAGTTATGAGACAGAATTGTGATACTGCCAGGAATGAATCCTCAAAACTTTGTTTGTACGGTAGCCTGTTTTTTTAGACATTTTTCACACCGTTTTGAGCTTGTCTTTGCTTTGTTTTTGGATTCTTACACTTTTATTTTGTCTCCACTTGTTTGACCTTTGTCATAAAACAAAAAATAGTTTGATATGTTTGGTCTTTGCTGTAGAAAAATTACAAAATGTTTAGCTTGGAATTGAATTTTATTTTTAAATTATTTTGACAGTTATATCTTGAAATTTTTGTGTAATATAATCATAATGTAAAATAGGAACTGAGTTGTACTAAATGGATTGATATCAAGCATTGGAATAAAAAAAAAAAATTAAGAAAAAATATTAGAGCAAAAAGCTAAAATAAAAAAAGGCTCAAACTACTAAAACTAAATTTATACCAGAGGGTAGCATGACCGTAGCTTTATATAGTGTCATATAGAGTTTTAATGAAATAATTAAAATGTATATATTACAATGCGTGAGTGTATAGACTTTTCAATCAAAGTTCTATATCAAACTCATCAGAGTGACTCAAAATTTCCTTTAAAAACTCATTGAATAGAACTTGGTCTGTGTTTTCAGCCCTGCAGTTCATCATCATTCCTCTAGAGGCAGTAGAAGGGCTTTTCCTGCTCATTTCAAAATGGCTGCCCCCATGAAATCACAGAAACACTTTTGGCGGGAAAAAGTTGAGCAAGTTTTCACAATTTATTGGTGAGGATAACTCATTTATTGTTATTCTTTTTTTACTTACTATTGAAAAAATGAAAAATTACATGATAAATAATTCAGGTGGATCATGTTTGCGCCAGTAGGTAAATAAGATGTTTTTTGTGTTTTGTTTTTGTCTTTTTTAAACTTATGTCATTATTTTTGCTTCTTAAGCCAATATTATTTTTGTGGATTTTATAAAACACCTCAATTTAAAAAAAAAAGTTTTTTACATCGATTTTTTTTATATAGTAGACTTTACATGGTAAGGACACAAGTTTCTATGACCCATTGAACACCTCCACGCTTTGTCTCTTTCATGATCAATTTTTAAGCTATTGGGAATTCCGTGATTTAAAAGGGACGCCATCTATACATCAGTACCAAATCTAAGTTTCTGATTGATCAAAATGTAACTCTCAACGTGCGTTTGATTGTTGCACGTTTTGTAAGTTTAGCATGAAAATAAAAAAGTTTTTAACGCTCATTTATGTACTTTTTATTAAAAATGGCTGCTTAAGTTGGTTTTCGAGGTCGATGAATGACTAGAAAATACTAAACTAGTGTTAGATAAATGATCGTTCCTTCTTTATTTTTGGTCCAAACTTTCAAAATAAATCTAGAAAAACCTTCAGCTTCAGTGAAGGAGATTTTTATGCTTCGTCCATGTATCTTTAAGCCACTGGTAAATAAATAAATGAACCAGCAGGGTGATATACAACAGAGGCTTTTATGTCCTGGAGTCCCGACTGCGCCATAGCAACTGTGAAACTGCTGTGAAGCAAACGCCGGCCTCAGGTGGTTCAGCCCAACACACACTAATGGAGGCAATCACACTGTCAGCAGACAACAGAAGGTGGGAATCAACCTAAACGGATTGCCGTGTCTTAGACGGGGGAGGAGAAACACCCATCGCTCCGTAGGTCTCAGCTGCTGATCCTGCCAAAAATAGGAAGGAGGTGCCACAACTCAGGATTTTAGCCATCTGGACATCAAATTCAATGTTTTTTTTGTTTTAATTACACTTTTTACAAGTGAGTTGTGGAGCTGCTTCCATCTTGTTGTTTTGAGTCACTCCTCTAAACGAGGGTTCGTCCACAGTGCCTCCCCCCAGGGAAATGATGTTTATTAGCTTGTAGATGTGACTCAGCAGGCCGTGCAGTCAGTCAGCCGCAACACGTAGAGATCATGCAGAACCACAGATTTTAGCTCCAAAAAAAGTAAATGGCAGTGAGATTTCTCCACAGTGCTTCCATTTATTCAGACTGTACAATTTGCATAAACACTATACAAGTGAAACATCTGTGCTTCCTGTAGAAATTAAGACTAAATATATTGTGTCACCGCCAGAGGAGGGAAAAAATAATTAAAAAAACACTTAAAATATTTGAAGGAATACTGTTGAAAAACAGCCGTTTGGAGGCCAAACGTGTGCAAGTTAGCAGAGTGATAAACATATTTTAAACGTCTGTAGAAAAGCACCTTTTCCAGGTTCCTTTAAATCTGTGAAGGAGCAGCTGCATAGCTGCCAATTAATAATACTGCTTCAGTATTAGGAGTAAATCCTTTCCTTTCTGTTTTGTTGGCACAGATTGCTCTCCTTCTTCTTCAAGCAACAAAAGTGTCCCAACAATCCTGTTCAGGTGGAGTCCACAGAGCGAGATAAGCTTCATCTTTTCCGGCTCTTGTTGTGCTTCACCGTCTTCTTCCTCTTTAGGATCATCTCGTAAAGTCTCTCCAAGCCGGCCTGCAGTCCCTGACCGTCCACGGCGCTGCAGCTCTGCACGTGGTGCTGCGTGAACATGCTGAGCTCCTGGACGGACAGCAGCTTCTCCACCTCGCCGGCGGACATCGCCGAGTCCAGGTCCTGCTTGTTGGCCAGGATCAGCACCGGGACGCCCTGGTTCTCCGAGGTGCGGGTGATCTTGTGCAGCTCCACCCTGGCCTCCACCATGCGCTCCAGTTCCGTGGAGTCCACCACAAACACGATCCCGTCGGTCCGCCGCGTGTAAGACTTCCACAGCGGGCGCAGCTTCTCCTGTCCGCCCACGTCCCACACCTGGAAGTTTATGGAGCGGGACGCCCCCACGGGGACCTTGATCTTCTCCGTGTTGAAGCCCTTGGTGGGGATGGTTTTCACAAACTCCTTCAGCTTGAGCCGGTACAGCAGGGAGGTTTTTCCAGATGAGTCCAGACCCAGCACCACCACGTGGAGGCTCTGGAAGGCCGGCAGGAACGGCGTGTTGGGAGCCATGTCCGTCAGCTGGTTCCCCATGACGACCACCAAATCCAATTGAGTGTTTCCACAAATTAACTGAAGACCTGGTCAAGACACAAACACATTGAAT
Source organism: Oryzias melastigma (assembly GCF_002922805.2). Taxonomy (NCBI): domain Eukaryota; kingdom Metazoa; phylum Chordata; class Actinopteri; order Beloniformes; family Adrianichthyidae; genus Oryzias; species Oryzias melastigma. Next base: position 17,729,715 of record NC_050530.1, on the reverse strand, counting down.
GAGGAAGGAAGTGTCAGAAGCAGAACACCTGGTTGTTCAGTTATCCAATAAATGCAGAACTTTCTGCAGCAGTTTCCACATTTCTGAGCAGCAGGCAGAGCTGCTGGATGCTGGATCTGTCCCTCCTAATCCTCTTTGCAGGCTGAAGGGGGACGCTGGAGTCACTGCGGCGGATGTAGCAGCAGCATCCCGGGGCTCCAGACGACCACCAGCCTCCCCCCGCGTGCAGGGTCACGGTGCGAGCCTTAAAAATCACGGCTCTTTGACATGACACGGCAGTTTTGAAGAACCACAAATCGCCATGTCATCTTTTAAATCCTTTTTTTTTCTTTACGAAAAAACGTGTATTTGAATTTGATTCAGCACACATTATAAAACAACTTAAGCTAGGGGGAGGAATTTAAAGTAACATTTCTGGACAAAATGCGAGCCTTTACCCCACTAAAACGACCATAAACATCAAAATAATCGCCAATTTCCGTCCAAACACGTTCAAAATGCTTCTACCTTTTAAATGTGTTGATAAAGTTATCCCCCGCAGGCGGTGAAAGCAACCATGGTTGAAGAAAAGTGGATATCCAAACAGCAGCAGCCTTCTCTCGGACTCTGTCAGCGGCAGAAATGAGCTTCTCTCCCACAAATCCTTGTTTTTTCTACCTCCGGCTCACGTGACGTCACGGCCACCTGGAGGGACACCCCGCGACCCCTGGCGGCAGATATAGGAACTGCAGGAGCATAATCGGCAAAACAATTTTTCTTTTTTTTACTGTAAAATAAAAGTTAAATTAGACACATTTGGTTATCAAAGTACAAGCATAAATGTAAAAATTGTTAACTTCTTTTTTCTATTTTTTTTATAAGCGAGAAGTGTTAAAAACTGTGGGAAAGAATGTTTTTTGGCCTGGTTAGACACTACATAAAAAGAGGGTTTGATGCCATCTTGTGGTCAATTTGGGTTCTGCTCAAATATTGTACAACATTTTTCAAATATTTGTTTCGATCCAAACTCATTTCGAAATCATGGCGAACATCTTAGCTTAGAACCCATATCAACACACAAACAAAATTACTTGTTTAGCCCTTTTATTACAAACATTTATTTGACATTTATACTTTCAAATTTGTCAAAAACACATAGGCACTGTGGACAAGAGCCAAAACATTGTTTCTGCAGAGTGCTTTAAAATCAAAGCCATTTATATAAAACATATTTAATTAAAACATATAAACAGTGTTGTTGAATTCCCTTTTATTTTCAAGTTTTATTTAAAAAAAATCTCCTGTTAAAATAACAGGCTCAAAACAGAAAAAAAATGTTTATAGGTTTCCCTCCAGGCTCTGGAAAAACATGGCATATCTTTAGATAGTTTTTGTTTTAAAGACTCTCTTTGAAAGACAGTATCACTGATGTATAAAACATAACAAATAAAAGCAGTTCACAGTAAATTAAAATATTCATGAAGCTTCACGGTTCATTAAAGTGCAAAAAGCAGCAATATTCCCAGACATCAATGCATAAAAATGTGCTAATCTATAGGGACTTAAAAAATTATATAGATTTAAGAAAATAATTCTTTGCAATTTTACACATGAATCTGAATATTTAGAGAGAAATTAGTCATCTTGGTTTTTGAGTGGATTTGGAGCATTTTTCTTCTCCCATTTTGGCACTGTAGTGATGCGTTTAGGCTGTACAGGAAACTCCAAAACACACGCGGTTGGAATCAAATTCAGCGTTCTCGGTGTATCATCTCACTGGGTGTGGGACGGTGGAATTGGTGCCGCAGTCGATGTACTCAAAGGTGTCCACAGACAGCTGCTCCATGTGCGACAGATAGGAAATGTTCATCGTCATTCTGGGAAAAAAATCATAACCACACATTTAGGAGTCCGATTTAAGACTGCTTTATATTCAAATTAAGAACTCAAGTGTATAAAAAATGAATAATAAGTCTTTGTTGCTGTGATTTTGGCAGAAAATGCATTCTTAAATAATACTGAGATCATTATTTCTATTATTTTAGATATAGAGGCCAACATACTTCCTATTTTCTGGCTTTTTTATTTATTTATTTATTTATTTATTTTACCAAATCTGCTTAATTTAAACTAAATTATGTGCACTTATTTATTTCACAAATGCTTGAACTAAGAAAAACACAACTTTGGCTAAATCTATACACTTTTCTGACCACTTTGCGGTCTTCTGTGCAGATGAAACAAACATTTAGAGGTGGTTTGCTGCTAAACGAACGTGAAGCTCATGGTGACAGAGGCGTGAACGCAGCTGCTGCTCAAAAGCAGAAACGGTTTTAGAAGAAAATACAAGAGAAGTGAAACCAAACCAGTGGGGTTGAAAATGTGTCTTTCCTCAATTCTACATTGAAAACACCCAGATTTAGATCAAGATTTTCTGCAGGGGTTTCCTGTTAAAGATCCACATCTGTTTTTTAACAGGTTCTTGTGGCCTTTTTCTGATGATGGAGAATGTATGTCACGAAAACGAAGCTTAAATTTGCATTTCTGAATATTTATTCAAATAGTTGTGAATCAGGAACAGACGGATATATGATGTTTGAAAAATAACTGAAAGGCAAATTTCAAACAAACTGCAGAAACTATGTCATAGAAAACAACAGGTTTGTGTTTCTGGCTAAAGCAGAATAATTATAATTAAAAGACGACTGTAAAGCGGTTCGACTCACTGCAGCTCCACGAACAGAGTGTGAATCTTGATGGCGGATGACTTGCAGTAGTTGCTGTTAAGAGAGAAACGTTAGATATTTCATGCTGTTATCCCTGCAGGCTCCAAAACAAAGAGCGTCTCCTTACTTTAAGCCTTTGTCTGTGATCAGCAGGTTGAGTTTAATGACGTCCTGCAACAGAAACGCACATCAGAGGCAGCCGGCGGCGAAGGCGCCGTGGATTTATACAACACTCACCGATCTCTGGGATCTGGGCTGGATGGAGGTCATGTTGGTCATGCTGGTCTTTCCCATCACAGTCTTACTAACCAGACCCTGCATGTTAAACTGCACCACCTGAACTGGAACGTAGTTCTCATTGGAGATCTTGATGAGGTTCTGATGGCAGAAACACGAGAACGTTTGTGAAATTGAGGCAGCAGCTGGATTCAATTCAGTCAGGAAACAAATAAAAATGACTGAAGAACATAAAGCAGCGGATTATGAGAACAAAGCTTCCATCCTCAGGTCAGTTTTTCAGTTTAGAACCAGAATGAAAGCCAAGTTTCCCATCAGCACTTGAACACAGCGCAATGCAAACATTAGTCTAATTAAATAAAAATAGGAATGTATAAACATGAGTGGGAAACAATGACCGATTCTAGCACAAGTCATGATGAATCTGAAATTAATGAAACGCTGAAAAGACTTGAATCTTTCAGATCCCTGCGTTTAGAGCAGGAACCTTCAAAATAATGTCCATGTTCTGGATCACTCACGTTGTTTTAGGTCTAAGAGTAACACTGTAAAGAGCAGAACTCCTGGTTAATTAATGTTTTTTTTTTCCTTTTTAGCAGAGATGATCATTAAAATACTGCAAAATTATTAGTAAAAAAACATCTGAGATAATTCTGCTGCCAAATTCCAAAATAAAATCAGAAATTCAGCATGATTTTGCTTTTCTAAGTTATATAATATTTTCTGATTGAAACTCAAAGATCAATGGTATTTATAGTAAGCAGCTTTAGCATAAAAAGAAAAAAAAAGATTGGTGTGGAAGTTGCATCTTGAAATCAACAGGCAGATAAAATCTATAAAAAAATATTTTTCAGAATTAAAGTTTGGGAATTAAAACAGCATAAAATACCAATGAAACAAATTTTATGTTATAGGTGGCACCACTATTTGAAGTTTTTACTTTACTTTTATTGTAACAAAATGCTGTTTGTGTGGCTTTTTTTTCCAGGTAAAAAAAAATGACAAACAGATTTGCTTTTTATTAAACCCTTGTTTGAATAATTTAGTCAACCTTCTCACTTTAAAGAGTTTTTTTTTAAGTTAAGTGTAGCGTCCTTTCTAAAGCTTTTATCATTCTATGGTTTCTTTATGGGTTGTTTGCTTGAATTTCTCCGCAGTACCTTCACCTGACACCAGGTGGCCACACACTGCACTAACACTAAAAGTTTGTGTTTTCTTAAATCTCTGGAGGTGGAGCTTAAGGGACTCTTCTCAATAGGTTGACCTGGCACCTAAGAAGAGCCGGGGGTGGGTGATTCAGATCTGTAGAGTCAGGCCTCCCTGACTGCAAATTAAAAGCAGGATTTAATCTGATCCCAAAGCATTCTGGGTAACTCTGTGCTGTGTGATAAAGTGGCACACATCTGTAGAAACCTCCTTCCCGATTCCCATCTATCCAATTAGGCAGGAATGTCAGGAATGTCTAGGGAATGCCACATCGTCATGCCAGTCCTTCACTCAGCTGCAGTGCAGACTTAGACGGAGCAGCAGAGCCAGAAAATGCGAGGAATGGCGTTCTGTATTCACGTAAACAAAAGGCGCGTTTCTAAATGTGCATCGAGCTACAACAGGACTTGGTGGTGGAGCTGAGGATTTCTTCTGACCTGCTACACTGGATCGACAATGATGGATTTCCAGTAAACAAACATCCCAGCAGGATGGAAATGTTCATGTTGCAACATAAGAAAACAGGAATCTGTGGTGGATTTCAGTTTCTACAGCAGCAGACTGTGGTTGAACAGATCTTTAAAGAGCAGATGAAGGAGAAATGGATGGAGACTTGGTGCAAATTTAATTTAATTTTTGAATTAAGTGATCACCTTCCACAAGCTTCAGTTAGACTTTAAATGGATCATAAAGGGGAAACCAAATCAAATTGTGGCTTTTGTTAACTTACCGTGACATCCATGCTGATGTTGTCAGGGGTGAAGTAGACCATCACTGACTGCACAGACAGGGGGGTGAGGCTGACGCTCCGTGGGAAGAGGAAGAACAGAATCAGACAGCAAACGAAGAGGCACAGAGCCATGGCCAGAAGCACGTACAGCTTCCTGAAACACACATGTTGCATCGCACGTTAATGCACGGAAAGATCCTTCAGCAGACGGGTCTTCTCCCACAGAAGAACCCACGCACAAACGGGTTCTTCTGCAGACAGACGCCTCTGCAGTCAGATCCCTCTAGGCCAGGGATAGGCAACTCCAGGTGTTGACGGCCGCAATCCTGCTGGTTTTCCAACATACCTTACTCTGGTATGTTCCAATTGGCTGGACACACCTGAAGCAGGTAATCAGTCATCCAGAAACTCATCCAGAAACTGTGGCCCTCGAGGCTTGAAGTTGCCTATCCCTGCTCTATACAGACAGACCCCTCTAACGCAGACAGATCCTTTTGCAGACATATCCGTGTAACACAGACAGATCCCTCTAACACTAAGCGTGTTTGAGATGACTAGCGCTGCGCAGATCGCCTGCTGTGTGGTGTATGGTGGTTAGTTTCTGTCTGACCGATGTCAAATGTGCGCTGTCACAAAGTATCGCGGGAAAAGGGCGGGTTCAAGGCGCCTTCGTAAGCCAGCGAGCAAGAAAATAGGTACTGCGCGGGCTCGAGCCGCCTTCAGGACTACAAAACAATGCATTGTGGGAAACGGTGTCATGAAAGTTCTTGTGGTTCGATGTAAAATAACTGGGGTTAAATGAAGGAAATTGGTGGGTTTTTTTTAACTCTTTCTGGAAGGTAATGAATCACTGATGAAAATATTTCAAATAATCTGTGGTTATATCTGTGATTGTTGTCTTTAAAAATAACTTTAATTTCTATTTTATCTGTTTATTTGGGACACTGCTCATGAAATGAATCCCGCGGCTATTTTTTTTAATCTGCTTTACTCTGAAAGATGTTAAAATAATATAAAAGACATAACAGCGCAGATCATACTACACAGATCCCTCTACGCAGACAGGTGTGGTGCAGTCCTTACGTGTGTCTGGGTTTCAGTCTCACATCATTACACGGTATCACAGCAACCAGCTGTTCCTCTTGGCCTGCAGGTGCAAAATAAAGGAGGAAAAATGAGTGAAACCAGCCAACAGACCTTTGGCTTCTGTTGCTGTACAAACTGTGCTGTCCAGCTTACAACTGCAGAAAAAGCAGTAAAACAGTAAACTGGCACGGATTTTTTAACAGACCTCTGGGAATTCGTCCTGTGCCTCGACACGTCGGGCAAGTGTCACCATCGCCGCCATACGGAGGAAACCGCACTAGAATTTTCTTCCTTTCCGCCTCTTTGACCAGCACCCGGTCCTCCACGAGCTCGCCGCTGTGGTCCGGAGTCTCCATGGCGCTCTGCCTTTTTCCACCTTTCAGAAAGCTATAAAAGGTCAGCCCACATGACAGGACGAGGGCAGTCAGCAGACCTAATGAGTTTACGACTGTGAAGAACCTCACAGGACGNAAAAAAAAAAAAAAAAAAACAGGTGACGCCACGGTCAGTCACCCCTGAGCACACAGAGACTTTAAGGTAAACCATGTTATCTTGTGCTTATTTTTAACTAAAACTATTTTTATGAAAAGTAAAATATTGAAAGTTATTTAGTGTTTTAAGTTGATTTATTCTGGAATATTATTCCTGCCCTTTTATTATTCATAATTATGTTAAAAGTTACGATTTTAGTTTTAAAAATTGGAATTCTGTGAGCTTGTTGGACTATTTTAAGATTTGCTAACATTTTTTAGACTATTTTGAGGTTCAGCTAATATTTTAGCGACACACTAGCTGGTTTTTTAGGCTTTTTTTGTCCATTGTTGAGTAAGGCATATATTTAAGTTAAATGCTAGCCGTTTTGGCTAATTTAGGCTTTTTTCCCCCCAGTTTTTAGACTATTTTAAAGTTTAGCCATTTTTTCAGCTACATGCTAGCAGTTTAGTTTAACCCCAGTTTTTTTTTTTTGTTTGTTTGTTTTCTTAGGCTAATTTGGCATTACACTAATATTTTAGCAGGCTATCAGCATTTTTAGCCATCAATTTCAGAATCTTCAGCTATCAGCATTAGCATCTTTAGCAGTCAAATTCAACTTACAGCATTGACACTAATTATCACAGGTAATGCTATATAACTAGCTCTTATTTATGTTGAAAAGTTACGGTTTTAAAGTTTTAAAATTTTTGTTTTAGTGTTTAATAAATGTTTATCCTGTTCGGCCATGACCTAAGTTGTGTTTTGGGTTTTGGCCCCTTGTGCGATTGAGTTTGACACCTCTGATATAAGGACTTTTTCTGTCAACCATCGACAGTCCTAACAGTCCATCAAGCACAACTTCATCTTCCTGTGTCAATCAATCAATAACTTTATCATCAACGTGCTGTTGAACACAAGGTGCTAAACAAAAGAGCTGTAAATATTAATCAAAACAATGAAAAGTCAATAATCATAATAGTCAATGATATAATATCATATTTCAACTGAAATACATCTGTCTAAATAGTGAATGCATTTTATATTTTTTTATTTCTCCATACTCGAGGAATACAAGTCCTTTTTAAATAAAATAAAAAAAGTTTTATAAACAAATTATTATTAGTATTTTCTTACATTTTTGACTAGAAAGTAGAACTATTAATCCACACACAATGAGAAGCATTGCTCTGAAAACAAACAGCTAAAACAGAGTTTTCTGACATAAAACAGCTTAAAGAGGTTAATATATATATATATATATATATATATATATATATATATATATATATATATATATATATATATATATATTGAGGCCGTTTGGACATTTTTCATCGCTTATTTTAAGTTTTAGTCTTTTATAAAGGTTTTTACATAAATTTAAAGCCATTTTAAAAAAACTAATTTCTAGTATAAATGTAGAAAACTTGCGAGAAATGTTCCTGGTTTCATCTTGCTGACTACTACGCAACACTTTTACAAAAACTCACAAGACTTTGGTCATTTATTCTTAATAATAAACATTAGGATAATATTTTTGGAAGTTTTGTCTCAAAACAAGCTAAACCTAAACGTAATTTTAATGAACATTTTAAAAAACAATGAAGTAAAGTGGCTGTAAATGCAGAGTTCCCCGTTAAACTCTTACCTGGTGCCGCTTCGACTGTCAAACTCCTGACGATTCCTCGGTAGAAGGCTTCACAGTGGTGTCATTTCTCCTTTCCGGAGCCACATCTCGACATCTTAATTTTGCTGCGTCAGACGAAGCCTTCGGTGGTTCGAACACTTCCTTTAGAAACGACTACTGCAGCCTGAGTGCAGGTCACGTGACCCCCCTGCCTGCTCTCTGCCTTCAACCACGAAGGAACAACTTTTACCAGATCAAAAGTCAGCATGTGTGCCACAAAAATAGAAAGTCTTAATATATATATTTTAATTATTCTTTAAAAAAAGGACATAAAGACGAGGAGAAAATTAGGCTCTGTGACAAATGTACAGG
>NC_050530.1:17706985-17719942 GCF_002922805.2 Oryzias melastigma | reverse complement strand
GCTTTTTTTAAAAGTTTAGTCATTTTTTTCAGCTACATGTTAACAGTTTTGTTTAACACATAGACTGTATATAAAATAATTATTTTTTTAATATATTATTTTTACAGTCTATGGTTTAACCCTAGTTTTTTTTGTTTGTTTCTTAGGCTAATTTGGCTAATTTGGCATTACACTAATATTTTAGCAGGCTATCAGCACTTTTAGCCATCTATTTCAGAATTTTCAGCTATCACCATTAGCATCTTCAGCAGTCAAATTCAACTTACAGCATTGACACTAATTATCACAGGTAATGCTATATATCTAGCTCTTGTTTATGTTGAAAAGTTATGGTTTTAAAGTTTTAAAATTTTAGTTTTAGAGTGTTTAATCTATCCTGTTTGGTCCGTGACCTAAGTTGCGTTTTGGATTTTGGCCCCTTGTGCGATTGAGTTTGACCCCCTTGGTTTAAGGTCTTTTTCTGTCAACCATCGACAGTCCTAACAGTCGATCAAGCACAACTTCATCTTCCTGTGTCAATCAATCAATAACTTTATTTATCATCAACGTGCTGTTGAACACAAGGTGCTAAACAAAAAAGCTGTAAATATTAATCAAAACAACGAAAAGTCAATAATCATAATAATAGTCAATGATATAATATCATATTTCAACTGAAATACATCTGTCTAAATAGTGAATGCATTTTATATTTTTTTATTTCTCCATACTCGTGGAATACAACAAGTCCTTTATAAATAAAATAAAAAAAAAGTTTTATAAACAAATTATTAGTAGTATTTTCTTACATTTTTGACTAGAAAGTAGAACTATGAATCCATGCAAAATGGGAAGCACTGCTCTGAAAACAAACAGCTAAAACAGAGTTTTCTAACATAAAACAGCTTAAAGAGGTTCATATATATATATATATATATATATATATATATATATACATTTTGAAGCCGTTTGGACATTTTTCATTGCTTATTTTAAGTTTTAATCTTTTATAAGGTTTTTACATTTAAAGCCATTTTTAAAAAAAACTAATTTCTAGTTCAAATGTAGAAAACTTGCGAGAAATGTTCCTGGTTTCATCTTGCCGACTACTACGCAACACTTTTACAAAAACTCACACGACTTTGGTCATTTATTCTTAATAATAAACATTAGGATAATATTTTTGGAATTTTTGTCTCAAAACAAGCTAAACCTAAACGTAACTTTAATGAACATTTTTTAAAACGCAATTAATAAGTGGCTGTAAATCCAGAGTTCCCCGTTAAACTCTTACCTGGTGCCGCTTCGACGGTCAAACTCCTGACGATTCCTCGGTAGAAGGCTTCACAGCGGTGTCATTTCTCCTTTCCGGAGCCACATCTCGACATCTTAATTTTGCTGCGTCAGACGAAGCCTTCGGTGGTTCGAACACTTCCTTTAGAAACGACGACTGCTGCAGCCTGAGTGCAGGTCACGTGACCCCCCTGCCTTCTCTCTGCGTTCAACCACGAAGGAAAAACTTTTACCAGATCAAAAAGTCAGCATGTGGGCTACAAAAATAGAAAGTCTTAATTTTTTTTCATTATTCTTTTTAAAAATGACATAAAGACGAATATAAAATTAGGCTCTGTGACAAATGTACAGGTGTATCTCAAGTTCGTTGTTGCTGCCCCCTACCGGCCAGAGAACATATTAAGCACTTAAAAATAGCAAACAATTAGCATTAGCATGTATAGTTCTCAAAAACAGCAAAATATGCTTTTTTAAGTACTAAGGATTATGAATTCAATATTTCTACTGTTTTAGAGTCTGTTTAATGTATTTGTGTACTGGTAGTAAAGAAGTACTTTAAAATGCAACTAGTTACTATACTTTTTTGCATTATCCAGACAACTTTTATTTTTTAACACTTGTACACAAAGGCAAAAAAGTTGAATATCTTTAGCAATGTGTTTATTATTATAACTATTATTGCCTCTTTGTGCTGCATGAGTCCAACAAAATCCTCGTGCTTTAAGACCCACTCCAATAAAAATCATATTTTCTGTTTTTAATACGTTTCTGTGGCATTTTTCTGATGACAGAGGAGGAAGAAAGCTAAGATTAAAACTGCATTTCTAAATATTTCTTCACTTAATTTGTTGTGAATCAGGAGCAGGCAGAAAAATCCGGTGTGAAAAATAACGTCAGTGTGAAGCTTCTACGGCAAGCCACAAGGCCCCTTTTCCAGTCATTCTGACTCATCTACTTGCAAACAAATAGATCCATGGACGTTATCGGAGTATCAGCTCAAAACTGTACAGCTGAATAGCTCCAACATTGCTCTGCATTTTTGCTGCCCTGATAATGTTAGCTTGGGGGTGTAAGGGGCTGTAAGCTAGCTGGAGAACATGTAAAACAGATGGATTTTGGGAATGTGTCAATAGTCCCACCCACAACTCAGAAATGAACTCCTGCCGCTCTGCAGAGACTATGTCCAAGAAAACAACTTAAATTTAATGGTTTTGACTAAAAACAACATAATCATAAATAAAAAACATGTAATAATCGATCTAATGATGATCGGAACAATTGAGAAAACAAAAATGTTGGTCATGACTCATAAATCTTCTAGGAGGGATTTCCATTAGTTTCAGTCTTTCTGTACTTTGATTAACTTATTGCAAGTTTCCCATACAGGCAACTAAAAGGAACCTAATCACCTGACTGGTGGCAGCTTCCCAACATTTAAATATTTATCTTTAACACTTTAAAATAGTTTAACATTGACCCGTTTATGCCTTCAAAGCTGTGTGACCCTGCCTTCAAGAATCCAGCATTTCCAGGCGCATGTGCAAATGTTTTATTGGCAGATTGAGGAAGGGATATGTACTGCAGAATGGTAAACTGACAAGCATTAGATACAGTCAAAAACGCAAAGAAAGTCTCCACGTAAATCCAGGCACACAACAGTGCGCATTCAATAAACTAATGATCGTCTGCTTTAAATAAAAATTAAGAAAAAGAAAGGTTGAGGAATGTGCCGTGAGATCCAGCTCTGCTGGAGGAGACGCTGAAGATAAAAGAGGATGCAGAGCGGACATTTTTTTCCACTGTGACTGTGCTAAGACCACGAGAACATTGCTCATCTCTACCCTTCATGCAGGCGTCTCTTTAAAAAGGTGTAAAAAAAAAAAATCATTGATCCTCTCTGACAGTTTGTTATACATTCCACATGTCTAAAAGAAAAAAAACAGTACTTTGATACAGATAATAGATTGCATTGTTAGGCAAATTTCACATCAAAGAAAACTTTTTAAATATCCATTCTTCCCGTCACTGCACGCACTTCACAAGCATCAGTGTACAGCAGAGCGGCTTTTGCCCAGTCACCTCTCCTTCAAACATTCAACCCCTCCACGTACGTCCAGCCCTGGTTTCCAGAGTTAAGGAGGCAGCAGCCATGGAGACGAATAAAGAGCTGAAACGCTTCTCACTACACTGCTAATGTCTGACCAACACCACGGGAACGGCGGCCAAGCTGAGCTTACCCACCACTTATTTCAGTGTATATTTTCATTGAAGCTAAACTAAAGAGGATTTTATAAATGCTAATCAAGAAATAAACGCTCTGATTTGATCTACCTTTTGGTAATATAGTTGTAGTGTTGATCCCATTATGTCATAAAGAAAATTAAACCGAACACAAGAAAGGTTGAAAGCTTTACAGGTTATATAATACACGTCAAGCTTTGAGAGGCGCGTTGGGTTTTCAGTGACGCCGTCAGTGCAGGGCGTCCACGGCTTGGTTCTGGTTCTCCTCGGACATCTGCACCAGGTCGTTGACGGCGTGCTGGAGGCTGTAGCTGTGCTTCCTCAGCAGCTTCTCGTTGAGCCGCTGGTCTCTGAAGCCCATCTCCAGCAGCATGGCCATCATGGAGGGGTCCTGCCGGGTGGCGGGGTCGATGCCTCGCTGATGAACCCCACCCAAAAAAAAAAAAAAAGTGGAACAAAGTTATGTGATTGTGACATAATAAAATGTTTTGCTTTTTTTCATTTCTCGTTTCAGTGCTTACGTTGACCGTTTTAAACCCTGTTTGTCTTCTCACTAACAGATCTGTTTTTTTGCATCAGAACGCAACTAAATTTCGTGTTACAAGTTTCACTCTGATTATCTATTAATCTATTTTCAAAGCATTCCTCATGGTAATTTATTGATGTCATTTTTGGCTAAAATAAAATAGGAAATAGTTTCTGTTAGGGCTGGCCAAAAAATAAAATCTAAGATTTTTTCATACCAAACTCGATCTTCGATTTTTCCCCCTCATTTTACTTTCTTTAACAAAATTACAATCAACAGAACATATTTAATAAAAAAACTTTTATTTTCACACCTCCCAGTTTTGTCTGGAAACGGCAGCTTTATTTTTCTGTGACGGCGACGGTCTCTACCCAAAGAAACTTTCTAAATATGTTTCATTGCTTCGTTTTTGTTAGTTTGGAGCTACACACTTAGTCACCAGACCCAGACAGAAGTGGAGAACAGAATCCGAGAGTTTTTCAAAATAAAACTTCCTTCAGGATAAGAAAATAAACAAAATGAAAGTAATTTGTTATTGTATTTATTTATTCTTCTGTGGCCCAGAACCAAGTGACCGACCCACAGATCGGATTGGGGACCGCTGTGTTAAAGTTCCCAGCAGCCCTGCTCCAAAAATGTCTTTAGGAGCTGCTACACATCAGTTGAAGTCATCCATGTAGAAGCTAATTCATTAGCAAATAGCGCATTCTCTCTAAGCAATAAATTCTAAGTTACTTTAAAATGAATTTAAAGCAAACCATGTATTGAAATGCCATTTTAAATATTGAATTATAAATTGTAAAACACATTTTCAAAATAAAAGGTCAAATTGCATATTGAATTGTAAATTCTAAAATGCATTGTCGTTTGAATTATGACATCAAAAACCCATGACAAAATACAATGAAACTGATTTTGTTTTTATTAAATATTTTATTTTTTAAATTGTCATATTGAACTGTAAATTTTAATATTGAATTCTAAATTTCATATTAAAAGCCTGAATTGAATATTGAAATGACAATTGAAAAATGCATTATTAAATTGCATGATGAATTTGCAAATTGAACTGTCAGTTGACGAATGGATAATACTTTGAATTATGGCTTAAAAAAACTTACATAGAGGAATCGTCTCCAACAATATTGTAATAAATAATGGTTTATTTTGGACTTCGGACCAGGGGTGAGTAGGGTTAGTTTGTTATTATGTTTGTATTTAATTTCTCTACTTCACAATTTATTATTTATTTTATTTTTTTATTTATTTTTTTAACTTTTTCTCTTTTTCTTAATTCATAAAAAAAGGTTCCTTATAACAATGTAAAGATGCACAGAAGTAATGAGTATGTTTGCTAACAGGAGAGCATTTGTTTATGTACACTAGTTGTTGTATTTATGTGGAATCAATAAAAATGTTGATAAAAAAAAACTTCCATAGCTAAGAGAATTCTCTTTCTATGCTCTACTGTTAGGGAGCTTGTGGCCCGCCCAGCGGATTATCTACCTAACAAACACGATCTTTTGCAAACAGCTTTTTTTCCGTCTGCTGCTCATTCACAACAGTCTGAATAAAGAAAATACTTAGAAATACCATTTTAAGCTCAATTTTTTTAGAAAAGTGTTTCCGTAATCAGAAAAATGCCAAAAAAAGATGTCAAAAACAAGATAAACGCAAATTGGGTTTTTAAAATTAAGTTTAAAAATGCCAAAATAGTCCTGAGTATTTTTTACTGTTAGTTTAAATTTGAATACTAAAAGTATTTTACATTAAAGTATGTGCAGACAGACAGGTTGAGGAGCTTTGAAAGGGGAAAAAAAGAGTGACAAAGGTCTAAATCATGAGCTTCTATATGAGGTAGTGACACTTCAGGAAACTGTTGCAGCGGCAAGTTAGAACACTCTCAGCACAGGGAGGGGAAGGGGGGCGGTGTTGCTCAACGCCAACAGTCACAACTCAATGATTAATTTCTAATTAACTCCTCTGCAGAAACTATGTCCAAGAAAACAACAGTTTTTTTTAATTTGAGCTAAAAACAGTATAATTATAAAAAAAAACCCACTGAGAAGACTTATAAAAACAGATAAAAAGATGATTAGAGTGGGACTTTAAACATACTCATAAAGTGGTGAAATGAATCATCTTAGTACATATCATTTAGGTCATGTTACATGTATTTTGTCTGAGGATTTCAGAACTGCAGACTGACCTGTACAGGACAGTTTGGTCCAGTGAAGAGAGCTTTATAAGCAGATGCGGCCACAGAAAGGGCCCCCTTGACGAAGCCCTCTGTGATGCCTCCTTGGCCCCTGACACAAACACACAGCACTTTGGTTACACATGTTTACTGACTCTGCAGCAAAACATTTGCCTTTATGTCACCAGTGAAACTAACTATTGTTAGCCTGCTGCACCAAAAGGTCTGAGAGGAGGAGCTCTCTGGACTCCAAAGGGGGGTTTGTACCTGGGCTGCAGGGCGTTGCTCAGTCTGGGGTTGTACGTCTCAAAGGCACTGGATGCTGAGCCTGATGATCTCGACAGGCTGGATGGTACTGCGAATTAGATGTTTGTTTTTTAAAAAGGTCACATTTACGGGAGGAACTAGGACTTTACATTTAAGCAACATCCTGAAACGCCTCAGAAATGACTCATCTCAGTTTCCATTACTCCTGGCCTCCTCTCAAACAGACCCTGCTCCGCTCACAGGAGATCTAATTTTGTCTCATTTCAGTCTTATGAGCTCCTGAGCCTCACATGGGAGCACAAACGTCTGTGGTGTGGTTGGATTGGGAAACTCACACTTGAGGTGGACTTGTGGTTGGTCACATGGTTCGCAAGCTGGGGAGACGGGATCCTCAGCGAGATACAGCGCCTCAGACCTGAAACACACAGACAAACGCCAAGCTGAAACCACCCATAGGGTGTGGACAGGAAACGAAAGAAGAAAAGAGGTGAGAAGGCTGCGGGTCAGTAACCTGGGCGAGTAGAGGGCTGGAAGAGGCTGCGGGGGCGGGGCCACCACCTCAGGGGTGAGCGTCACGGTGTCCAGAGTTTGGGATGCGCACAACATTTGGTTGACACTGCTGTGGGTGGGAGATGCCGCGGGGGATCTGGCGTTGCTTGGCAACTCCTCCGTGTCCTCTGACCTCTCCGTCTGCGCCG
Organism: Oryzias melastigma; assembly: GCF_002922805.2. Taxonomy (NCBI): domain Eukaryota; kingdom Metazoa; phylum Chordata; class Actinopteri; order Beloniformes; family Adrianichthyidae; genus Oryzias; species Oryzias melastigma. The sequence continues at coordinate 17,712,741 of NC_050530.1, read as the reverse complement.
CCTCCCTGCACGGCTCAAAGTCGCAGCCCTCGCACGCTTCCTCCTCCTCGCGGGTCACGGTCAGCGCGGCGATGGCGTCCGGCTGAGACATGGCCGAGCTGTACATGGACTCCCCCAGAGGTCGGCTGGTGTCGAAACAATCCGGGAGGACGATGATGTAATCGTCACCGGAGGAGACCGAAGACGTCTGGCTGCTGACCTGAGACACACAGGAAGAACTCATGAACTTCCTATCAAAACTCTTTCAGGACAAAAACAGCTGCATTTTCATATGTATTTTTAATATTAATATTAAAAATACTAACTTTTTTCCCTCACACCTTCATTTAAGACAACTTTTATGTTACCTTGTGCTATCTTTGTGTAATATTTTAGTTTTTGTGGTCATCTAAACATATATTGAATAATCAGAATGTGGACAAACACGACAATATTCAAGGTATTTTTCATTATCTTTGCTGCAAATTCTCAGAGATGTGGGAGGGGCCAACAGCAGCACACACTGCATGTTGAGGAGTAAAAAGAACAATAAATTCTTCACATTTGAAAGTCTTTCATGACATCAGAAAATGTAAAGATTTGACATAGGCCCCTTAAAAAACTGTTTCTAAAGAGGAATAATTGTAAAAATGGTGTAAGATGAAAGTAAAAAGGCTGGATTGTTTTTTGTTCTTGGCAATTTGATCCTTTTGGGGCTTCCATAAAAGAAGCTTTTATGTATCTGATGCATGTAAACAAACAAATTTGGCTTTTTTGATACATTTAATAAGATCTTTAAGGGTGAGAGCATCATAAAAATGAGCAAAATCCCTCTTTTTTTGACAAAACATAAAGAAAAGTATTTATTTTACTTCCAGAAATTTAAATAATTTAATCACTTTCAAAAATGTTTACCCCACACAAAAGCTGGGCTATTGGCAAACATTTCTGGAGCATTCCATAGCATGAAAATGGAGAAAAAAATCTTTCACACTACAGTATAACGTTTGTTTTTTTGCTCTGAAGGACGTGAAAGCTTTGCTGAGTAGATTTCCTCCCCTCATTGATGAAAATCTGCACATTCAAGAATGCTGAATAACAGCAGACTGACGTGTGAAGGCCGAATTCTAAATATAATCCTGTTAAAAAGCCTTACCTCATCCCAGTCCTCTCTGGCTCCGCCCTCTTCCTGACTTCCTCTCATGCTTTGATTGGCATGCAAAGCACCTTTGTCCTCGCCGTCGCAAGGAGGGCTGACGTGCAGGTTTTCAGCCTCTGACTCAGGCAAAGGAGCTAAAAAACAAGATGGGAAAATGCACAAAAAATGTTTGAATCAGAGGTTAAAGGAGAGAGACAAAAGGAGGGAAGCGTTTGCTAACCTTGTCCGGTCTCCTGCTCCTTCGGGGTGATGTCATGGAGTCCTGTGGTCACAGGCAGAGGTGAGACCTCCACCTCCTCGCTCGCCTCCAGCTCTTTCTCAGTCTCAGCGACACTCTGGAAGCTTTTGGACACAGCTGAAACATAAAATCAGGGAGTAAGTTTAGAAAGTATAAAGGAGAATAAGGGAATAAAGTATATATGTTTACAAGAATAAATTAATAAATAATAAATTATGTAAAACATTTTTTATTAGAATAATGTCTACAAAAGCTATGTATAGATTTACAAGAATCAAGTAATACATTTATGAGACAAAAGCTGTAAATTTATTAGAAAAAGTCTTATTTTTTTACAAGACTAAAGTGGTAAATTAATGAGAAAAAATTGTAATGCTTTTTTTTTAATCTAGCTGGCTGTATGACCCTCCATTCACATTATCCAGATCAACAATCTTCCTCAGAAGAGGCCAGCAAATTCTTTTCAGTGTCACTTATTTAAAATAAAACAATGTTGTCTCATTAAAATTTTTAGTATTTCCTAATTTGTGAAGGGAACGCTGAAGTAACAACCCACAATGAACTCTACGCCTCTCATGTGTTATTAGTTCTCTTTTAGTGGTTTTCATTTTTGTCTTGTGAATTTATTGCTTTAATCTCATACATTCTCACTTAGAAAAGTATACATTTATTATGCTAAGATGTTAACTATTTTAAGAGTTTATTCTCCTAAAATAATGACTTTTTTCTAATAATTTAGGACTCAATTCTTGTAAATTTTGATTTTTTTTTCGTAACAATCTTAGTCTAGTAAAATTATGTCTTTTTTCTAATAATTTTACAGGTTAAATCTTGTAATTTTTTCCCTTAATGACTTTAAATTAATAATTTTTTGTTAAATTTACAATGTAATTTTTGTACATTTTTTCACAACAAATACTGGGGTAAAAATATATTAAAAAAAATAATTTTACACATTATTTCTCAAGATTTATTTTCTTTTTTTATAACAAATGTATTCTTGAAAAAATACAACTTTTTTCTTTTTTAAGACTATTCTAGTAAATATTTAACTTTTTTTCTTATAACGACATTATTTTGATAAATTCTTGACAATATTCTCATCACAACTTTATTCTCATAATTTTATAACTTTAATTCTAGACTTTTCTCATAATTTTATGACTTAATTCTTGTAAGTTTACAACTTTTTTTCTCATAATTTTATGACCTAATTCTCATACATTTTTGACTTTTTCTCAGTGACGTAAAATTAAATTTTTTCTCATATTTTTATGACTAAATTTTTTTGAATTTTAAAAACTTAAAAAAAACTTTAATCTCATAAAAACACATTTTTTTTCTCTGTAATTTTACAACTATTCTGGTCTACTTTTTTTCTCTTATAACCACATTATTCTGGTAAACTCTTGACGTTTTCCTCACTATTTTCTTCTGATTACATTTTTTTACTTTATTCTTGTAAAATTGCAACTTTTTTTTCCTAATTTTTCTCTTAATTCCTGACTTTTTTCTCATGGTAACTTAATTCTCATAAAAATGTGATTATTTTCTCATATTTTTACGACTATATTCTCATACTTTCTTCCCTTTTTTTCTCAAAGTAACTTTATTCTGTAACATTACAGCTTTTTTCTCATAATTTAATTATTGTAAATAATTTTGGAATTAAACAAGTCTACGTAAAGGAACAACAAACTCCTCCCACCCAGCGTTTTGTGTCTCCCGTGCTGTGCGCGGCGCAGCGGCCTGTGGTCAGGAGCTTCTTCTAACGTCAGGGAGCGGATGATCGTCTCGCACAGGAACTGAGCTCCACTGATCTCCTCCTCCTTCTCCTCCTCCTGGGTCGTGGACTCTGACACCTCCTGCGGCTTCATTTTACCTTCTTCAAAATAAAATGAAACTCATTCTACAAGATCGTGCTTTTTGTTCTGTTTCATTTGATCTGGTAGGTTTGATGGCGTTTCCTGAAACTCCAGCAGATGGATCTACGTCTCACCAGGAGATCTTCTGGCTCTGGCGGCCTCCGCTTCTGCTTTCATCTGCGACATGATGGACTTCTCAAACAGCAGTGCATCATGGGGAAGAGGGGATATGCAGGGTGTAAGATCTACAAAAGAGAAAGACTGCAGTCAAACAAAACGAATCCTGATGGGGGTTTTCCCAAACAGGAAGTGATGAAGTCTGTGCTCAAACTCACCCACAGGAGTGTTGTTGGGAACTTTCTCCAACTCCTGCACAATGTTTATGTCCAGTAGTTCAAATGACAGCAGATCCTTAAAGAAAAAGACAGAAAATTAATCAAAAATGTAGCAAAATATATACATATTTAAAGACTTGTTTGTAAGTTTGTTTTTATTTATGAGCAGGAGAATTGTGGGAACAGAGCAATAAATAAAATCTAGTTTTCTCTGATTGTTTTGATTTTTTTATTCAATTTATAAGGAATCAGGAGAAGAATAAAAACTGCCGTTTGAAAAAGCTCCGCTCCATTCTAACACATCTTCTTGCAGACAAAAAGCTAAATATTAGCTCAGAATCCAGAAGTTTGGTGACCGAACAAGAAGTATTTTACTTTTTCATCAGCACCGATGTGTGATAATTTATATATATAACATCGAGCTGATACGATTAGAGATTATATGTAATTTAATCAGCATTGTAACTCTTCTTATTGCTCAACATTCATTGTATCTTTGTTGATTCTTGTCCAGAGATTTTGGTTAAATAAAGGAGTATATTTATAGAGAAATGTCTTTCTCCTCTGGGGCTTTGAGGTGAGCACCTGTGCAGTCAGCAGGTCGACTGAAGGGAAGTAGAAGTCTTCATGGGGGAGATCGACAGGCAGGCCAAAGACGCCGTCCTTAGACCTTACCGCCGCCTTCACCTCTTCTCTCTGGAGCACAGAAAGGAATATATTAGGTACGTTTCTTACATTTTGGATCCTTTCACTTAGCCATAACAGTACAAACTTATTAGAACATGAATTCTAAAAATGATCATTTTACACTTTGTTAAAACTGAGTTTCATGTTTAGTTTTTAAAATAATTCTCATTTAAAAAGTAGAACATGAGCTTCCTTTACTGTAAAACAGTATGATCATTACAGCAGCAGCTCTGCTCAACTGGACTCCATACCTATTTATATTTCAAATAACATATACATACATATACATATATATATATATATATATATATATATAGTGTTTAAAGTGGACAAGTTACAGTAATTCGAGAAACGTCAACAGTGTTCTTGCTAACCCTGATTTTTTTATTGCAAAATATTTTTTCTGCAATGCAAGTTACTGATGTTATAAACAGGCAATTTAGATGAATCAATAAAAGTATGTGGTTTCACATTGAAGGTTCAAAACATCAGATTCTCTTTGAGTCTGGTTTCAAATTAAAGGGGGGTGGACTTCCGATAAGCTCACTCCTGATTGGCGAGAGTGGTTTCCATAGAAACGGTGAATCAGACCAGTCTATGCTTTATCTGGTTCCATCATGGTGGAATCCATATTGCCAAAAAAAATGGCGACTGAATGGACTTCATTTGGTTGGAGTCGGAAGTAAACCATTCCCTATGACTGATGTCACACTCACTCTGTTAAGGGTTAAAATTCCTTCACACTTTTGGAGCTTTTCCTGGTTCTGTTTGCAGACACGTGAATAAAGAAGTATCGTGAAAATGGGAAACAGTCAATAATATTGTACCTCCCTGATCAATACGGAGCTAAATTGGGGCCAATATTTGAAACCCAAATAAAACAAATTGAAAAAATTATTAGTGTTTGGCCAAAAAAAAAATTAAAATATCAGAAACTTTTTACTATTCTAAATTAAACTTAACCCAAGAGAACCGCTGGTGACATAAGTGTCACGGAAAAACATCAGAAATGCATTACGTGGTCCACTTGGTTTGTGGTGTATTCCATATAACTTTTTAAAGGAAAAATTAGTCTGGGTCTTCATAGGTAAATTATTTTTTTAGCTTCAACTTTTCTCCTTTTTAGGATTAACAACACAAAATTTCAATTTCAAAACGTTTTTATTCAGATTCAAATCTGTTTTTTCCATTTTCAAATCTGAAAATTTCAGAAGCATAAAGACGTTTTTGATGCCTGTATGTAACAGTTAGATGGCGCTTTGAACGGGCTAGGTGTTTTGGATGCATGGTTTGTACCCTATAAAACTTTTAACAAACGTCTTGGGACAACTTCAGACTGTGATAGCACAGACTAAACAGCCGTTTTCTGACCGTAATTATCACAGTTCTTAGAGACAGTGAATGCACCGGGACTGAAGTTACCACCCTCATCCATTTCGATTGGTCCTTCATGTTAGCCCCGCCCCAACGGGGCCAAAAGTTTTGAAACTGAA
>NC_050530.1:17693059-17706805 GCF_002922805.2 Oryzias melastigma | reverse complement strand
TTTACATTTTACCAATATTTTTTTCTGTTTGTTTTATTTGGGTTTCAAATATATTGGCCTCACTTTAGCTCCATACATCAAATCCACGCCCCACACATTGATAAAGACACGGCTGTCACCGGACAGCGGACTTGCCGGCGGTTTGCTTTGCTGCCAGAGCGCGCTGCGTCCGCTGCCGGAGTCCACCACGATGCTGCACCAGACCCGCGGGCCGAACTGGCAGCCGCAGTGCGCCAGCCGCCAGTGGGAGGTGTACATCCCCTCCATGACCGGAGCCACGAAGGCCACACTGACCACGCCCACTTGTCCGGGCAGCAGAAGGGGCACGGGCACCTCCCTTCTGTCCTCCGACGCCAAGCCCAGGTTCCCCCACATGAACACCAGCTGGGTGCACGCACACACACACAAAACACAAAATAGGAATACACATGCGAAAGAAATGGAACGCGCACAAAAAGGAGGGGGGTGGGGTGGGGGAGGGGGCATGCCACAGGTGAAAGGAATCCACGCACACGGAGACACACACGGAGACTTAAAAGCAAAACAACTGAAGGAAACTGTCGCATCATTGGGTCGTAGGGATGAGAAATGTTAGCTGTTAGAGAGAAAAGGCGGGTGGGACTCAAAGCGGGGGGGGCCTGGCCTCTCGACGAGTGGGAGGGGTACCTTAGTCTCTGGCGTCCAGCTGATAGTGCCAGAGTTCTTCATCTTCCAGTATTTGATGAACTTGGTACCGGGCTCCAGACGGGTGCCGTCAGGCAGATTTTCATCCAGAAACAAGGCGGCCATAGTGGGCACCAAGGACGTGTGCGAGGCCCCGGGACCCCTAGTTTCAAGTGTACAGAGCATTGTTGAAAGAAGCCCTGATATCTCGATTTGTTCTCTATGAATCAAAAAAAAGCAGGACCCCCATTTTTCTTTTTTTTTTGCAGCCCGAAAGCATGTTTTCTTAGAAAATCTACGAAGCAGCAGCAGCAGTTTCACACTGAGGTAGTTCCAACATTTGCCACCAACCCAGCGCAGCCAGCGATACACCCACACAGACTAAATTACAAAGATGGCATATTTGATTCGCTTTCTTGGAAGGAAAAAAAAAAAAAACCCAAAAACACTTTTTGTATCCCTGCTGGGTTAGAGGCACCCAGCACTGTCTGACGCCCTCCCGAGGAGGCGCTTACTCTGGACTGGAGGCCTGGGGGTCAGGGGCCAGGGCTGGGATGGGGCCGTGGACTGTGGCCGGACCTGAGGCTGTTTCTGAGGCAGCGGGAGGGGGCGAAGCGGGGACCTGTGTGGACGCCGAGGCCGTGTTTGTCAGGTTGGCTCGGGCTGAGGTGGGGGGTCCGCTCCACTGCAGCCCCCGCTTCTCCAGTCTCAGTTTCTTCTTGATTTCCTTCACTTCTGCTCTCAGCTGCCTCCTTTCAGCTTTGAGGCGCTGCCGCTCAGCTTTGCGCACAGTCCTGTCTCCTCGCCTCGGGAACCTGGTTTAGGAATGTCATCAGGAACACCTATTTGTTGACTATCAAAACTCCCAAAATGATCAAACACACCCCCAAAACTCTAATCTAAGCTTCAATATTTATCAACCCTGCTAACTTTCAATCTCTTAGTTTAGGTTTAGGCAGCTTAGGTTTACCTCAACTCTCCTGACGGGCCGTGCTCGGGGATGGAGAGAGGCGTCTTGGTCCTCATGAGACTGTGGCTGGGGTCGTGGTCATGTCTGCACACCTCACAGAGGATGCAGGAGGGGCACACTCTGCAAAAAAGGAAAAAAAGTCATAAAAATGGACGCCCAAAGGGCCCCCATAGACACGGACGCCAAGTCGAAGCCCACCTGCACTTGTAGGCTCCTTCAGACGTGGGTTTGTTGCAGCTGCTGCAGTTCGGGGTGTAGCCCAGAGATCCATTGGAGGTGGAGGGGCCGGGTTTGGGTCCCATGACGCCCCCACTGGCCCCACTGGCCTCCTGGAGGACGTCTGATGATTTGTGGGTGCAGCATTGTCCCGAGAAGTCGCTGCACATCCTTTCCACCACTTCCCTTACGACCTCATCCTTAAACTGGGGGAAATAAAACCAGAGTTAGTGAATGAAAAGGTTTGAAACTAAACCCTGTTTTTATTTAAGGTCAGATACCTTCTCCATGTAGGACCGGAACCACATGGGAGGGGGCTCATCTTCAGGTTTACTCTCTTTACTGTCCTTCACGATTACCTTTGGAAAAGAAGAAATTAGTTTGTTTGGGACAAACTAGTGTTTGATTGATTGGTTCATTTCTAGCATAGATTGTGAAAAATACAGGAAAAAACACACAATTATTTCAAAGTAATTACAGAAACAAACAAAAAACCACACTTATGTCACATTTGGTTCATTAATTGTTGTGATTATTAACTGAAGAGTTTGATGTATTGCTTAAAAAGGATAAAGAAGGGAACCTATATAATCCCACTCCTACTTTTTAAGATGCCTCCCTTTGTATCTGCAGCAGCCCCAACTACAGAGCTTACGCCTCCGTGTTTCAGATTTCTCTCCCTCAGTTGAACTTTGTGACTTTTCTCTTTCACAATTAGTCAACAACCCCCACGTCCCATTTTATTCAGTTTATTTGTTGTTCTGCTATAAAAGAAAGTTTTATTTTGTAAAAACGACCACCTTGGTCACGTGACTTAAATGCATTTGTTACTTCATCTAAGCAGCTGCAAAGTTAACAAAAAAACTAATTTGGAAAGCTTATTTTACGCAAAAAACAGGAAAGAGAAGAGTCTGATTTCCAAATAAAGAAATCTGCATTAATAGACAAAAAACAGAAGTTTTTATGATTTATTATGACAGTTTTACTAAGCCTATTCTGCATACCTATGAAGATGCAGTTAATAAAGTTGCAAACATTGTGGAATCAAATGTAATAATATATTTAGAAAAATTCCAGCTCTTGTGACATTATATTTGTATAAGTCACACCTTAAAAAAGACAAGCTGAAGTTTTTAGATTCCACTTTGAGAGTTAGAGGAAGATCTATGTCATATTTTAATGGGTCCAACACAAAACCTGCCAAACAAAAGTTTGAAAAATCTGGAGATATTAGGAAGGAAGTTTTTCATTTGTGGAAAATGTTTGGGATTTCTATAAAACATTTAAAAACGTCCTTACAGTAAAGCTCTACTGGACAAGCCCCAGTTAGGAACCTTTATCGCAAAAAAATATTAAACTGTGTTAAAAGAGAAATACACATTTTAATTTAAAAAATAAACGTGATTATTTGTTTTTGCCCTGAGGGATAATCAATGAATCACATTCCTTTAGCGCTACAACTGATTTAAAAATAACAGTATTTTGTCTTAAATTAATTTTTATAAATCAGAAACTTTATCTTATTTAATATTGATTCTCTATAAAATATTTACAGACATGATCAAACTGTCTTTTTAAACTAGATTTCATGTTGGAGTATTTTATTTTGAAATACATATATATATTTTTTAAACAAAGTAGCTAAAAAAATGTGATGAAAATACCACAAATGAAGGGAAGAAATACTATTTTACTACTTTTTTTTTTTTTTTTTTTTACCTTTAAATCAATTTAAAAATAATAAAAGCAGCTTAATAAGATTGAATCATTCGGCCAAACTGCTCAATTCAACCTCAAAATAATTAATCAAATCCTATTTTTGTTGTTGTTCTAAAAGCAAATTGTCCAAATACAAAAATCTGTTTTCACTGGGATTTAAACTGAACCAAAGAGGAACTTTCAATATTTCTCACGACTACCAGGATAAACTCAGGGATGTTGCTTGTTCAGGATCAGAAATCAAACCAAATCAATCAGCAGCCACACTCCAGGTGGAGTTTCCTCACATTTTCTCGCTCCGGTGTAACCTGAGTGCCTTTGTCCACCGTCTTGACCCTGGAGGGATACGGTGGCGCCGGCCGCAGCTCCCCTTTCAGCTCCTTCACCTCCGTCTTCAGCGGGCCCCCGCAGGCCTGTCCTTTCATCTTATACACGTTCATGTGCAACTGGTTCCCCTGCTTCTCTGCACTCTGGAACGTCAAACCATTTCTCAGCGATCGCATCATTTGTTTAGTTTCATGATCACTTTAAAAAAAACATAAATGCTGTATACCTTGATGGCTTCCTCATATTCATCTGAGAACAAAAAAAGGGGTTTAATTGAGTAAAAAAATATATATTTAAATACAAAAAACAGAACAATAAATGTCTTACCTTGACTGTTGATACAAATCTGAAAACATAAGAAAAACAAAATGTAAAGGGTGTATTATTTCAATTATTTTAATCATAATGATGAACCCAGGAAACGTCACAGGTGGTTGTAAAAATAAAACACTAAAGTTTCCAGGGCTGGATCAAAGATCATTGGGCGAGGCGATGACACCATGAAAGCATGGATGAAAGGTTGGAATGCCAAGGAAACTAAGTAACAAAATACATAAACAAACACAATCTATGTGTATTTGATCACATACTGACACCAAATTTTAAAATAACCCATAAAAAAGTGCAGCAACTTAGTTACAATCTATAAAATAGAAAAAAAATCTATATATTTTCTTACGTAACAGACTAATCTTCCATAAAACATATTTAAAAACTCCACTTTTGAATCTGTATTTTTTAGTTTTGTGATGTTGGTTGTAATAGAATAATTGTGTTTTTAAACTTTACAAAAATTCACTTTAGAGGATCAAGAAATCGTTTTTTTTATAATAGTTTTATTTGTACTCAAATACTTCTTTAACATGAATATATTGTGTCAGAAAGTCTCACCTCTTCATTATCTTCATCAAAGTATTTTACTTGAAAGTGGTTGATTCCAAATGAAGCTTTAATCTGGAATAGAAAAGCAGAGTTTCCATTCAATCCATTTCCCTCACATGAGCAGAAACGTCAATAATGTGGACAGTACGTGGAAACGCAATCAAGAGAAATCACGCAGCTCCCGTGACTCTCCCTTTAGAAACTGCGGCCAAACCACGCACGCCAACACGCAACAGCATCGCCTGTCCTTCAGCTGCGCTGCTGTTTACGTATCTAGGCCACGTCTGGGCCTGCTTTTCGCAAAACTGCGCCAGCTTTTAGCCGCCGCGCTATGCTAGCAGCTCACCCAGGTTTCCACGGACTCCCACTCCAGTTTGTCCAGATCTTGAGCCAGAAACCGCTTCACGTTCCCCCGGAAGTTGACTTTAATCGTAACGGGGAGTCCCATGGCGGCTGTGTGCGGTTATTTCTGAGGTAACATCTGAGGTGACACCGGCCTGTTTGATCCCCGCTGCCCTCGAATGTCTTGTTTACATCGTCAGCTGCGTCGAGAAAAATACAATGACGTGTTGCGCAGGCGCACTGAGGACAACGCTTCCGTAGACGATTTTTTCAAATTATGTTTTTATTTTATTATTTTTTATTTATATTGTTGTTACTGTTATATATTATTTATAGAAATAATTACCCAACTATAAAAAAATAATAAAAAAAATTTACCAAACCCCTTGAAATCAAGCTTAAACACCGGTACATTATTTTGAAAATTCAGACATTTCCGTTCTGACAAAATATGTTGAAAACGCATAAATAAATAAACAAATAAATGAATGAATGAATGAATGAATGAATGAATGAATGAACGAACGAACGAATGAATGAATGCACAAATAAATAAATCAACAAATCAACAAATAAATAAAGGGAAAATTTGCTTTTTTTTTTACCATATTGTGATTTATAATCAATATTGGCACAAAAATGAGCTGTATCCAAATTAATTTAACCTTTTTTTTTTGACAAAATTCAAAATTTATGACAGTATACTAATTGTAGTATAAATAAATATCTGAACATTTTTATTCAAACAAATCAAAGTATAACAAATAGTCAACCTGCCTTGAAACAATGAAGTAAAAAAAATCTATTAAAATAGAGGAATGCTATTTAGAAGTTATAGAAGTCAAGCATTTACAAACTGTTATTAGTCTGATTTTTTTTGCTCATTTCTGATTATATATTGGAAATAAGTCAATATCGTAATCACCTGGCTTTACTGATTGTCTATAAAATAAATATTTTTTCTTTGTTACTTACCCCTTTAAGCAACAAAGATCAAGTTTACTAGTGATTTTTTCCCACTTATGTAAAAATAATAAATCAAATAAAAAAAATGCATAATTACTTACAGAAAGAAATGTGCACATTAAAAGACATACAGATGTTCTATGATACATCCAACATCTGCAAATATCACATCATTTGAATGAAATCAGTAATTCTGAATTTTCAGACAAGAATGGAAGATTTATATACTAAAGCAAGGTTTTTTTCTTAAGAGCCTGAGATTTCGGTAGAGTGCAAAAAAGAGGTAGCCTGAAAATAGGAAAAGAACACTAATATTTGGAAGAAATCACTGGGAAGTAGTAAAATGATCTGTTCAAGTAGCAAGCAATTGTTACTTAGCAAGAAATGTTATAATAAAATGTAGAAATCTAAAAATACGTTTCACACAATCATTCAAAAGGGGAAAAATAAGCCAAACAAATTCTAACTATTATATAGAATTATTTCAAATAGAATGTCATACAGATCAATTCTTAGTTTTTTGGGTTTTTTTTTTTTGTTGCTATTTTTAAACAAATTTCTCGTAAATTTTTTTTACATTCTTCAAGACCTTATTATTGCTCAACTTGATTACGGTGACAAAAAAAGTAATGTAACAAGTGGAAATGCTAGTTTTAAAACCTAATGTGAACAAAATGAGAATACTTCTTATCAAAGTTCATCTTTCTTATCAAATCCTCATAAAATCTAAAAGTAGCACTTATTTTTATGACATAAATCTAAATTTTATTTTTAAAATTATCCCAATTAAAGTCAATCTAACTTGCAAATATTTATTGAACTTTAAAATAATAATTTCTTGGAATTTAACCCAAAATCATTGCGTAATTTGAATGTTTTTGAGTCTTAAATTGAGTTTTTCTGTTGTCAAGAGTTTGAACCAAAAGGTTTTTGACTCATTTTAATTATAAATTCTTTATTTCTAGTAGCTCTTACTAAGGCAGAAATTTCTCAACTCTGTTGATTTAGAAGTAAAAAAAAAAAAATTAATGCCTGGTAAAATTTTTTATATGTCTAAAAACAAGCATTTAAAACTTTGCAAATACCAAATAGTTTGCAGTGTAGATTACACATTTTGCACACGCAGCTGGATTTTGTCATCACTAGTCATCATTAAAAGAAAACAGTTTTTTTATCTTTAATCTGGTTTAATTGACCCAGAGGTAATCTATTCGAATACATTTTAAGAAAGGCCAGTTTCACATTAACAAAACCTACACAGAGCCTACCTGAGCATAAAAAAAGAAAACAGTGCTGCAAAGCTCTCATCACGATGATTTAAAATAATAAAAAATCAACAAAAATGTGGTTCAAGTACTTCAAGTTTAGCTCTTAATAGGGGAAGAATACATTTAGACATCCATACCTTTAACCTTTGTTATCAAAATAATGTAACTTTTTAAATTATTATTATTATAGCAGATTAAATTAATACTGTTGTCCATAAACATTTTTATGCAAGTTTGTATCTCTGAAAAAATAACCCAGACATGTCAAAATGTTTTACATAGTAAAGTTCTTACATTCTGGCGGTATTTTTAGGGAAACATTTAATAGAAAATAATTATTAACAAAACAAAAAAAAATGTTTGCAGGGAATTGTGTGTGTGCAAAATAATAGTGCAAAGTTAGCACACAGAAAAGTATTAATCAAGGTTATTTTTGCTAGGATATTTTGAAACATATTTTTCAATGTAAACAAAAATAATACTGAAGCAAAAAAAGTATAAATATGTTCAAAATACATTGACTGTATATACAAATAACACTATTGTATATAATACTTTGTATATATAATATTGTGTGTAATTCTGTATATAAATAAGTCAAAATATCTTGAAGATTCATATTTGTAAAGACGTTAATTCTAATAAAGGTTTTGGCAAAAAATGCAGCTGTCGCTTAGTGACGTCATCTTTAAGCTCACAAGTGTGGCTGACAGCAAGAAGCCACACGTTTACAGGAGAACTTATTGTTGCTGGAACCGTCGTCCTTTCCACATTTGATTCCAGAAGATGTCTTCACTCCTCAAGGTGGACAGTGAAATTAAAACCAAGGTGAGGTTTGTCTGAGCGGACCCCCGCGCGCGCCTCCCGCGCGTGTTTTTGTAGGAATTAGCATGCTAGCCGCGTTTTGCGGCATGTTGAGGGGTCTCTGGTTAGCTTTAGCGCTAGCTAGCGGTGTCTGACCGGTATGTTTCCCGCCTGCTGTAGTTTACCCGTCAAAACTCTTCACAGGTGCTGTGATGGATTAGTAAAAGGCTTCAAGAGGACACATTTAAGAGTTTTATTGTGCGGTTGTTTGTTTTACTGGTATTTTGTGTTAGAAGAGCACATGTAGTCAGAAGGAAGGCCTTAGCTTCCACTGTGGCTAATTCAATCAGCTACAAGCGACCCACCGGCTTCATGCTACAACTTATAAATGACTCTTATCACCCAGATCAGTATTTAGTAAAGTTTGTAGGAGCAATTCACATAATAAAATTAACATATTTGAGCTATATGGAGAAAGCAATCAAGAGACGCTAAAAATGAAAATGTCCCCTCTTTAAATTGATTAACTTCTTCAAATTTAGATTTTTAAAACGGTACAATATATTGGTCTAAAAAAAAATCTGTTGATCGACATACATAGACACGTGCTTCATTTATTGATGTTATCTAGCATATTTTATATGTTAATTTCTAAGATAGCAACGTTAAGAATTAACAGCTGCTTCTGAAGTTATATTAATTTTTCTAAAATATAGATTATTTTGTTTTTAAAGCTGCTTTGATCATCTAAAAAGTCATAAAACTTAATCGAAAAAAGATCATTTTGCATTATTTTTAACCTTAAAAATAATAAAGTTTTGAAAATGTGACTGTTTTTATTTAACTTAAATTGTATCCACGGCAGGATTCATTTTTGATGCACAAAAACTGATCAAAGCTATGTTTTATTTTGAAGCGTAAAAGAAATTTTGACCTAGAAACACTTTTTTTAAAAAGGGATACAGAAATATGACACACTGATGCTAAACATTTTTACACACAAAATTATTATTTTTTTACAGGTCGATGCTTTCAGGGAGCGGATCACAGCAGAAGTGGGTATTTATACTTTAACTGAACTATCAGTTTTACACGTAGACAGTTTTTTTGTTGTAGAAAAACTTAAATAAAAATATTATGTATAAAAGTCTCCATCTGCTTTCTCTTTTAGGCAGAGGATCTAGTTGCAAATTTTTTTCCAAAGAAATTGCTGGAACTCGATGCTTTTCTTAAGGTATGTTTGTTCCTATAATTTGTGTTTAAACTAGTGGTGCTGTAATTTAGAAAATAAAAAAAGTATAATCTAATTACAGAAGTAACACATTTTGATTTTGAATCCTAGGATCCGAGCATAAACATTGTTGAGCTGAAAGACATTCACTCAGAGATTAACCTGACGGTACCTGACCCCATCCTAATCCCAAACCTTCACGACGGACTGGAGGCAGTGAGTTTTGGACTTTTGCATTCCCTCTTCTAACTACTTATTGCTGAAAAATACTTCTAACTTTTGGGAATATTTTCCACAGCAAAACGCCAAAAAGAGGAAGCTTGAGGATGGGAGTGGAGAAGACAAAAGTAGAGACTGTTTTCATCTTCAAACCCATGTCAGGGTGGACTGTGCGCCTGGTAACTAACTACTTCTTTCTGTTTCCTAGTGACCGGAACCAAGGTCTTCGTCATGCCTGGTGGAATGATGAAGAGCAATGGGAACCTTGTTGAGCTCATAGAAAAGGTCAAGCCGGAGATCAGGACGCTCATAGAGAAATGTAACACAGTAAGTTGCCTCTGAAACCACTTAAATGTCTGCAGCAGCCCCGATCTGAAGCCTCGTTAGGGATAATTGGTGAATATTTTTATTTTCCTGTTTAATTCTATCTGCAGGTCAAAATGTGGGTTCAGCTGCTCATCCCAAGGATAGAGGATGGCAACAACTTTGGAGTCTCAATTCAGGAGGAGACGGTAGCCGAACTCCGAACAGTTGAAGGAGAGGCGGCCTCTTACCTCGACCAGATATCCAGGTAACACTTTGATCTTAACTTGGAGCTAAATATGAAGATGCTAGCTCCAATGTTTGTTTGTTTTTTCAGATTTTTTTTTTAATGATTGTTTTTCCTCCTTTTGTAGATACTACATCACAAGAGCAAAGCTGGTTTCAAAAATAGCTAAATATCCGCATGTGGTAAGTAAATGTGGAGGAAAATGGTTTGGTGTTTTGATCCTGTTGCTATGAAACATGGATGCTCCCAGAAAGATTCAAAATAATCATTGTAAGACATCGTTTTGTCTTTAAACTCAGCTAGGACTTAACAATTAGTTTATGTAAGCAGTTATTTAAAAGAAAAAAATTTTGATTTGAAATCTAAAAATTGCCACTATATGAAGATTAAAAAAAGACTATTATACTCTGGTCAACCGTTTCTAAATGACAGAAATGTGTAACATAGAAAAGTAGTGGTGCATCTGATGAAGCTTCTTCTCAAATGAAATGTTACAATGGTGACATCTGGTGGCCAAACGAAAGTACTGCAACCTGTCTGATCAAAACTAGAATATTTTGGTTAAATTTTCACCAGCAATAAACATTCGTAAATAACTGCGGTATTGATTTATTTGTATTTATTAATTGGTTATGAATCAATCATTTAGCTAAAGAAAATGCACACTAGTGTTAGAGACTTGATACTTGTTCTACTGGCAGAAAAAAATGCAAACTTCCTGCAGTGGAAACTGGAACACATCCTCCTAAAAAAGCTGCTGAAAAATTTAACAGGTTAATGAGTTGCATTCCAGAAATAACCCTGAAACTTGGTACATCGTGTTCTTCCTCTTGCACTTTGTATTTAGTTTTTCTTTTTGTTTGTGTCCAAAAAAAACAAGGTTGAGGTTAAAACATAACGTCTTGATTTGATCTATTGAGAGTGAACGGTGTAAGTCAGAGGGTGAAGATGGAGATTTATCCATGAATCTCAAGAGTTGAGCTCAGCTACATCAGCAAAAGCTTTTATTCTGACATAAATTAGCTAGTTCTATCACAGATATTTAGATCTGGTTTCAGGATTCACTCAAACTCCTATTGGTGATTCTAAAGTTGCTTTAGTTGCTTAACTTTAAATGTAATGTGTCATCAGAACATGTTTAAACCACCAAAACTGCAGCTTAGCATCACTTCAAAGTTAAATATCCTGAATTTCTTGTTGTTATAGCTTGCATTTAAACTATATTAACCATTTATTTCATATAAACAACAGTTTTTATCTCTTTTTTTTTTTACAAACCAGGAGGACTATCGGCGCACGGTAACAGAAATTGACGAGAAGGAGTACATCAGTCTGAAAATCATCGTATCAGAGCTCAGAAATCAATACGTACGTTACCGTCTTGTTAAAACTTTCCTCTCAACCTCCAGTACCGAAAATAATTCACGATTTTTTATTTTTTTTTCCTCCATCCAGGTAACGTTACACGACATGATCCTGAAGAATATCGAGAAGATCAAGAGGCCCAGAAGCAGTAACACAGACGCATTGTACTGATGGAGATCCCCGCCTCTGTCTTTCCACCCTCCTGTCATGCCTGATGTTGAGCTACAGTCGCCTGGCCTCAAAACACGACATTCACCCTGTTCAATACAATCAGCTGTCCAGTATGTAAACAAAGCTACATTTTTGTTCTAATTGTAAAATATTTTGTTGTTTTAAACTCTTCAAAGACTTAAATATCCTCCACGGTAATGGAACATAAAGCGCTATGTATTTTTTAATTTTAATTAAACTTCTCGTCCTCAGAGTTTCTGTCATACTTCTTTTATTCTCAACAGCATTTTATTCTCAGCCTCTGGTGTTATAATGGAACTGCAACACAAACTGGGTCTGGATTTTTGTATAGAAACACAGACGACTCTTTAGGTTCATGAGAGTGATGCTTTTTAGTGAAAATGTCCGCTGCCAAAGCACCTCATTTGTTGGCACAGTGTTGAATAAAATCCTTTTTCATACGGTCTTCTATTTATTCTATTTAAGGATCCAAAGTTCTGATAAATTCTGAAAATGATCATCAATCCTGGAGGAGTGGCAACACAACTTCATATGTTGAGGGTTTTGCTGCAACAAACCAGAAAAAAAAAACTTCCTGGATTTTTTTGGATCTCTTCTGGGGGCTTGTCCGGGATGAAGTTCATCTTTGACGTGAAGAAAAACTACAGCAGCCCTCATGATTGTGTACAGAAGATGGATAGGAGTTTTATGTGCTAAATCTTTTATTTTTTTACAACACTCTAAATTTAAGGTTACTATATGAATTTTGTTTAATCTTTACTAAGCATTAAAGACAATCACATCAAGACTATTTATTAAATATATAATAAATGTTCTACCCAATTATCCAATCAATAAAACAAAAAGGCAACTATATAAAAAAATAAATATATTTAGCGGAATCATCAAGTTATTGTATTTCAAAGCATTTGAAATATCTTGTGGATAACAAATATTTTTTGGTACAAGTTTGTTTTTAATTTTAGGGTGAAAATATATATTTTTTCAGAATTCGTTGGTAAATATGAAGTTGTTTTTACACAAACTTAATTGAAAAAATAATGGAAAGACTGCTAAATCAATTTCTTAAATCACTTTTTAGGAAGTTAAAATGGTAATATATATTTAAATAAAAGTTATTGAAGCTTACTATAAACATATTTGCCAATAAAAACAATATATTCTTATGTACCTTTATGATAACTAGTTTTAAGTTGATTTACTGTTAGCTTGTTGCTAATGTATTTGACTGAATTGCCCTCCTTTAATTCATTTTTACAAGTTCACTGTGGTGTTTCTATGTTGTCCAACAGGTGGCGCTCTTACTCTTCAGTCAGATTTATCTTTTCTATCACTATCTGTTATCTCCATCTGGTAAAACCCCTTTCTAAGTTCAGTTCTGCAGGAGAATTTAAATCATTGGGGTTTTTCTCTCCATTGCTGCTCAGTATTTGCTCAGAATAATAGATTTATTATAAAACAAACAAAACTACAATCCATCTGTTCTTTACGATGGAAAAGTATCACACAAAATCAATCATTCAAAATTATTAAATATATATATTTCAAGAACTGTAAAAAATGATTTTGAAGAAAAAAATATTTAAAATATTTGCTACTTTTATTATTAAAATTGTTCTCAAATTGATTTAAATCTTCACCAGATTTCTATCTTATAAAAACAGTTTTTTTTGTTTTTTGGTAAAAAAAAAAAAGACATGCTACTCTGTTTTTTACCCTTCAAAGACTAAGAATTAATTATTTGAATGCTTCCATACATGCCAAATTATGCCTTTAATATGTAGAATTAAAGTAATATTGCATTTCATTATTATAATTTTAGAGACTTGGATTATTTTTGTATTTTTCAACTAAACATTTCTTTCTACGTCACCATGAGATGAGTGTTGATTGTTGAGTGTTGAAATCTTTTCCAGCAGAGCCATTTTCTTCAGGATTATCCTGGAAAAACACATCAAACGAAGAGGGTGAGATAACAGGGTTAACCCCTCTCCAAAATGTTCCACGTTAAAACACAAAAGACACTAAACTC
>NC_050530.1:17687945-17689980 GCF_002922805.2 Oryzias melastigma | reverse complement strand
CAGGATTCGAACCCATGACCTTCTGAGTGTGAGTCCGCAGCCATAACCACTTGACTGTCTAGTGGTGGAATCTGGAATGCATGTCAAACTTAAATTTAAACATGACATTCTGTATTGCACAATCAGGAAGTCATTGTTGCTTTAATTGCTTTAAAAGCGTTCAGTGTCAGCTTTGCCGCTCTAGACACTGAGAGCGACTCTACAGATGACCAGCGATGTGTGACGCCGCTTGAAAAGGTTTACTGAAGCTGAAAACAGAGAACTGAGAGTAAACAGGGAAAAACGAAAAAAAGAAAGTTGAAAATTGAAATAAACATTATTTTTTTAATTGGTAACAGTTTTTGTGTATTTTCTCCAAATTTTAAATATTGCCCTTAATTTTTCAATTTTATTTTTTTAAATTTTCCATATTTGGATTTGCAAATATCCATATTGGGAAAGATGGCGTCTGAATTGGCTTCATTTCACTGGAGCTGGAAGTAAGGCATGGCGTCAAACTCGCTCAGTCCAGTTCTCCAAACACAGTCAATGGTTTTCATTCTCTCCCACTGGCTCAGGGGTCTGCAGCCTGACGTGGCTCTTTTATGTCTCCATGGTGGCTCTCTGGCTGAAGAAAAATTAAATAGTAATTAAAAAAAAAATTGGAGATTAGCTTTTATTTTAGCAACATGCTAACGTTTTTGGCTAATTTGTTATCTACTAGTGTTTTGGGGCTAATTTAGAGTTTAGCTTCTATTTTAGCAACAAACATTTTTGACTAATTTAGTCTACTGAAAAATTGTATGCTAATTTGGGGTTCAGCAAATAATTTCAAGAGTACCTCCCTGCAGGCTGTCATGGCGGTTTGACGTATGGACGTGATGGACGTAGAATGGCGGATAGACGTGACGTATTTCCGGCAGAAATTATGTCAACTGGAGGCTTTTTTTAAGGAAGTTTTTTTAAAATCCAGATTTATCGATCTCAAAGCGAAAGTTATTTTTTTTAAATATTTTTCTTGATGTGTATGTTATTTATTTATTTTAAGTTTTAGTTGTACTTTTATTTTACTATACATTTATATTTTTCTAAGGTGTGGCTCAGCGATCTCAGCAAGAGCACCTGAGGTGTGTTTAGGTTGATATAAGCAATGTGGTGTTACAATAATTGTAAAATTGCTGACTGTCTAAAAGTAATATACACATATGTAAACATGAAGACTCCCCCAAATGTTATAATATATACGACTCTGTAGTGTCATCAGTCATCATGTACGGTGTGGTCTGCTGGAACAGCAGCATCACTGAGAGGGACAGGAAGAAGCTGGACAGAGTCATCAGGAAGTCCAGCTCTGTCCTGGGCTGCTCTCTGGACTCAGTGAGGGAGGTGGGTGACAGGAGGGTCCTGCAGAGACTGTCATCCATACGGAGCAATGTGTCCCACCCCCTGCAGGACACTGTCTGCCCTGGAGAGCAGCTTCAGCAGCAGGCTGCTCCCCCTCGATGTGTGAAGGAGAGACTCAGGAGGTCTTTCCTTCCTGCAGCTGTCAGACTGCACAATGGAAAATTCTAAACACCTGCAATATCTGTACATAAGGTTTTCAACTATTTATTTTTATTTTTAACCACTATCCATGTGCAATAACCAATAATCACTTTACTGTATATTGTTTATGTTATTTTAATGATAACTGTTTTATAATGTGTGTAGTTCACTAAAAAAGAAAAAATATTTGTAAAATTGCAATCATCACAGACAAAAAGTCTAAAGAGAGCACACAGTGTGCCATTATTTAAATCAAGGAATAATATGTTCAGCACAAGATATTTAAACATTACTATTTTAACTGGATCGAATGGATATACTTTTTTGTTTAGTTTGTTTCTCTGTGGACTCTTAATATTTGTATTCATAAAATCAAAACTTTTCAACTGTAACCCAATATCCTGAGCTGCTATTTATCTCAATATTAAACATAGAACAAAAAGCTTCTGACTGTTCTTAATTTTTTTGTCTTTGAAAAAATGCAAACTGAGAGGCACCCAGCTGCAAATGA
>NC_050530.1:17662340-17685572 GCF_002922805.2 Oryzias melastigma | reverse complement strand
AAACCTGCAGATGAAAAATCATCACCAGTCCTTTTTTTCCTTTTGAATTAATGTTCTTAAATTGTTCTATCCAGATGACAGATATTTTCTCTAATCTAAAAATGACCCTATTTGTGATAAGTGATAAATGTGAATGTCGTTTATATATAATATAAAAAGCTTTAGACCCAATATTGATCCTTGAGGAACTCCATAGATTAAATTTAGTAGGGATGATTTAAAATTATCCAGTTGTATGAAAATAGTCCAAAAAGCTAGCAGAATGCCATTATAACTTTCAACTCTGACTCCATATAATATAAAGTAGCGACTAATCGACAATTAACTTAGTTGTCGACTATTTTAATAGTCGATTAGTCGTCGATTAATCGACTAATTGTGGCAGCTCTTTTCACAAATGGTATTTTTTTCATCTGCTCCTGATTCACAACAATTTGAGTAAAAAAACACTCAGAAATGAAATATTGAGCTTAATTGTCTTTTTAAATATCCTCAATCATCGGAAAAGCTCCAAGAACACGTTTAAAACACACCTTTCACCGGGTGGTTCTGTGAACGGCTCCGTCGTGAAGTCAGAACTGTTGGAGGGTCTGTCAGTGCTGAGCTTTTCCACAGGGGGCGCTGTTGGTCTTCTTTTACATCAGTCTGATCAAACCGCAGCTGAACTCACTTCAGTCTCAGCGCTGAAGAGTCATCCCTCCTCCTCCTCCTCCTCCTCCTCCTGCCCGCACCTCCTCCCACGGAGACTCCCCGCTCGCGCGGGAGCGACGCCGTCCGCCTGCGGGATTTCCGGACTGACTGACGGAGGAGCAGCCGGGATGGGAGGCGCCCCCTCGGCGTTCAGGAGATGAGTTCCTCGCGGGATTTTGTTTGATGGTTTCTGGGAAAAGTTGGAGTCCTGCTGGAGGAGCCTCTGCAGAAGTTCAGGAGAGACCAGGACCTCCTCTTTACTGAAGGAGATCAGAGGAGAGGACCCTGCATGAGAGGAGAGAAAGGCTGAATGATTCATCTGTGATCATGTGTCTATGGTGTATGACAGGTCAGTGCATTTGTATCAGTATTTGTAACTTTATAACAATATAGACAGAATAATTAAAAATATTACCAGAAATAATTGGAAACTAAAAACCAGGAAACCGTTACAAAAAAAGTTTAACTTTATTTAATACAATAAATTTGACTGAACTTTAGCTCATCAGATGAGCACGTTTTCCTGTTCTTTAGAAAAAGTCAAATGTTTGAAGACCCCAAAAAAATGTTTTTGGTGTTTTTAACATGTTTTTGTGGCATTTTTCTGACGATAAAGAACATATAAAATTAAAATTAAGTTTAGAATTGCATTTCTGAGTATTTCTTAATTTAAATCATTGTGAATAAGGAAGAAACAAAAAACGTAATTTGTAGTAGTTGAAATAGGTATGATGTAGAAAATACGCTGGGTGTAGATCCAAAAACGTCTTTGTTTTCCTCGTCTGAGTTGGAATCTGGATCAAAACTGTTCAACTGGAAAGTAGAGGTCGACTGATATCAGTATTGGTATTGCTGCTAATATTGTATCAGCAGCAATACCAATACTGATAACAAATTGATATCAGTAATGGCTGCGATACCGATATGGAATGAATGAATGAATGACTAAATGAATGAAATGGTTTATTTCAAGCAATCAGTATCTAGATCACTTGAAAGGGAGTGGGAGGAAGCGAACTTATATAGTCCCACCCAGTTTTATCTTTAGCTCTTTCTGCGTTGATTGAGAGAATCCAAGCTGTAAAAGAACGACATTGTTAAATGAAGTGTGTGTGACCGGCACGTGCAATAGACTATTTTGCTAGCCCAATCGGCATGGCTGATGCTCCACATGCACGTGCTCGATGCTCTTACTTTGAATGTTTCAAGAGGAATAAATAGTCCTACCTTCCTAAACTGCTCTTGCATCCCTTTGTAACTCTGACACAGTCTGCATTCTCGCCACCGATTTACGTGTCGTGATGAGTTCAGGGGCAATTGGACAACAATGAGTAAATAACTTTGTTTGATTGACTATTTAAAACTGTTATAGTGGAACTGAAAAGAAAAACAAAATATTTGTCACATGTGCAGAAGTTGTCTGGATTGGTTTGATTTAAAAATATCAACTACAGGCGTCCCAAATGCTGTCAAATAGCACCTTAATGGGCTATTTTTTTGCTTTTTTATATTTTTATAATAAACAGTAAATGTTGGAGAATTGTTGTAGTTTGCATAAAATTTGATGCCAATATGTTCAATTTAACTGCAAACAAATATCGGCCTAAATATTGGCTATTGGCTCAGATAACCAATATCGGTAAAGATTTCGGTATCGTATTATCCTTGAAAAAACCCATAACGGTTTACTGGAAAAATCCAATATTTTTATCAGTTTTATTTTGGGGTTCTGAGGGGCTGTAAGCTAGTAAACTGATGAATGTTGGGAAAAAGGGGCAGGCTTACTCACCGGCCACAGTCCCGTCCACAACTCAGAGCTGAATTTGTAATGAACTCCTGCTGCTCTGCAGAAACTATGTCCAAGAAAGCCACAAGTTGTTAGATTTTGGTTGAAAACAACATAATGACCACTGAAAACACAATGAAAATAGATCAAAGGATGATGGGAGTGGGACTTTTATAAGGTAAAGTAACAGGAAATAAAAAACGTAAAAAAATTGTTGGGAATTTGCAGCTTATGTGAGGAGCAACGTCTCAAATGATTTTGTGTCCAGTTCTTTTTATGATGAAATATTTATAGATGAATTAGACCAGGGTGACAGGTCTCATTTGTTTCCTGTCTGCAGATCACTGAAGTCCGCCTGAGATGTCGGCGTCCAGAGAAACGGTGACGTGAGCGTCTCTCCTGTGGAGGAAAGGATGCATGTCTCTACAGTTGTGGCTGTGTTCAGGAGGGCCGCGATGCGAGCTCCTGCTGCCGCCTTGTCGCTTCTCCTGTGCCTCCTTTCCCATGTGGCCTCCTGCCCTTCCTCCTGCCTATGTGCCAGTGACATCATCTCCTGCAGTGGCGGCGGTCTGTCCTCGCCGCCTCCTGATTTGCCGAGCTACGCCTCTCGGCTGGACCTGAGCCACAACGCTCTCCTTGGCCTTAGTGCCGGCTGGCTTCCTGGACCGTTCCATCGACTCGCGTCACTTGTTCTCTGCAAGAACTTGATCAGCCAAATCCAGGTGGGCGCTTTTGCGGGGACCCCACATCTCCTCAGTCTGGACCTCTCATCCAACCGCCTGACATCTCTCAATGAATCCATTTTTGCCGGGTTAACCAAACTAGAAGAGCTGCTGCTGATCGGTAACCGGATCAGACGGATTGGGCCAGGCTCCTTCAGTGACCTGGTCGGCCTGAGGAGGCTTTACCTCTCCTCTAACAGACTGACCAACTTCACCGTGGAGATTTATGAGGGTCCCAGCGGACCCCACAACCTGACCCACCTGGATCTGTCCTACAACCAGCTCTCTACCGTTCCTGTCCAGAGCGTGATGTCTCTGAGCCTCAGAGGAGGAGTTTACCTGCAGGAGAACCCTCTGCGGTGTGACTGCACGCTGCTCGCTCTTCTGCAGTACTGGACGTGGAAACAGTACCGCCCCCTGGTGGATTTTAGAGAGGAATTTCCCTGCAGAGAGGCCGCTTCGTTCAACTGTACTCCCGTGGGAGTGTCAGACATGCCTCTTCAGGCTCAGACCTACCACGCAGAACCCGGGGGGCGCATAAGAATACCGTGTCCGGGGTTGACTCTGCCGGTCCAGGAAGGACTGTTGGTGTTCTGGGTCACCCCAAGAACGGCCCTGAATTCCTCTGGCAGTGATCCGACTTCCCACCTTGCAGTTCTGTCCAACGGCACCCTTGAAATCCGAGGAGCTCTACCGGGGGATTCTGGGATGTACGGGTGTGCGGTGGCCCGAGAGCGCTACCTCAAACCCGGCGAGTCTCTGGAGGTCAGAGTGCTGGTGGGAAACTCCAGCTCCTCCTCTACCCCGGGGGCGTCGCGGCGCAGTAGCACAGAACACTTCAACACCGCCTTCACCACCCTGGCCTCCTGCGTGGTCAGCATCGTCCTGGTGCTTCTGTACCTGTACCTCACCCCCTGCCGGGGCCGGGAGGGCAGGGGCAAGGACGGCACAGGGTGCAGTGCACGGGTCATGGCTCTCTGCTCCGACCCCAGAGAGGTGGAGTCGGGACAGCGGAGGTCAAACGGGAAGAGGGTGGCTTTCCTGGAGCCTCAGGCTGAGGAGGTTTGCAGAACGATGAATTCTGGGGAAGGAATTCTCCGGAGCGGAACCAGGACAGCAGGAAAGAACCTCAACGAGCCCGGACAGATGGCCTTGTAGAAGAAGACGTTTGTCCTGGTTCTCAGTTTGGTCTCGTGTCAGTGGGCGCCCACAAAATCCATTAAAGTGAGGCTGAAGTTCTTTCTTTTTTGTGGACAGATCATCTTTAATGTCTGTCTGTTCATTCAAGAGTTTGAAAAAACTGTTATCTAGGAAACCTATAAAAAAATAAATAATAAAAAAAAATGCCAGAATTATTGATGCTTATGCAGCATGGATTATGGGTAACACAGTTGTAACTAGTAGGGGTGTGTATTGGCAAAAGTCTGGCGATACAAAACATATCGTGATACTTGGCTCACGATATGTATCATGGTATATCCCAAGAGTGTACCTGAACAATTTTTCACTATTTTTTTTAAAGAGTATGACTTAAAAAAAACTCTACCTGAATATGTAATAAAATGGTTAAATTAATTTGATCTAATGGTCACAACATGAAGCTCTGCAACAATATCTCATATACAAGTTGCTTTTACCCACAAATTCGTGGAGCTTTTCTATTGGTAAACTAAGAAATATTTGTTCTTAAAGATAACTATCAATATTGCCCGTTTACACAATAAAATATATTTCAGTTTAAGAAAGTAGAAAACAAAAGTAAAACTCTGAAATATTCCCATATATAGTTATTCCCATGTCTGCATTTTAAATTGTAAAAGTATTGCCAAATGAAGTATCGCGATATTTCACTGAATCGATTTAGTAACTAGGGCTGCACGATACGAGGAAAATCATAAGTGCGATACTAGTGATCAATACTGTGATGATTATATGATTCGAGGTACATGATCAATGAATAAAAATAAAACTAATATATCAACTACCTTTTACTGTTAGAGTTTTATTTAAATAAAAGTCAACTTAATTAAGTTAAACTCTTATGCTTACAAAGGAGGCGGGTATCAAAACATTAAAGGGCTCCATCTGATTGGTCAACAACTTGAAGGAGTTTATCCGATTGGTCAAATGCATAAAGGGCTCCATTTGATTTTAAGATGCCATAAAATTGTTGTTACTGTGCAAATTTTGAAGGAAAGCATTTATTGTAATTTACGCTGTCCTTTGTGATACACGTATCGCACCGGCTTATACCAATATAACTGTAAAATTGTGCAAGACTAGATGTAACTGTGATTGTCTGCACCACAGCTGGGATGACATCTGTTCTTAAGTCTGTGTAAAATGATCCATCCATAGAATCTGCTGAACTTCTGCCACACAAAGACACAATCACATCTACAGCTAGGGACACGTGTAATAACACAGTCATGTTTTTGTGAGTCTCGCTCATGCAGGAGAAGATGATGACTCCACACAGAAAGGACCCAGCTGGGTTTTGAACCAGGAACCAGGGCCTTCTTACTGTGAGGCGAGAGCGCTAACCACTACACCACTACACCACTTATCAAAGCATCAGAACTGGAAAAAACTGGGATATTTTTTCTGTTAATTAATTTTCAATTAATTATGTTGGACAGCTGCATGGGTTCTCTGATTGAACCAGGGCTCAGACTTAGATTTAGGCTGCATCGTTTTCAGAGGAGCCACAGTGTCGAGTGTGGATGTACAAGAAGCTCTAAACCATGAGCTAAGCTCCTCAGGATCATTATTACACAAAACAGAGGGAACACAGATCTGGTGAAAGGCAGTGGAAAACTGACTAGCAGTGGAGGAGTTAAAAATCCTACAGCGTCGAACAGGAGCGTCATTAAGTTTAATGAAGAATTTTAGGCTAGTTTGAAGTTTAGTTAGTATTTAAGCAACGAGCTAGCTTTTTGGCTATTTTAGCATTTACTTAGGTTTTTTAGGCCATCTTTGAGCTTAGCTCATATTTAAGCAACACACTAAATATTTTTCTTAAATTGGCATGCATTAGGAATGTTTAAGCAATTTTACTACAAAGTTTTCAGAAATTTAGGAGAAAT
The DNA here is from genome assembly GCF_002922805.2 of Oryzias melastigma. NCBI lineage: Eukaryota > Metazoa > Chordata > Actinopteri > Beloniformes > Adrianichthyidae > Oryzias > Oryzias melastigma. Next base: position 17,679,288 of record NC_050530.1, on the reverse strand, counting down.
TCAGCTGTCTTTCACAGTTCTTTAACGAAATGTCCAGTCTTTTAGCAAATTTAGCATTTCGCAAATAGCTTTTCAGCAAATCCATAAAGCAATTATAGTCAATTGCGTCATTATTTTTATCAAAAAGCTTTAGTATCTTGAGTGACTACTTTCAGCAAAAAGCATTCACACTAGAATTATCACAACTTTATGCAACTTTTCCAGTTCCCTGTAGCTTCACTTCACCTACTGCTCTCAAATCTATTTAAGATCAGAAAGAGAATTTAAGTCTCACTCTGATCATCTTTTGATCTATTTTAAAATTTAAAATTCCCAGGTCTTTTAAATGTGATTGTGTGTCGTTTTTAGCCAAAAAAAACTGTCATTTTAGGACATAGTTTCTGCAGAGCAGCAGGATTTCATCACCTCTGAATTGTTGGTGGAGTCACTCAGCGTCATCAATCCCTTCCGGTCCTCGTGTGGGAATACGGAGCTTATGCTGTGCTGTCTATTACAAATACCATCTTTTTCAAACAGCTTTTTTTTCTTCTGCTCTTTTTTCAAAATGAATTGAAAAAAGAATCACTCAGAAATGCTATTTTAATCTTATTTTCTTAATATTTGTCCTCATCATCAGAAAAAAAGCCTGTTAGAAAGTTAAAGGTCATGATGAGTTAAGAAGGACATTTTGTTTGTCACATGTTGACGCTGATGCAGGTTTTTGTGCAAAGTTTACCCAAGAAACAAGCAGGAACTTTGTTCACTGCTGACATGCTGACAGATTTTAAAGAAAGATGTCCTTGGTTTTTTAACAGGATCCAGAAAAACAATCTGTGTTCCTCAGGAGAGGAACAGAGTGGTGACGCTTTCAGAGACACAGCAGAGACTGACCTCCTTCTGAGTGGAACCGTGTTTTAATGAAAGTGTTTCTGACGTTCCTCTTATGGTTCTGAAGGTGAAGCGAAGCCTCCACGTCTTCTGAGCAGTTTTCCTCCAGAAGGTGCCGCTCTTGAAGGTGTAACCACGACTGAGTGTCTTTATTCAAACATGGATTTCACAGCTGACTGAATCCAAACTCTGTTTTTTTTCTCACCTTAAAGTCATTAAAGTTCATGTGGATTTCAGGTGTTACAAACTCAGTCTGTTTCCTTCTGATAAAGTGTTACCTATGAGCTCTATTTTTACTTTAGTGTGGTTTTATTTGGGTTCCAGTCATCATTTACTTCTCATTTATGTTTAAACTAAAATTGAACGATCCAAAGTCAATTTTTTAATTAAATGTCATCATTTACTCTGTCTCCTTAGGTCCACTTTTATTTATGCAGACTATTTTTTTAATTAAAATAACATCATGTTTTTAGCCCTAAATCTGTCAATATGTTGATCGGGTGTGGAAAAGGAAAGTACTGATGCAGCACCTTTTACAATAGACGTTTTTCACTGCAAACTTCATTTAAATATAATTAATGAATTAATTATTTAATTCATTTTACTGAATTTCCCTGTGGGGATGAATAAAGTTGATCTTGAATCTTGAAATCATTTTCATTCTAAAAAAATACTTTGTCTGAATGCTATATGACAATACACAACATAACCAGAAGTATTGACTCACATATGGACTGAGGAGCCATCCCATCCTAACCCAGAGTTCAATATGATGTTGCTCCACCTTTTGCTGCTATTGCAGCTTCAACTCTTCTGGGAAGGCTGTCCACAAGGTTGAGGAGAGTATTTATAAGAACTCTGGATCATTCTTCCAAAAGCTCATTGGTCAGGTCACACTGATGTTGGTGGAGAAGGTCTGGCTCTCAGTCTCTGCTCTAATTCATCTCAAAGGTGTTCTATGGCGTTCAGTTCAGGACTCTGTCCTCCATGTCTTTATGGACCTTGCTTTGTGATCTGGTGCACAAAAATGTTGGAAGATGAAGGGCCCGCTCCAAACTGTTCCCACTAAGGTTGGGAGCATTGTCCAAAATGTTTTAGCCTCCTGAAGCATTGAAAGTTCCTTTCACTGGAACTAAGGGGTCTGAAAAACAAGCCCACACCATCATTCCTCCTCCACCAATGCAGTCTGAAACGTCCCGTTCTCCTGCAACCTCCAAACCCAGACGGGTCCATCAGATTTCCAGATAGAAAAGTGTGATTCCTCCCTCCAGAGAAGACGTCTCCACTGCTCTAGAGTCCAGTGACGGCGTGCTTTACACCACTGCATCCACGCTTTACATTGTACTTGTGTAGAAAGATGCAGCTGCTGCCATGGAAACCCATTCCATGAAGCTCTCTATGTACTGGACTTGAGCTAATCTGAAGGTCACATGAAGGTTGCAGCTCTACAGCAACTGACTGAAGGTCTGACTGGAGGTCTATGACCTCCTTGCACTATGACTAATATTACAAGTTTTTTTCTTGTAAAATTACGACTTTAAAACTTATAAATTTAGGACTTTTAATCTCGTAAATGTATTAAAGAGGAAGGGAGCCTACAGTCCAGCGAACAAACGCTGTGATCTGAAGCAGACTGACCAATCTGTGAAAAGCGTCTTGGATTTCAACAGGTAAACTGAAAGTTTAAAACGTTACAGATGTTTGGAAGCTTCTTTGTTTGATTTACAATTTCATTGATGGTGGCTTGCAGGATTTCTGCAGATCCCGTTGATGAAGCAGCTGTCCACTTCCAGTCATTTGTGTGATACTGTGTGATGCTTCCGTCTAAAGAGCCCTGGTTTTGGAATTTTCAATGTTCTTGTGCTAACGTAACAGACAATTTTCATTACTTGTTGTTGTTTTGTGTTGAAACGGGACGTTTGATTTGGGGAAGGGGGCGTCCAGAGCTCTGTTTACATTCTCCTTTGGCTTCTGCGCATGACAGAGACATGACGCAAGGTGGTGAAAGGGCTTCTGGGAAATGAATGAAAGGGTAAAATAAAGTGGCGGTCCTGTGAACATGTATCTCTGATCTCTGTATTTTACATATGAAACTCCGCATTACAGACACTGAACCTGGAGAGTCAGCTTCACTGATTTGATTTTGAATCACCAAAAGGTTCAGAATTTCTTTGTTTTTACCACAGATCTGGAAATAAATCTTCACAAGATACTCCATGTCTTTCATCTTTGAGCACGGCTTTGATAAACAGACAACTTCGGTTCTTTTCTCATTAATTTACGACTTTTAATCTAAAAAATTTATGACTTTAAATCTCAAATATTTACCAATCTTAATCTGGTAAATTTACAAGTTTATCATAAATTTATTACTTTAAGTCTTGTAAATTTACAAGAGTTAAAGTCGTAAATGTACAAGAAGAAAAGTCACAGATTTAGCCTATGACTTTTAAAGTCATAAATATACAACTTTATTCTCGTAATTTAGTAGTTACGACTTTTTACTCGTAAATTTACGACTTCAATTTATAAATTTATCATATATTTATCATAAATGTACGACTTTAAAACTCATATATACATGCTTAAAATTTGAATATGTACAAGATAAAAGTCATAAATTTAGCCTATGACTTTTAAAGTCATAAATATATATGACTGTATACTCGATATTTAGAAGTTACAACTTTTTTTACGAGATTTAAAGTTGTACTCTGTTGTATTTCAGTAATAAGGTGAATCAACAAAAAACAAAACTTTGAATTCCTGTATTATTTATTTAATTGATTTTTTTAAAGATTATTTCATATTTTGATGAGCCGCTTTTCTCCTTCACGATCTACTGGAATGATCGTGTTAATAATTGAAAAGTTACACTAAATCAAAGAACATAAACACTGGAGCTCCGGTGTCTCTGTCTCTCGATTCTCTCTTTATGCCCACATATAACATCTACCAATGAATCCACTGTGTTCTGATGATGACAACTGAATGATTTATAAAAATACATTTAAATACAATGTTTTCAAGTGACAAATGCATGGTCACAAACAAATAGATGTGAACTCTTAACTCTTGTCTTTAAAATCAGAACAAAATGATCAGATCCAGACTGTTCCATTTCCTCATGTATGGGTTTGAACAAACGCTGGAGGCTTCGGTTGAAGCTCTCAGAGTAACATTTGCTTTAGAAAAGTGAAGCTGAGGGAAAGTGACGCGTTTGGCACAGGGTCGCATCACCGTGGTAACAGGCGGTCCAGCCACAGCAGCAGTGAAAGGCCACAGGTGTCAGGACACCAGGAGAAGATATTTCTACAGATTTTCTTCTTTCCCCTCAGACTGATGTGAACCCTTTTGGTGTTTTGTTCATCCTGGTTCTGCATCGACAGCCTCATTCGCCCCAGTTAGCTTGTTCCAACAGTATTTTTTTCACCTGCTCCTGATTCACAATCATTTGAGTAACGGAATACTAAGAATTACAATTTTAACTTAATGCTCTTCATCAGAAAAAAAGCCGCATGAACACTTTACTGGTTCAGGCATCAAAGTGCTAAGAAAAAACAAAAATGTTGAAAACATTAAAATGACAATTTGCACTGGAGTGGGTCTTTAATGGATCTGCTTTATGGTAATAAACCTATAAATGTCACGATGAGGCAAACAGGAGGAAACAGAGATGCAGGAAGAGTCACAAGCACATTGGTGGCTGAGATCAAAGGGTTTCATTTACAAATCCAACACAAACAAACACCTAAGACGCAGGAAACAAAACGAGCGTCAGCAGAGAACCTTAAATAAACAAAAACCTGATTACTGAAGTGCAGGCAGCTGTGACTGATCAGGAGCTTCCACAGGAGAATGGGCGGAGTCACAGCAGCCTGCACAGGAGCAGAGGAAAAAAAACCTGAAAAAGTAACAAAACAAGCAGAACATGACAATAAAACAGACACAACGTCCATCCGTCACAGCATATCCGTTCTGGAAAACACAAACTGTTCGACCTACTTACTTTTAACAACTTGTTACTTTAATTTTATTATCATTCTAACTGCTTTTGAAACCTTTGATTGAGCTGCGTCTGACCTAGATTGAACTCTTTAGTCACCTGAAGAAAAGGAGATCGCACCATCAGATGAGCGAGGAGTGTCAACAGGTCAGCTTCAAGAAGCAGGTTTTGCTGAAACTCTGAGTTTGTGAACTCTGAGTTAAGGAAAAGTTTCTGGTTTCAGAAACAGAGATTACTTAAACCCGTGAAAGTGATTTAAACCAAATCCGCTTCAAGAAGCGGGTTAAGCTGAACTCAGAATCAATCACTATGGGAACGGAGTCTGTGAAGGTAACCTGATCTGGAGCAGGTTTCCTTCAGGAAACTCAGAGTTCCTGCGGTCTCCGTCCCTTTTTAAAGTGAAGGATGTTCAAATAGAACTTCGCTTTAACATTTTGAGAGCATTACAGAGATTACTGGTTAAATTATTGACAGATCAAAACCATTCCTTACTTAACAAGTGACAGAATGACCTTCCTGTCATTATTGAGTTCTTCTCCTGAACTGAAATGATTCAAATGTAGACGTACGCTTTAACCCTGCAGCTTTTTCTCTCTCTCTGTTTTACCGCTGCAGCTGTGTTCATCTTTTTGATGAAAATGTGCTCGTAGTCAGTATATGCTTGTAGGAACACATCAATTTCTGTCGCCGTGAAGTATGAAGCCCTCAAGGTGTTTGTTCCCGTTGCCATGGTGAATCGTGCTGTCTTTGCTCCATTGATCAGGGCTTTAAATGGTCACTACACTCGCACCTGATTCTGGTTTTACCAATTCAGAGTTGATTGAATCAACTCTTTTCAGCTGTTCTGAAACCGAAAACTCTAAGTTTGCAAACTTTGAGTCAGAGAACTCGGAGTTCAGGTTTGAACTCTGAGTTTTCAGCCTTCCAGCTGCTCTGTCTGGCCGGGTAACAGTTTTGTGACAATGACGAGCGACAAAGGGGCCAGAATGAGAACGTCCACGCCGTCACTGAACGCAACACGGCTCCTCCAAACAGAGAACAGAACTGATATAAACAGCATGCAGGATTTTGCAGGGAACTCTCCCGTTGATCTCTTGGACTTCAGTCATGGATGGAGTTCATCTTTTAAAAAGTTGGATTTGCTGTAACTGAAAATGTTTTCAATAAAAATGCTTATTTTTCAGTGGAATGAGCTGTCTATTGTGCTTTGATGCTTGTTTCAGCTGTAATCACAGTAGGAGGAGACTTACACACAGTTTGTTTTTACAATATCGTAGTGCATATTAAGAAATATTATTTGAAATCTAAATAAAACAAATTAAAAAAAAATTGGTGTTTGTCCCAAAAGAATTTAACTTTTTGCTACATAATTATTTTTCGGCTTCACATGTTCCATTTTTTGGGGGGGTTTCAAAACTCAAATTCATATTTTAAAACTTTTTTTTGTTATCTTATCTGAAAATTTCATCTTAAAAACTTTCGGCTCTGTTGTGATGCTTTGGGACACGAACTCACATTTCCTACATCAGGAAAATTTGAAGTGCAAGTGTACTAGCGTACTAGTGTACTAGTGTACTAGTGTACTAGTGTACTAGCGTACTAGTGTACTAGTGTACTAGTGTGCTAGCGTACTAGTGTACTAGTGTGCTAGTGTACTAGTGTACTAGTGTACTAGTGTACTAGCGTACTAGTGTACTAGTGTACTAGTGTACTAGTGTACTAGCGTACTAGCGTACTAGGGTACTAGTGTACTAGTGTACTAGCGTACTAGTGTACTAGTGTACTAGTGTACTAGCGTACTAGCGTACTAGTCTACTAGTGTGCTAGTGTACTAGTGTACTAGTGTGCTAGTGTACTAGCGTACTAGTGTACTAGTGTGCTAGTGTGCTAGTGTACTAGTGTACTAGTGTACTAGTGTGCTAGTGTACTAGTGTACTAGTGTGCTAGCGTACTAGTGTACTAGTGTACTAGCGTACTAGTGTACTAGTGTGCTAGTGTGCTAGTGTACTAGTGTAGTAGTGTACTAGTGTTCTAGTGTACTAGTGTACTAGTGTACTAGTGTGCTAGTGTGCTAGTGTACTAGTGTACTAGTGTACTAGTGTGCTAGTGTACTAGTGTACTAGTGTACTAGTGTACTAGTGTAGTAGTGTACTAGTGTTCTAGTGTACTAGTGTACTAGTGTACTAGTGTACTAGTGTACTAGTGTGCTAGTGTGCTAGTGTACTAGTGTACTAGTGTACTAGTGTACTAGTGTACTAGTGTACTAGCGTACCATGAGGCCGCAGGAGATAACTGAACCTTCAGTAGTTTATTTAGCCATTTTATGCAACCATAAAGAGGTTTTTATGCCTGTATTTAACTCAACAAGAAGGCGCCTTGAACGGCCAGAACAGAGTTTTGGACGCGCGGTTTGTACGCGATAAAACTGAGATTTTTACACTCGTCTTTGGGACAACTCCAGACTATAATAGTACAGACTATACAGACATGTTCTGACTGTAATTATCACAGTTCTCAGAGTCAGTGAATGCACCAGGACTGGAGTCACCACTCTCATCGATTTTGATTGGTCCTTCATGTTAGCCCCGCCCCAACACGCCACAACGGGGCAAAAAGTTTTGAAACTGGAATTTTCAGATTCAAAAACGAAAAAAAAAACCAGTTGAAAAGTTTTAAATTTCTAATTTTGAGTCTTGAAACCAACAAAAAAGAACATTTATAGCCGAAAATGATTATGCTTAATTTAGAATAGCAAAAGTTTTGGATATTTTATATTTTTTTGGCCAAACACCCACATTTTATGAATTTGTTTTTTTTGGATTTCACATAATATTGGCCTCAAATTAGCTCCAAATGATTCTTCCATTTCATATATAGCAGGATGGTGTTAGAAACATGAAATAGTTCATATTAATGAGGATGGTTTAGGGGGAGGAACTGAAGGCTTAACTCTGAAATGACCAATACTGATCTATGTAAAATACGTCCTTTCAATGAAGAAATTACTACAGTGTTTCACATTCATGATGAGCCAACAAACATGACGGTTTTACTATTACAGATTAAAAAAAAAAAAGTAAATCAAACTAAAATTAGGATTCAAACAGGAAGTTTTCCTGCTTGTTCTTTTTGAATGAACTTAGTGTCATCAATTGACAGATTTCTGCTCCTGCAGCACATTAAACCATTTAATTTGTAATACGGTTTTTAGAATATGCTGGTATGAATCTGTTTCTTCAAGCCCACAGTGTTTGTTTTCTCTCAGAGATGACCAGCTCAGAAATCTCCTGGTAGAAAGCGGACGCCGCTGCTCCTCTTCCACCTGCTTATGCAACAGGACAGATTGATTCTTATCGCTGACGACAGGAAGGAAGTTCACGCCTGGAAATGAAGTCAAAGCTGATCCGCATTACAGAAACCAAAGGGAGGCTGCCAGTGTGCCCATGAGCTTCCCGTGACCCACATTTCCATGTCCCCCGCTCTGTCTGAACGTTTGCTGTTCCCGACTCTCTGCTCCTGGTTTAGTTTCACTCGGGGACGAACCAAAAGAGGCCCTTTGTGAAACATCTGCGTCGCATCAGAAGGATTTAATGATGACAACAAATCCTCTTTCCTGCGGCTGCAGGATATTCGGGAGGTTTTTATTTCCTGTAAAGATGTAACACTTCAGGGTCGGGTCAGAGCTGCTGACCCTGAAGTGGAGCTCTGACAGCCGGAGGATGAGACCCGCCAAAACAAAAGCTTCTGCTGGACATGAGTTGTAAGAAGAGGTTTTGATCGTATTGTTCTCACCGTTGGTGGACAGCTTTATGAAGCTGATGTTCTCAACCTTCAAAAGATGCTAAAATGCAACATCACTGTGGTCAGATTCTCACGTTTGGACTCTTATTTTAAAATGTTGAAAACCAAACTTCATGTATTTCTCCTTAGACTAAACAATCATCACATCCTGCTTGTTGGAACAGTTGATCTGTGCCTTTGGGATTAGTGAGTGATGTTGGAGCAGAGAGGGACTAACTTTTTAACTTGTGCGCCATAAAGGGTTCTGAAATTTGACGGAAAGGCCGGACCCGGAGCAGAGGCATGCAGTGCTTTGGTGATCTGCCTCATCAGAGGAAAAAATAAAAGAATCTGGATGAAAACATGCTTTAAAGTGCCTGTATGACATTTTTTTATTCTGAAAATTGTTCCCAGTAGTGTTTTAATTACGATTGTGAAGTTTTTAACTATAATCCCACAACATAAATGTCTTAAGAAGACTTTTTTCATGTTGATCTGAAGCTTCTGCTTTCAAAATCTCCTCTGAGGGGGCGTGGCTTTTGATGCTCCGCCCCTAATCTCCTCTCTCTGATTATGATAGCTCTGTAGCATGTCCAAATTCCCCCATACTCATTATATAGTGCGTTCACCGTTTTCTAGTGCTGTCTGAATCTACTAATTCCAAAATTGAGTGCACTAGAAATTTCCCAGAAGTCTTTGCGAAAAACTAGCGTACATCGATGCTCACTAGATTAGTGAATATAGACAACAGTGCATTGCGGTCGAACAATTTTGAACAAAAAACATGCGTTTAAATTTAATATTTTAAATAAACCATCCACATTTGCACCATCAGAACACAGTGGAGTCATAAATAAATGTCCTGAAATGTTCATATTGATCCGATTTTGACTTTGTGAAATTAGTGACGTCATATCAGGCATTTAGAACAACACAAGATAAGGGTTGAGCATCACGTCTGAATTACTTTTAAAATGTAGTTTTTTAGTAGTTAGGGGTTAGAGGGGGAATTCGGACAGAATGTGTCTCACTACTGTAAATCTTCACATAAAAACATCCATCAATCTGGGTAATGTCCAGCCGTATGGTTCTGATCCAGATGTCAGCTGGATGAGGAAGTGAAGATCTTCATGGACAGAACTTCCTCCAAAATCCTGATTCTTTCTCCTTCCAGTTCACCAAAGACTCTTTTAGCTAATTCTCCAATGTTTATTGACTGTGATCAATACATTCAATCATTGGTTTCTCAGAGTTCTTGATAAAATAATCAAAGCTAACATCAAAATGCTCTTTCATTGATTTACAATCCTTTCCAACTGCGGTCAAATGAGCCGCCGTTCACATTTCCGTGGTCACATCAAGAAGCTCCGTGGAGTCTGGTGGAGATTTTCCAGCGTTCTCAGCCACAGCCTGATCTGTGTCGGTCTGTCTTTACTTTTGTCTTGTAGGTTGTGTACCATCATTTCCATTTTCTTTGATAAACATGCTCTGATTTCCATCAATATACATTCTGATTTTATGTGGAGCACAAAAGAGTGTCTGGATTTAACGAAAGGCAAAGATGTTAGCTAGAGTTTCATTATTTATCACAGTCTACTCAAATATTCATTAATTAAATACGCAGGCGGAGAATTATCCCGTCTGTGAGACCCAAAATGATTGCAGTCATTTCCTGAATTCACATCCAGGAGGAAGAAACGTCTGAGAAGAAGCAGAAATAGAAACATGAATGTGAAGCTTCAGCCTCTGGAGGACATTTCTTCTTTTGTTTCATTAACACGAGTCCATCCATCTTTGGACTGTGCGGTCTGTGTTGGTCTGACTCCCCCATCACCCCCGAGGGAAGCTCTTCTCTTCCTCACAGCTAAAGCCTCATCAACATGCACGAGGACGGGGTCGACCTGTCACCAGCTGCAGCTTTTTAGGTTGTTCACTAAATTCAATTTTAAATGTTTTAAAAAACATTGATTTATTTCATGATGTCATGAAAGATTTCATGGCGAGGAAGGAGGCGGCACCGCGGGGTTCCAGACGAGGAACGAGAAGGCGCTTCGACCAAGCGACCCTCACTAAAGCTCTACGGTTCACCAGAGCAATGTTCACGGCGTGGATGTGGTCCGGTTCCATACAAAACCTTAAAAACTTGAAGAAACTCCAGAGCTTCATGAGATTATTCTAAAATGATGAAATGTAATCGATGTAAAGGTACAAGATGGGTCAGGTGGGCGGCCAACATCGCAGCAACTGAACGATGTACCCGGAGCACGAAATTAAATCATGACATTATTCATTAAATCACTAATTAAATAAACGTTTTTATGTCTTTTAAAATGGAGTTTTAATTTAAAAATGACACATTTAATGGCATATATATTAAATACCAATCTTAAATAGTTAATGACATGATATCATTGTCATGGGTGGTGGTGATGGTGGAGGACCCAAACGCAGGAGACAGGACATGGTGGCAGAAACTCAAAGATTTACTTAGATAAACTCAAACATGACAAAACCAGGAGAAACCAAACCAGTGACGTGACAGAACAGAACAGATGACCTGACAATGAGAAACTGAAAACAGACACTTAAATAAACTGAGGTTGATTAACTAAATGAAAACAGCTGTGGATGATTTAACCTGAAAATGGTGGGACTGACAGGGGAAAAACAAAACTTAAGCACGGATCATGACAGTAATGATATTATTTCATATGAAATATATTTATTTCAATTTGTCTCTTTTGGCCAAAACTGGGCATGAAATATGAAATATTTAAATGTGCTTTTTAATTACTATTTTAATATTTTAATGCCACCTGTAATTAAGATTCTATTTACTGACTCCTTCAAGATGCAGGTACAGGTGCTCATCTAACCTTTTATCATGGTGTGGCTAATCAACAAATTAAATAAGGTTCTTAAAACCCCAAGATCCTGCCTCTGGGGTCTTTTTGTGTGTTAGGTGTAAAATATGACCATAGGTAAGATAAATGATTATATGTATGTGATTATGTATTGTCAAACTTGTTTCTGCTCAAATTTCTGCCTCTTTGGGTTTGGGTTTCAGGACAGGTTCTAGATCCTGTGCGGACCAGTTGGGTTTACCACCATCCTAAAGCATCGCTGGTCCAACATGGCCCTGACTAGTTTACCTGAACCCCATAAAACCCGGTGAGCCATCAGAACGATCACCTCTGTGAGAACAGCCCGTCAGGCGAGACATCACACCTCAGCAGCTCTGACCCAGAACTATGGGATCCCTCAGGAGTGTGTCCTCAGCCCTGTCCACAAACATGACTGCTAACCCATTTGCACCAATAACACTCGTGTCGCACTGGGACTGGTACACAACAATGACACACACTCCACGGATGAGTCCCAGCATCTTATACACTGGTGCTCCAGTGAAAAGTTAGACTCTGTCCCTGTTACTGTTTGGTGAAGATGGGGTACACCCAGGTCAGGTTACCAGTCTGTCAGTGCAGGGAGAACATGCACACTCTAAAGCCTGTAAAGCCCTACGGTGGTTCAGACCTGCCAAAAAACACGGATGCAGACAAAGAAATAAACTCTGTAGTGGAAAAGAAACGCTGCAAATTAAAGAAATGATGATTCAAATAAAGAAACACAACAACAAACACACCCAGTGAACATTTCAATATGGTTCCATTTGGTTTACCTTTGGGCTGAATTGGTGGCCCCACCTGTGTTTACCTACATTGGCTTTCATGGGGACTCAATGGTCCGGGTCTCTACGCTAACCAGCCGCCCGCTGGACAGCGTAGCGAGTTTGCGAGGCCCGCTTAAGCCAGCTTTTTCAGACGCTTTGCATTGTTAGTATTATTATATCAATGTTTGTATCATAGAGACTGTCTTCCAAAGATCTGCTCTGAGAGAAATTGTGTTTTTGGTGTTTTTAGCATAATGTTGTGCCATTTCTCTGATGATGGAGGACAAATATAAATAAAATTAAGATTAAAACTGCTTTTCTGAGTATTTATTTATTCAGATACACGTGAATTAGACAAAAAATGCAGTTTGAAAAGATCATATTTGGGATGTAGAAAATAAAATAGATCCATGAACGTCTTTGTTTTCCTGCTCTGAGGAAGCCATTTTCCATGGATGACGTCACTCTCACTCTGTCCAGTTCTCATATTCAGTCAGTGGGTTTGAGTCAATCAACTCCTGCATAATTCAATTGAATGTTTTTGGCTGAGTCCAGTGGAGAGATCAGCTAAAGCTAAACATCAAAAACTTTGCTGAATATTAGAGTCAGTTTTGTTCTGCAGCAAAGAAGCAGCTTCAGCATGGAGATTATAATTAGAGCTGCAGCTTGTTTTTCTCAGTCTAAAATGAAAAGTGGCTGAACCTGGACATGGAGAGCTCATGGAGTGATGTTTCATCCACTGAAATGCTGCGTTTGATGCAGCGGAGGAGGCAGACGTGATTCAGTGCTGAGCACATCACATCGGGAGGAGTTGGAACGCTACAAATGAAGATTTCAGTCTTGATGTGGAGAAATGGGAAGCAGCTTTTCCAAAGCCGAGAGCATCTGTGTGAGAGATGGATGGAAATGAAGCAGAGCTGCATGTTTTCTGCCTCATTCATCACAGGATTAATGCCAATCATTACCTGCAGAAACGAGAAAAGCCAAGAGAATTAATGAAAACTCCCATAATCCACCTCGGAGTGCCATGTTTGCTTTGAGCAGGAACAGAGGAAGACTCAGATGAAGACAGGCGCTCTCCACTACTGTCCTTTGACACTTTTAGCCAAATGACTCCACAAATATTCTGGAAAGTCAGTGAAAAGTGGAAAATCTCAACAGTGGAAAACACTAAGAAATGAATCATCTGCTCTGACTCTGACACTTTTAGCTCCTGCTCTTATTTGCTCTCAGATCTTTCTCCAGACGTTCACCTGTTGATACTGAAGCTTTCCATCCGTCCTCTGGACTCAGCACTGTCTCACATGCAGATTCTCTGAATTTGGTGCATTTTGGAAAACAGACGTTTTTCTCAGGCTGAAAGACATTCTCACGGGTTTCTCTCTTATTTAAACTCTAAAAGTTCAAACCTTCAGACAAATAAGTCCTGGATTATAGAATGAAGACAAACACATTCTGTCCAGGAGATATGGCACATTTAGGAGAGAGACTCTTTTCACGGTGACGTCAGACAAAATGACGACGTGGCTGAAAATGTGAATAGTTACTTCTGGTGGTCGCATTTAGAATATCAGAGCTGACAGCTGAACACTGTTTAACACAATTTTACCTAAATAAAAGGAAACCTTAACAATTTTAACAGAATAAAATAAGGTATTTATTTCATGAATGTCCTGCTGAACTGTATCTTCATTTCCTGTCTTACATCGTTCTCAAATCTAAATACAAATCTGAATAATCCTTCAATCTTTGGGGTTTTAATTAAAAAAATATCGACCTTTCATTTGACCAGATATTATTCTAATGGGTTCTATTTTGGTTGATATGACGGGGTATTAGGGCCACAAAAAAAAAAAAAGTAATATTACAAGTAGGGATGTCCCGATCAGGTTTTTTTGGGCCCGATCCGATTCCGAGTCATCTGATTTTGTGTATCTGCCGATACCGAGTCCTGATCCGATACTTTTATAAGACATTTAAAACATGAATAAATTAAACAAACAGATTAGTGTTGTCCCTTATTTATAATTCAATAACCTTCTTTTATCATTAAAAACTTAAATAAAACACTTCTGTGAAGTAGCTTTAATAAACAAGTAAAAATACAGCAAATATAAAATAGGAATAAACTATTATTTTCTTGTTACATTAGTGATAATTAGTCATGTGATAAAGTTTAGTGACTTTAGCTTTAACATCTTTAGAGCTATTGAACATTTTTGACCAAATGTGATTCCTGTCCTCATTTTAAATTCTTAAAAATAAATTATGACTTTGTTTATGAATTTGATGAGTGTTCATGCAGCCCAGTCTCAGTAAAATGTGTACATATGCAAACATAAGCATATGCAAACTGCTACATGCTAGCGCCGTGATTTAACTCCTTAGGACCCGAGCTGTCCTTTGATATGCCTGTTTTATTTATCTGACAGAGAAATAATAGTTAAGAAAATTAACTACTGTGGTAATAAAACAGAAAATGTGATGTCTTAAGAAAAAAGAATCACATAATATTAAAAAAACAAACTAATAAATTAAAACTAATAATGATATCAGCTATTCATGAACACTCATCAAATTTTATGCTAAAACAAAGTCATAATTTATTTTTAAGAATTTGAAATGAGGACAGGAATCACATTTGGTCAAAAATGTTCAATAGCTCTAAAGATGTTAAAGCTAAAGTCACTAAACTTTCTCACATGACTAATTATCACTTATATAACAAGAAAATTGTATTTTTTTCCTAGTTTATATTTGCTGTATTTTTACTTGTTTATTAAAGCTACTTCACAGAAGTGTTTTATTTAAGTTTTTAATGATAAAAGAAGGTTAATGAAATATAAATAAGGGACAACACTAATCTGTTTGTTTAATTTATTCATGTTTTAAATGTCTTATAAAAGTATCGGATCAGGACTCGGTATCGGCAGATACACAAAATCAAATGACTCGGAATCGGATCGGGCCCAAAATAACCTGATCAGGACATCCCTAGTTTTAATCCATAGTAAACATCTACTCTGGATGATAATTATCCTATGCAATTATCAGGATATTTTTTAGCTGAAAACTCTGTAACTTGTGCTGACTAAATAGTAACTGGTGCTTACCAGATAGTGAGCAGAATGTATTTTCTGTTAGCTAGCCAGCCGCCCCGGTGGACAGCGTAGCATGCTAGCGAGCTCCTCTGTAGTGAGCTAGAGAGTTCTGCTGTTGAACGCCGGTGAGGTTCTTTGTATGAAGTGAGAACGTGTGGTGAGTGAAAGGAAACTGTGTTCATTTTATCATTCATTGTAAGCCATTTGTTCAGTTAAATTGAGGACAAACTGTCTCCGTGAGAGATAACCTTCAGAGGTTTAAAGAGGACACACGCTGCTCTGTTTTTAATCAGCTACAGCCAATAAAGAGGAAATCTTTCCATACAGTTCTGAATAGAGTACAAGTCTTCCTCGGAACAGCACGATAGACAATACAGTCTTGTTTAGAGAAACAAGAAGATTGAATTTGGAGCTAAACTCATTACACAGAAATAGAGTCTATTATAGAGGAGCTGATCGATGTGAATGTCAAACCAAAAACTCAAATCCTGAACCATTTTTAGAGAGGCTTTGTAGTCTAATGCAGTAGCTTGCGGAAAAAGAGCTGCAAAGTATATATATATATATACATATATATATATATATATATATATATGAAGCAGTGCACTTCTGTAAGTGTATCAGGAAGAATGAAATTATTTGGACTTCATTAAAACCTTTTCACAATTCAGAAAAGAAGTGATGTTGAAAGAAAAAACAGGTTTTAAATTGTCTTTCGTGTCATAATATACACAAAAACATAAACCTCCTGATAAACTGTGTAAATCTTTATGAATGTTACTGTGAAATGGAAATAAAGACATCAAAATGTTTTCTACTGCAGAGTGCATGTGAGGGAAGAGCAGATTAAAACCTGATGTTGTGTTTAGATGTGTGTCATTTCAAAGTGTTAAAAATGAAAGAATCAAACAGATTTGAGGTTTTCTTCATTTTCCTCATTTCATAACACAGTGACAAGCAGAAGCTGCTAAACTGCAGCAACATCCGGAATCCTCTTCATCATCCTGATTGTTATTCATCCATAAATAATGCAGACGTATGGAGCGTTGGCTCTAAAGGAGACCCTCTGTCATCTCCCCTCCAGCTAATAGGAGTTTGCAGGTAAATATTACAGATTACAACATTTTCTTTGAGGGTTTCTGTCTCCCTTTGGACAGTAATTAGGCTTTACATGAGAGTAGGAAGAGAAACAGTTTCCAGTTTTCATGTTCAGAGTCCTCCGCTGATGGTGGATCATTTTCTCTCCACCAGTGAATCCTCTGCTGTCTCTTTCAGCTGAGTTGCATCAGCTTTCAGTTTGCATTCAATTTAGGTCCAAATGTTAAAGGAGAGTTTGGGTTCAGGTTCACCAACAGGCCGGAGAGAACGTTTCTACAACAGTCTGCACACTTTGGACCGAGCCAAAGAGTTCTGAAACCATCAGAATGAAAGAGGCCCGTTCCTAAGCTCCTCCCGGGGGTTATTAGATTGTAAACCAGGTGTCAGTGCGTCCCAAATTAAATAAATAAATAAATCAGCATATAA
>NC_050530.1:17660189-17662208 GCF_002922805.2 Oryzias melastigma | reverse complement strand
TGCTACCACAGGACCTCCTCACATCTAAGCAACCTGACACTTCTGCCTGTAAACCAAACCATGTGACTGAAAATCTCTTCAGTAATTGGCCAGGAGTTATGAGGGCGGGGCAAAGCAACCAGAGAAAGAATGATGGAAGTTTTGCACTTTGCAATCCTTGTTGGGATAGTTCAATTGTTTCAACTTTATATTTCTCTGATCCATTTTAAATGACTATATCAACATCAGATCAGTCAAATGATCAAGAGGCTAACAGTTAGCTGAGGCCTTGGCTTTGACTCATTTGAAGGATAGCTTCATTGTTTTCTTTCAATCCCAGGTAACTTACCTTGTTTGGCCCTTAGGGCTTGCCATAGTTTATTAAGTCTTCTTTTTTGGCCTGTAGAGCTCTCCATGGTTAATTAACTTACCTTTTTTGGCCTGTAGGGCTTGCCATACTTTGTTTCAGGATACCTCATGATCTGGCGTCTCTCCTTCTTCCTTCTATATGTATTCTTCCTCTCTAGCTTTCCTGGTTTGTTGCTCATTTCTTTGGTTTAAATTCTATTTCTGCCTCCTCTAGTGCCACCCCAGTTTCTGGATCCAGTTTTGGGATATTCTTGTATGTGATCAGATTTTTTGGATTGCTAACTGATCTAATGCTGGATTTCTGCCCCGTTAGTCTCTCCAGTTTTCATTCCTGTGTCTTCAAACCTGCTTGTTCCTGTTCAGGGTCACGGGGTCACTGCAGCCCCCCAGCTACTGCAGGGTGAAGGTGAGGTCCATGCTGGACCGTTCTCCTGTCCCTCACTTGGACTCATAGGAGACTCAAACTCATTCAGTGATGAAACTCCTTCATGTTCAAATCCTAACACAGCTGACCTTCAGTTGAAATCTGTTCATATGATTTGTCTGTAGGGACCACACGTCTGCGCGTCCCCCCCCGCTCGTCGTGCTGAACCGTCGCCGTTCCTGCCAGAACACGAGGAAACGTCAGATGTTATCCTCTGACGACCTTATGTAACTGCAGAGGGGAAGTCAGAGCTAATCCTCTTAGGGGAGAGGAGACGCTTTGGAAACAAAACACAGTTTGCCTCTTCTGTCCCCTGTTTTTAATAACCAAAATGGAGCGGGCTCAAAGGCAGTGGGGTAAGGACGAGCCTGCTCTGCATCCTGACATCCCGCCTGAGGTTTGGGTTCAAAGAGCGGTCCACCAGAACCCCTCATGGTGGAAAGACCGGAGACTAAAACACAAACCATCACTTGAAGACTAAACATGTTTGACCTGCAGGACAAAAGAGGAATAAATAAAGCTGTGAGGAGCTGAAGACACTTATTATGTTATGTGAAGATGGAGAAACATATTTGACTTACAAGAAATCAAGGATGTAAACAAACACAGTTGAAAAACAGTTTCAATCGTTCTTGATTCAAAAATTTGATGAAGGTTTTTTTTCCAGGATTCTAACCACCGACTCTGGCTCCCTCTAGTGGTTGTACATGAAATTACAGCGTTAATTAGAATTGCCAGATTTAAAAATGGTATATTTACTAGAACTATTTGAATGGATACATATGTGAATCCCTTGGCTGTAATATAAAAATAAAATCAGATTTTCAGAGACTGAGGTAAACAAAATGCACCTTTATTGATTTTGTCTCATGCAAAATGTATCAGTTATGTTTAATATACTCATTTTTTAGTAACAATATTAGGCAGCACTTTAGATGAGTTGCTGCAAAAGACCGTAATAACAATATAATGTTACCAAAGATTTAATACATTTGTTTAGCTTATTCATTTATTAATATGGCCTTTGTAGATAATGGTCTCCCTTTATGTTAATGAATCTTACTGTGTTAATAAACCTTATTTGGCTTATTATGTTATATATATTGCTCACAAAAATGTAAGGAGCACTTTACAGAAACACATTATATACATCAGATCTAAATATGAAGTTGGATATCTATACAAATAACGACAGGGCAGTGTCTTAGGAACAAAAGGATGCCAAGTCTTTCAATGGAAATAAAAGT
>NC_050530.1:17652934-17659461 GCF_002922805.2 Oryzias melastigma | reverse complement strand
CCAACCAGAAAATTATCAGACAGGTTTAATTCAATTCATGCCAGGCCCAATAAAAAAGTGTTCCTTTAATTTTTGTGAGCAGTGTATGTTATCATATATATATTATTATGATGGTTCGGGTGAATGCCCAATTCTGATTTGCTGGCTGGTGGAAGCACAATATCAACGCATGTCGGTCAACTTCCATAGGAATTTGTGAGCTTTGACTCATTTTTATTAATTCTATGTGGGATCAAATCAAAATCAGCTTAAAGTGAAAAAAACCAGATTGAAAACTTAGAAAATAGACATTGTAACTGAAAAAAATAAATAAATAAATAAAAATATAGAGGACTAAAAGTGAAGATTGCTATTGGATACATTATTTTTCAATTGGTAATTTTTTCATTTATACTTTTTTTAATTCAAGTTTTCAGCATTTCTTTTTCAAATTTTCAAAACATTTTTTTTTCAAATGTTTTCCCCAATTTTCTAGATTCATTTCAAGTTTTCATTTATTTTTTCAAAATTTCAAAAAGATATTCAAATTGTTTACAATGTGTTGTTTTCAAATTTTCGATTTTTTAATCTGTTACAATGTCTAATTCCCAATCTTCAATCTGTTTTTGTTCACTTTAAGCTGATTCTGATTCGACCCCAAACATTTATTCTTTTCTGACAGCAACAAATTGAATTATTTAGTATTTTTCCTTAATTACTAAAAGACAGCTCATTATTAATGTGGAACCTTAAAAACTTTGGCATCACCATAACTACTAGAATTATTTTTAACAAAAATTGATTACGTAATATACAGCTTTTATAATATTCATTCTCATCATTTCATTTTAAATCAATTTTATTCGATTTTTTTGTTTAATCTGCGAAACATTTCAGAAATGTTTTGTTGATAGCATGATAACTCCTTATCTTTTATCAGATGTTTTCACTCACTGTTCTGAAAATAAACAGAAAACCACCAAACCTCTTTACAATAAATACTGTTTATTTCTTTACAGCAGGTCAGAGTTTGAATAAAGAGCATCTCAGATGGAAGAGTGGGCGGGGCCACAGCAACCACAGAAAAAGTTTAGTCCGCAGCTCTTATGTTGTTGCACTAAACTACAGCAGAGCAGATGGTCTGACATTCATCCCAACATTTACAATAAAGCAAGACGTCGAGTCCTAGAATTAGGAGAATGTAAACAGGGTTTATCATTCATAGCCCATCCTGGAAGCTAAAATGAGAGTCTGCAAGATTCTTCTTGCTAGAAACCTACATTCAGGAGCTGAAGCTGTGTGCTGTTGAGAGTCCCACTTAAAGAAAGGTAGGAAAACCTGCCGCCAAAACACCTGGAGAGGTTCTCCTTTCACTGGAGGATGCAGCTCTGCAACTGTCCAGCAGGTGGCGTTGTGGTGATGCGGCAGGAGGGAGGAGCCAGGACTCCGGTCATGCAGGAAACCCGGCTGCTCTGAGAAAACCCACATCTATCTGGAAAACAAACATAAACACACAAATACTCAAAGAATGATGGTTTCATTTTGAACTCACTTTTTATGAAAACGTGCTCCCTTAAAGAAGAACGTTTGATTTCTATAATGGCACAAACACAAAGTATTTAGCCTTAATTCGTTCCTCACAGACCTTCTTAAGAAGCTCTTCTATCCTCCACTGGTCATCCGTGTTAATGTCTCACCGTTTGAACAGGTTATCTTTATAAAAGACACCTGTCCACAGCCTCAGACAGACTGAAACCTCTCCACCATGACCAAGGAGCTGTCAAAGGACACCAGGGACAAGACTGTCAATGACCTGAAGAGTTAGACTCCTACATGCAGTTCTCCAAAGGACAGCAAATGTCCAGATCTGTCTATAGTTATATTCCAAGAACACCATTTCCATTGTGAAGCATGGGGGTGGAAAGGATCAATGAAAGGATCCATGTATGGCAAGATTTTGGGCAAAGACCTCCTTCCATCAGGGAGAACATCAAGGATAATTCAAGTCTGGATCTTCCAGGATGACAATGATCCCAAACTCATCGCCATGGCAACAAAGGAGTGTCTACGCAAAAAGGCATTTCGAGGTTCTGGAGAGGAGCCAGTTGAGGTGGCTCGGGCATCTGGTCCGGATGCCTACTGGACGCCTCCCTGGAGAGGTGTTCTGGGCATGTCCCACTGGGCGGAGGCCCCAGGGAAGACCCAGGACATGCTGGAGAGACTATGATTCTCGGCTGGTCTGGGAACGCCTCGGGGTCCCCCCAGAGGAGCTGGAGGAAGTGGCCGGGGAGAGGGAAGTCTGGGCATCTTTGCTTAGACTGCTGCCCCCGCGACCCGGTCCAGGATGAAGCGGAGGAAGATGGATGGATGGATGGATAAACAGATGGATGAATGATGGGTAGATAAATGAATGGATGATAGATGGATCTACTGCTGGTTGGATGATTGACGGATGTATTGATGGATGGATGAATTGATGGATGGAAGGATGATGGATGTATGGATGATGGATGTATTGACGGATGGATGGATGATGGATGGAAGGATGATGGATGTATGGATGATGGATGTATGGATGATGGATGTATTGACGGATGGATGGATGATGGATGGAAGGATGATGGATGTATTGACGGATGGATGGATGATGGATGGATGGATGATGGATGGATGATGGATGGATGGATGATGGATGTATGGATGATGGATGTATTGACGGATGATGGATGGATGATGGATGGATGGATGATGGATGTATTGACGGATGGATGGATGACAGATGGATGGATGGATGGATGATGGATGTATGGATGATGGATGTATTGACGGATGGATGGATGACAGATGGATGGATGGATGGATGATGGATGGATGACGGATGTATTGATGGATGGATGATGGATGTATTGATGGATGGATGATGGATGGATGACAAATGGATGGTGGATGGATGACAGATGGATGGATGGATGGATGGATGACAGATGGATGGATGGATGATGGATGGATGACAGATGGAGGATGGATGATGGATGTATTGATGGATGGATGATGGATGGATGACAGATGCATGGTGGATGATGGATGTATTGATGGATGGATGACAGATGGATGGTGGATGATGGATGTATTGATGGATGGATGATGGATGGATGGATGACGGATGTATTGATGGATGATGGATGGATGGATGGATGGATGATGGATGGATGGTGGATGGATGACGGATGTATTGATGGATGGATGATGGATGGATGACAGATGGATGGTGGATGGATGACGGATGTATTGATGGATGATGAGTGTTTTAGCCTCCGTCTCATTAAAATCTTTGAACAGAGTTGACAGTCGGTGTTTTTCAGTCTCATCCTCCAAAATATAAAAGCTCTTGAGAAGATCTAGATGGAGGAATGGACCGAAATCTTAGCTACAGTCTGTTTAGACCCACGACCTTTGACCTCTGTCATTGAATCACGTCATAAAGTATTAAGGTGAGCTTTAAGTTTTTGATCAAATACACCTTTATACAAATGATTGTATTTAAATCAAACAGTCATTTCCTGGATTCTTTTTACATTCTGTCTCTCACAGTTGAAGAGTTTCTATGATGAAGAAAACAGTCCAGACTCCTCTTCTTTAACTTCCAGACAAACACTCCCCTGTATGTGCATGAATGTGATGATCTGGACGGTGAGTAATACCAGTGGAGACTTCAGGGCCATTCCTTGTGATGGGTCCGCTCCTTCTTCCTCCTCTTCTCGTTTTTTTCCTTCTGCAGTCTCTCCAGCTCAGCCTCGTACATGGTCTCCTGGATTAGATACTTCTCTCTGCGCATCCTGTCCCGCAGGTCCTTGGGAAGGTCAGGGATTAGGTAAGCAATCAGAGTCTTGATGGCAAAGACCATATGCTGCAAAGACAGACACACGCAAAAGAC
Organism: Oryzias melastigma; assembly: GCF_002922805.2. Classification (NCBI taxonomy): domain Eukaryota; kingdom Metazoa; phylum Chordata; class Actinopteri; order Beloniformes; family Adrianichthyidae; genus Oryzias; species Oryzias melastigma. The sequence continues at coordinate 17,655,548 of NC_050530.1, read as the reverse complement.
GGGTTGAGGCAAAGCGTGGAAAGATCCAACACTGAGATGTTCTTTCTGCAACGCAGAGAAACAACCTTTACAGAGATTTGGATTTATTTGACCAAAATAACAAGCATGCTCTAAATCACACGTGTCAAAGTCAAGGCCCGGGGGCCGGATCCGGCCCTCCAGATCATTTTATTTTATTGTTATTAATGACCCGATGTTATGACAAATGGCAGATGTAATGTCATCCTAACTTGTATAATTTTGACTAAATCTATTTTTATGGAGAGTAAAATATTGAAAGTTATTTAAGGTTTAAGTTGATTTATTCTGGAATAATATTCCTGCCTTTTTATTATTCACAATTATGGTAAAAAGTAAAAATTTGTTCTTTTTTTGTTGTTGTTTTTTATGCTAATTTAGCATTTAGCAAACATTTTATTTGGCTATCAGCTTCAGTGTTTTCAGCTATTAATTTCCGCATCTTTAGTGGCCAAACTCATCTTCCAGCATTCACACAAGAATTATCACAGGTAATGCTGTATATATAGTTCAAAATAATGTTAAAACGTTAAGGTTTTAAACTTTTATAATTTAGTTTTAGAGTGTTCAATAAATGTTTATCCTGTTGGGATTTTGGCCCCTTGTGTGATTGAGTTTGACACACTAAATAAATTAATAAAACTGTCTAAATCTGGATTAGTGGCAGCTTTGGGCTGGATTATTGTAGAGTGTGTGTGCGTGTGTGTTGGTGTGTGTTGGTGTGTGTGTGTTTGTGTGTGTTTTCTGTCTATGGTATCGCATGTTTGTCAACATTTTTCTATCTTTTTTGTAATTTAAAATCAGATTTCTTTCAGTTAAAAAAGTAAATCAGACGGTAAAGTCTGATTTACTTTATATTAAGAAAGCAGCTGGCTAAATCACCATGGCAACCGATGCTGATCACATGGCATGCTCAAGTGGAGGTCACAGCCCTTTTTGATGACGCTCCAGAAAAACGGTGGCTCACTCACTGCGAGTTCAGCAGAGTAAATGCATTTTCCACTCAGCCCAAAGTGAACCGTTGGTCATTAAACTGTCCAGTCACAATCAGAAAACTGTTGTGCAGACGTTACAGAACGTGTTTGAGGAACATTGCTGCCAAAGCGTGCTGACAGCAGGTCAAACAGTGTGAGGAGCAGAGCTGCCAGAGCAGAACTGCAGACATATGTTCCTGTGTTTACTACATTCACCAGCAAAACTGCTTTTTGTAGACATGAAACAGAAAACTGGAGAGTTTATTTGTTGTTTCCTTTTTTATCTGTTACCTAAATGTTAAAGCTAAAGGCAAATGAAGTTAAAGGTTAGACATTTGAGTGATGTAATTCAGTGTAAATTCAGAATGACCTTTGAGTGACGTGATCCATCACAGAGACCACACCATGAAAAATCTACTTTCTGATCCTCTCATTGCATTATACTGTTCATTCCTCACTATCAAGAACCACAACGAGGTATTTTGATCCATTCATGCATTTCAGAGTAATCCTCTAAAAACCTGCAGTCTCAGCAGAGAGACAGCACAGACAACACTATTAAAGCCTCATTTATGGAGGTCAACACATAAAAAAAGTTAAAATAGGGTTTGGTTACATTTAAATCAGGGGTTCAAACTCAATCACACAAGAAGCCAAAATCCAAAACACACCTTAGGTCGCAGGCCGAACAGGATAAACATTTATTGAACACTGAAACTACATTTTTAAAACTTTAAAATAGCCTAAAAATCTTAGTAAATACCAAAATAGTCCAAAAAGCTAACAGAATGACAATGTTTAAAACTGTAACCTTTTAACATAAATATGATTAATAAAAAGTCAGGAATATTATTCCAGAATAAATCTACTTAAACCTAAATAACTTTCAATATTTTACTCTCCATAGAAATATATTTTGTAAAAATTATACAAGTTAGAAATAAACTCAAGATAACATCGGATCATTGATAATAATAAAATAAAATGATCTGGAGGGCCGGATCTGGCCCTCGGGCCTCGACTTTGACACATGCGATTTAAAGGGTCACCAAACAGGGAAGTTGGAGACTGACTCCACCCACAGCTGAAATGTGAAAATCTAGTGAGAGGGGTGGGACTGGAGATCAGGACTGTTATCATTACTGGAGCTGCAGATCATGACGTGGAACTTAAAATGATTTGACCAAGTCAACATTTGAACAAGTTTATTTAATTTATTAAATTAAGTTCATTTGATATAAAATTTGCCCAACAGACAGCACCATTTATGGAGGTCAACAGACAAAAAAAGTTGATTTATGGTTTGGTTTAAACATTGCCACAGCAGCACTTAAAGGACTAGTAATGGGGTTGTGGGTCTTTTTCGGTGTTAACTGTATTTCGCTTTATATTTACCATTTCCAAATGTTTTGCCGTGTTTTGAGCAAGAAATATTGAAATAAAACGGCAATTTTGAGGCCAAATTTGGCAAACCTGTCTCTTCCTGGGAAAAGCTCCGTTTTGGTCACGTGGTGCGTGTGATGTCACCAGAGTTAACATAGCAAGATGGCTTCTGCTTTGCGTGTCGGAGCTAGCGATAGCGGCGATATTTCAAGGTCCACAATTCTGTCTTCAGACTCAGA
>NC_050530.1:17649201-17652169 GCF_002922805.2 Oryzias melastigma | reverse complement strand
TAGGCTCATTTTGATTGTAAATCTCGTAAATTTACGGCTTTAAAAATAATTTTTTTTTATTTTTTTTGGTGGCCCTAATACTCCGTCGTACCATAACACCGATGTTTATAGAATTCAACTTTGCTGCAGCGCACACACATACATGTATCCACAGACACCCTGGGTCCGCCTGCATTCTGCTGCTGGCGCTGTCTCACTCATGTGACGTCAACGCGTCACGTGACCCAAATCGAGCCGTTTCTGAAGCAGGGTGAAATGCGAGTGTGATTTGTCGTTGATTTTGTCAATTTTTACAAAAACCTGCGTTTGTCAATGGTAATTATTTGTTATTTTTGATACATTAGAACATATGGAATATATCTGGATACTTATTTTAGCTTTGTCCCAGGGCATTACTAACACTTTAAATAGGCTGATGCCAATGAACTGAAGTGAAGACAGCTGTGGATCATGAACCTGAAACTGCTGTGACTGACAAAAGGAAACTAAAAACAACACAAAACCAGACTAAACCACACAATCTGTATAACTCCTCTTACTGCCTGTTCTGAATATGTTACTGGGACACGCTTTGGACACTCCTCTGCTGATCTTTTCACAGTAGTATGTGAAGTTGTGGCAGGTCAAAGGAACTCTGTCTCACAATTTGTACTGAACTTATCACTAATGAATGAGGAACAATTGGAGCACATTAGATATCAATTTGTCAAACAAAACCTCAAACCACTGACAGTTTTTCCTACATTGAGAGAAAAACTGTCGATTCTTGGTTGAAACTGTTCTGGTCGAGCCACGTGGGATGAAGAGAAGACAATGAAAGAGCAAAACCAAAGACTCTTTCTTCTCTGAAGTCCTTGTTTTGTTCTGTGATCGTTCCAACACTGACCTCAAACACGATGATGAACGCCAGCCGGGCGGCCAGCACATGCCAGAACTGCAGCGTGTACGAGTACGGCTCAGCTGAGTCTGGAGGCTCTCTGTAATCACGATACCTGTTGTGTAGAACAGTGACACAATGAGGCCACAGAAGAACAGAGCATCTGTTCTAGTCTGTGATCATTGGAGGATGATCGGTCATTTCAGTCTGAATGTTTCTAAATCTGGATCCCCACAAACGCTAACTCACCTGCAGTACTTCACAGCCTCTTCAAACAGTTCAGACCCATTTGTTCTGGGCTGGGATCTCGTCTCGAAGTCAGAAACTCTAAAGACCGACAAGCTGGCATTGACGTATCCCATCATGCATCTGAGGAACAAAGAATCGTTTCAGTCAAAAGCCTGAGCCTTGAACCCGAACCATTCAAGCTGCCGCGTGGTCCTCACCCCTCCCCGGCCCGGCCCTGACCCGCACACGGTCCATACTTGTAGGCGTAAACCAGGCGAGGGATGAAGTCTGAGGTGACGGCGATCACGAAGGCGTTGGTGATCACAGACAGAATGCCGATACCCTCCAGAATGCCGTACCAGATCCCTGTTCCAGAACCCAAAGTCAACACACCAGGATGGAGCCTTCTCTGAGAGCCGCGGCTGCTGTGGTTACCTATGTCTTTGGCCTGAGACGGCAGCGGGCGCCGCCACTGCGTGACGAATTTGTAGGCGTCTAGACGGATCTCAATGATGTTGTTGAGCAGTGCCAAGAGAGGAGCCAGCGGGAACGCTGCCACGAAGATGGTGGTGAAGCCGAACTGTAAAACTTTAAAAAAGGAGGGAAGGTGTGATGATGGAGCGCAAGAGACTGATGACATCAGTTTGACCTTTTGAGTTTGATACTAAAGCAGGAAAAGGAGCTTTCAGTGTCCTCAAAAGTGAATGGAATCTATACTGATCCCCTCAGAGATTTGCTGTACGTCAGCTTTTCTATTCACTACAGGCCAATATACAGTAACTGAAAATAGATGAGTGAATTTAATGAAAGATAAAATGAACTGAATCTGTTGAGCCAGAAAAACAAATAGAGAAAAACGAATCCAAGGATTGAGTTTCATGAGGAACTACTTTACAACAATAATGATAACTCGCATGATCTTGGTGTCTAGACACATTTTGGAACTTCAATAATGAATTACCTGCAAGGTAAGGTAAACTGTAAGACTTTTATCTTCCTCTGATATATATATATTGCTTTTTGACAAAGGATAATGGCATTCTAAAAGGTTGTGTCAACACAAACTTCAGGCACCCTTTTACCTAAATCAACTCCTAAACCAGGAGTCTGCAACCTGCAGCTCCAGATCCACATGTGTCTCTTTTATCTCTCCATGGTGGCTCCTTGGACAAACATAAAATTAGTCATGGAGACTGCTGATCCAGACATGTCGACCGTTTGAGTCAGCAGCTCCTGATAATGACTGTCTAACCAGAACTACCTAAAGAAAACAAATAAACAAAGCCTGTAAACTAAGACTACCAAGATCCAAACTAAAATAACAAAACCCAGCAGAGTAAGACTGCTGAGGACAAAGAAGAGAAAAGGGACAAAATAAATAAAAGAAAAATAAAATAGATTTTTAGCAGTAAAAAAAATAAAATAGGATTTATTTCATTTATATCATTTACATTTATAAATAGATAGCTGAGGTGCACATAAATGGTAAATGGCGTATACTTGTATAGCGCTTTCTACCCTCCTTCGAGGGCCCAAAGCGCTTCACAGTCACAGACCCATTCACCCATTCACACACACATTCACACACTGGTGGTGGCTCCATCCGAACACTGGCGCCAACCTCCCACCAGAGGCAATTCAGGGTTAGGTGTTTTGCCCAAGGACACTTCGACACATGGGCGGGCAAGGATGGAATTAAACCCGCAATATTCCGATCAAAAGGTCGACCGCCCTTCCACTGCACCACAGGTGCCAATAGATGACAAACTATGTAGGTTTTATATGCAAAGCAAAACTTAGGTAAAAAGTTTGATCTTTTATGAGTTAAAAACACATATTATCTTATACTGCACGACATTGGTT
>NC_050530.1:17613544-17649091 GCF_002922805.2 Oryzias melastigma | reverse complement strand
GAAAATAACTGACATCTCTGTTTTTAAAGTCCCTCTCCAATGAAAATCATGTTTGCATCAGGACCAGTTTGCATCCGGTCCCGAATCCTGCCGCGTCCCGAGGGTTACGGACCCCTGGGTTTATGAACAGCCAACACATCAAAAAACAACGAGTTGTGGCACCCAGAACGTCAATAAGTGTCATGGAGGGGTCCTTAACCAAATGTCAATATGTGACCACTTGGTGATGAGAATGAGTTGATTAGATACAGATAGAGATTAAGATAGAGATAAAGGCACAGAGAGATAAATATAGTGAGATACAGATACAGATACAGATAGATAGATAGATAGATAGATAGACAGATAGATAGATAGATAGATAGATAGATAGATAGATAGATAGATAGATAGATAGATAGATAGACTCAGATTCATATGAGGATCATGTTGGTTCTTTGCTGTCACCTGCAGTTGTAAAACAGTAACTCATCTTTATTTTCTTGTGAGTTTATACTGTGTTTTATTGTATCAAATCAGCACAATATAACCCAAAGAAATCTAAGATCTTGTAAATGCCTCGCACTCATATATTTACTGCAGGTCCATGTCATCATTACATAACATGGATTGCTGCTTTTAGCTGACAAAATGATTAAAAAAAGCATAAAATGTGGATTATAGAGTGGAGATTTAACAGCTGAGGTCCTCAGTGAGCTCTACTGATGTGTGCTGGTGAGGCTTCAACGTACTCATCTCCAGGTATTCATCGAAGAGTCCGTTGGCGTTCATGGGCTGCAGGTTGTAGTCCCTCTCCCACTGTGGAAAGCTGCTCTTGGCGATGTGACTGTGCTCTCTCTTCAGCCTCCGACGGGTCCACCAGTTCTGGATTAACCTGACACAGAACGTCAAAAAATGATGAAACGGGTTCATCGATGACTCTAAAATGTCCCTTAGGTGTCAATGTATGTGTGTGTGACTGTTATGTCCTCTGTGTGGCACCTTCACCCTTCAATAGCAAGGATAGGCTCCAGCAACCCCATGACCCTTACCAGGAAAAAAGCAACAAATTGCAACATTTCCTCTGTTATGATCAATCAGAACGACAGTCGCTTGTTAAAACCAAATTTTTTTTCCTTCATTATTTCACAAAAATACTTTAGTATGTTCTACTATGTTTGTGTTTCAAACATGGGGCAGTTTAAGAACAAATGTAGAAATAAGATTACTGATGAATATGTACATAAATAGTGATATATCTGTAAATAGTGTGGAATGTAAGTGTACCAAATAAGTGTTTGTACATGACAAATGAGTGCTGAATGTTTCCATGTGTACATTTATCAATATGTGAATCTCAAACTGAAAGTGTACTTATTATAGAGGAAACTAGGCAAGAATAGATAGTCTGTGTGGGTATGTAGCTTTCAAATATTTACAATACTTGAAAAAAAATGTTCATACTGTACTAGTACCATTCAAAATAAAATACACTCTATGTCAAATAAGATCCTCATGCTGCTCCAGCAGATTATGAATTAAAAGTTCAAGAAAACAAAGTCAACAACATTTTCTTGCATTATGACAACAACTAGATGATATGGTTCAGCATATATTAGAATTTACTTCACTCATCTAATTAGCATATTAATTATTTAAATTTATAGTTTTTTGTTTAAGCCAAAGAGCCACAATGGAGGCTGGGGGGCCTCAGGTTACAGACCGCTGGTCTGAGGGATGGGGGTGAGAACTTATTAGGCTTTTACTTCTCACTTCATTTTAGATATTTCTTGTATTTTCATGTTTTTTATCTTGTCCTATTTTTCTCTAAAGCTCATGTCCAAAATAAAATGTTATCATATCATTTTGAGGTTTGACCTGAAGTGTCTTGATCCTTTCTTTTTTTATTCTGTGCAAAAAAGTTTCTCCTTTATAAAAGCTCAAGGTGGTGATCTGATTTGATCTGCCATCTTCTCAGGAGTCCCACAGGGTACATTTCTAAGACCAGAACATTCTGTGTTGCTTCCAGCAAAGCCAGGTGGACCCATGTGGTTTAAAAGTGGAAAGAAAATGTGAGCCCAAAATAGGTTTGTCCACAGTTTCTGTGATGGTTCACATTGTCTTAAGTAGGGACTCGTGGGTAGAATCGCAACGCTAGCTTGCTTGCTCACTACGGCAGAGCTTGTTAGATCAGTAAAGCGGAGCATGCCAGCATGCTACAGTGGAGCTCGCTAGCATTGTACAATAGAGCTTTCCAGCATGCTACAGTGGAGCTCGCTAGCATCGTACAATAGAGCTTTCCAGCATGCTACATTGGAGCTCACTAGCTCGCTACAGCAAAACTTGCTAGCATGCTACAGTGGAACTCACTAGCATGCTACATAGGAGCTTGCTAGCTCACTACAGCAGAGCTTGCTAGCAATCTACAGTAGAGCTTGCTAGCATGCTACAGTGGAACTTGCTAGCATGCTACAGCGAAGCTCTCCAGTTATCTACAGAGGAGCTCACTAGCAAGCTAATAGTGGAGCTCGCTAGCATGCTACAGAGAAGCTCGCTTGCTTGCAAAAGAAGAGCTCGCTAACATGCCACAGATAACCTCACTAGCATGCAACAGTGGAGCTTGCTAGCAGGCTACGCTGTCCACTGGGCAGCTGGCTAGTGTAGCAAGGTAACTTACAGAAAGAAAACCACTACAGACACTGTGGACAAACCCATTGCGGACCCAAATTTCTCCCCACTTCTAAACCATTTGGGCCCTCTTTGCCTTGCTGGCTGGGTTGTTAGCATTTCTCTGGACCCATCGCTGCTACGTTCATGACTTCTGGTCCAGGTTGCTGGTGTTCCTGCCAGACTGGAGATACTGCTGCTGATCTGAGCTCAGATCACAGATGACTTTTTAAGTCGACGTCTTTTGTAACTTGGTAGTCTTTTTTTTTTTTAAACAACCCCAACAGCTGCACTTGAAAAAGAAGATGAATGCTTTTGATGTGAATCAACTCATCTTAGCTCGTCATTGAATCACATTAGAAATATATGCACAGCTTAAGGCCTCATATCACAGACAAATCATCTAAAAACAGTTTCTTTTTTCCCAGCACATGTTGCACGGATGAAAAGGTTCAATTAATATTCAGCAAGCAGAGCTTTTCCTGGTACAAAGGAGGCAGATCATATAACTGCAGTACTCAGATCACTTTCCTGGCTTCCAGTTTAATAAAACATCTATTGATGTCATTTTCCAGCTTTAGTCTGATCATAGGCCTCATAAAAGTGTTGATTTTTGAGTTGAAATTCTAACAGATGTTGAAAACTGAATATGTATATTGAATGTCGAGTGTGCGGGTGGAGCTGTCTGGATGGGACGGGTGAAGCTTACGGGTAGCCGAGCTCCATGACGTTGTTCCACGTCTGTTTTAACACCATGATGATCCCCATCTGCATGCAGAGGTCAATGAGGCAGCCGCTGGGGTGACACTGCAACACGGAAGACACAGAGAGACACGTTATTAGAATATCAGTATTGTTTTCTTCCTTCTGAACTAAAAAGACTGAGGAAGATGTAGAGATGAGCTCGGAAAACAGGTAGGCAGGTGTTGAGGGTTCTCTCTGGATGGTCACAGAGAGGAGCGGCTGCATCTTTAAGGGGAGCGCTGGTGCGTCTTAAAACCCGTCCGGCCATCTTAAGAGACATCATGAAAATGGAACGCACCATTGTGGTGCCTGTGGTAAATGAAGTATTCATAAGGATTTTAATGTAAGTCACGAACACTGTCGTGCGGTGTTCTCACACTGCACTCCAGCCAGAAGTACAAGTACTGGCTCCTTACTGACCAATGCTGTGATTGTGATCCCATCATATTCATTTTTCAAACGTGTCACTAAAGTATGGAGTCGGTATTGGCAGATAATCAGAATCAAATAACTCGGAATCGGATCGGGCCATATAAACCTGATCAGGACATTCCTAGTTTAAAACGGGGAGGTGGTAGATAGAGTGTACAGAAGAGAGAAAACAACAAAAATCGCTACGTACACACGTGCTTACCAGCACTCACTATGCATTACATTTATCACACCTGTCTGCAGCATCCCAACACCTGTGTTTGTGCAGGTGACAGTGTGCAGGTGTGTTCTGGTGGTGTGTGGTTGATGGATCGTACCATATGTTGCTGTATTTCAAAGGAAAGCGCCCCCGCACAGAGCACACGCTCCATAAAGAACCTCCACCCCCAGCGGAACAAAGGGGCCTCCACCCATCAAGAAGGAGGGCGCCAGCGAGACGCTGAGGCCTCTGACAGGAAAAAGAAAAACGGCGAGCCAAGCCAGCTCAAGCTCCCGTTACCAAGACGATGGTGCAAATACAGAGCGGCCCAGAACACCCAAACCCGGCCCCCCGGAGGCATAAACACTTAGGGGTAATAAAAATCCAAATGTGTGAATCCCTGGGATCAAGAAACCCATAAACCCAGAGGACAACTTCCCCATGCAGAGGGAGATGAGATAGAGGACAGAGGATTCAGTGTTTCAGTGTTTGTGTGGGGAAATCTAATCACCCAAGTTTACTTGATGGTATTGACATCTGTTTGAGGACAGTTGCACCCGATCACCACTACCAAAGGAGTCAACGTGTCTAAAGTGTAATGATCTCCACCAGAGTAAATCACAGCATCTCCACCCACACGTTTAGGATGAGGCCTCTGGTGACTGTACCTTCAGAGAACAGTGGAACCACGAAGCAATAATAAATGCGTGTGAACTGTTTGAAAGCAAAGCTCCTCTTCTTTCAGCCTGAATGTTCAAACATAAACATCTGCATCTGTAGGAAGACGGGAGGAATCAGCAGAAAACGTCAACGTGTAACACATTCTCATTCGTAAATTGTCACATACTAATGTTTGGTTAAGGATCCTCCGTGTCAAAAATTGACGTTTCGAGTGTCTCCAACTCGTCGCTTTTTAGAGGTTCTCACTGTTCCAATTAAATGAAGGCTTCCCAACCTCTGGGATGCAAACCGTTACTGGGACGTGGACCGCATCGGTATCCTAACCCAGTACCAAACAGTGATCGATACTGGACGCAGATCGGTATTGTTTCTGAAAGCGGTATCAGATGCAGACCGGGCTAAGGTTAGGAACAGAGTATTGGAAGCGGGACCAGACATAAACCAGGTTAGAGCTAGTATTAGGTTGCCCGTAAAAGACACAGGAAAAGAAGCGAACCAGACTAGGGTTAGGATTAGGGTACCAGACCCGGGATCAGACACAAACCAGACTAGGGTTAGGATTAGGGTGCCAGACATGGTACTGGATGTGGGAACAGCTGACCAGATTAGAGATAGGATTAGAGTACTGGTAGCGGGACCAGACGTGAATCAGGCTAGAGTTAGGCTATCAGGTTAGGGTACCGGTACCGGACGCGGCCTGTACTGTGTCCAACAAATTGACCGGAGCCCTGATTTAATTGGATCAGCCAAAACATCAAAAAATGACAAGTTTGGGACAACCAAAACGTCAAAAAGTGACGCAGAGGGGTCCTTAACCAAATGTCAAGAATGTGTTGGAACGTGTCTGTTCAGCTGTTTGTCCCTAAAGATCCTCAAATTCGGTTGATCCCAGAAGAACCACTTTAAATGTTTGCAGGTCAGTAATACAGAAATATCTTAAACACTGAAGCTTGCTGTCCACTGAGAAGAGCAAAGGCGTCACTCACCTCCTCCAGCTTCCAGCGATTGATGAGGCGAAGATAAGCTCCAGGTCGACCCGTGAATCTGCTCAGAACAACAGCAGAAAGCACACAAATACTGATCACATTCACTGAACTCTGAGATTATGTCTACGGGACAGTGGGCTGAAAACAAAAGCTTTGTCTTTTTGAGCTCATACTTAAAACTAAATGAAATTCAATAGACAATATGGATCAAAACATTCTAGCTTTATTTATCCAACACTATTTAATTTTGGTGAAATTGTAGGTATAAATTGTATTTCTTGTGTTGATTTAAGGACTTTATTTCATCGTTAGCCAAAGAGCTAAAACGGCAACCAAATGAAAAACTAGAAACAGAGAAGTTTGCTCAGTGAGACACAGCTGTTCACAACTGTTCACTGTTTACTGGTGAACTCAAACATCATTTCTATGACACAAAAATGTAGAAAAGGTTTAATAGGAAGAGAAATACAAATGTTCTTCCAGTGTTAGTGAATTAAGCATAGTACTTGAAATCACTTCATGCTTTACTGTAAACTTGTTAACAACTGTTTTAGCAAACATGACAATACTATAAATAATTCTATATATATTTTAAACACTACATTTTTTTAGATATAAAAGATTCTGATTTCATAGAACAGTCTTTAACAGAGGATCATAGGAACATACAGTCTTACTTTTTGTAAAGTGAAAACTTGCAAATATTTGTCAACCTACAGGCTGATGGGTAATCACTAGAGGTTTAACGATTAACCGATCAATCCATTCCTATTCTTATCTCTTCTTATCTGTCTGAGGCTGAATCAAATAGACCTACACCGCTACAAGATCCTTTCAAAATGAGAAAAATCAATATTGGAAAATACCACTTGAGTAGAGTCTCAGTAGGTTTGTTTTACTACAGCATAAAACCGGGACAACAAATGTGATGCAGCAAAAACTGATCAAAAACTGGTGGAAGTTTTGGTTAAAGATGTCCCAGATCTATTTAAGTCAGTGAATCGGATCATTCAAAATGAACCAGTATCAACCACAAATTATCATCAGAAAAACTCTGACAAGCCAAGATGCTCATACAAAGCTTTGGTTCCAAAGGTGCTGCGGGGGTTTTCCAGAAGGGAGAGCAGCTGAAGAGCACGCAAGCCCGTCCACCACACACACACACACACACACACACACACACACACACACACACAGGCGCACACACTCACAGCAAGCCTGCATGGAGAAATGGCATCAGCTGACTCAAAAGCGGCTTGAAAATATCGGATCACACAAAAATTGACCAGACACTGAAACGTTTCCTGCACTGTGCAAGCATCATAGGTTAACAAGGGCGTCGAATGTAAGCGGCCTCCGTTCTGCTCGGCCTCTGCATGCGGTGTGAACCAGACATAAACCTGAGCTCTTACCTAAGAGAAAACACCTGTAACAGTGTTGTTAGTTAAAATCTTTTTATTTTTTCTGTGCTAAACTGAACGTTTTGCTGGTAAGTTGATGAGAAATGTCTCTCTTTTGAAGCCAGGCTCCAGTGCTCTTTGAGTAACTGCATCTACTTCTGGGGTTTGCTGAAAGCGTAGCCAAACCCTAATTCAACTTTTTCTGTCTGTTGACCTCTATAAATGGAGCTTTAAAGTGCTGTCTGTTGGTCACTGGCAAAATTTTGAAAAATTAAAATAAAATTGTTGAATCCTTGAAAACATAATCAAACTTGTCTGTGTGCTGCCTCCTACAGGTTGAATCGATATATTACAGTTTAATTTCATGATTGGTCAAACCATGTAAGTTTCAGAAGTCTGACATGATCTTCAGCTCCAGTAATGATAACAGTCCTGCCCCCAAGCCCCACCCCTCTGACTGGATTTTCACATTTCATCTGTGGGCGGAGTCAGCCTCCAACTTCCCTGTTTGGTTACCCTTTAAGATTTGTGAAGTGAGTGTTAGGCTTCTGCTTCATTGTGAAACAACAGCGTCCAACATCCGGAGGAAAACCTCCAGCTCGGGCTGATGGGTATTGATTGTGGGAGCTCCTGACCTTCCTAAGAAGAAGGCGATGTAGAAGGTCGAACTGTTGAGGTTGACAAACTGAAACAGGAACATCTTGAAGGTGAAGCTGTTTTCCCACTCAGACTCTGTCCTCGGCTGCTCTGTGGGCATGCAGAGGGAAAACACAGACACTTCCTTCATAAACCTGTCAGCCACTCGGGAGGTCACCGTTTGATTCTGCTGCTGGAGGGATGACTTACCTAGATTTGTGAGGAGAAGAGCCACTTTTTCATAAAGCTGAAGACGAGAAAAACAACATTATCCTCATAAATCAAGTTATTTTATGAATGTGGTACAATGAATCATTCTAATATTTACTCCAAAGATGTAGTAGGTAAACAGCTTAACAAGTCAGTTCTAACAAGTCAGTTCACCAGGTGTGTAGCTCCACCTACTTGTCCTGATTTAACCCTTTAACACTGGAGCTCCAGTGTTTATGTTGTTTGATTTACTGTAACTTTTCAACCTTAAACACGATGTTTTCAGCAGATTTTGAAAAAAAAAATGCCCATTGTGTTTTTGTCTCTCAACTGTCCCATGGACCGGTACCGGTCTCCAGCTTTGGGGGTTTGGGGACCACAGTACCACTGTCCAATAGAACAGAGTGTCAGGCCTCGAGGGCCGCCCGATTACCTGGATCAGGTGTGTCTAGCCCATTGACAGTATAAAAGAACTGGACAGAGCAGGTGTGATACAGGTGTCACCCATAGAAAAAAACCTTCCTTCTGGCTCCAGTACAATGAAGCCAATTTCGTTGCCATTTTTTCACAGTACATGCGCTGCCATTTGGAGCCAGTCGACAATGACTGGTCCGAGTCAGCTGAATCATGTTTCTATGGCAACTGCTGTCGCCAATCATGACTGAGCTTGTTCAAGGTCCACGCCCCTTTAATCAAACGTCAATCAAACGTTCAAAGTGGGGCCAGGATGCACCACATGTTTTTACCGAGACATCTGATTGGTCAGTTTAAAACTTGAATAACTCGCAATAAAGACAAAATATCATGAAAAAGAAAAAATCACGATTATCATAAAAAAGTTTAAAAAAGTATCAAATCAAGAATGATTATTCTGACAACTAGAATGACTGGGTAATAACTATTTCTCTACAGAAATTCACGGGATTTTCACTTCTTGGGGCCAGCGGATACTTCCTGTTTGGAACACGAGGGGTGATTCAGTCCAGTTCTCTAGATACAGTTTATGGTTTAACCACAAGAAGCTTCAACGGCAGGTTGGTTGGAGAGCAACACCCCAGGTTTACATGAACCCTGACATTTCTAAACCAAATATTTGGGACCAAGAGGCCAATCTACAGTTAGTTTTCTGAACCAAACTGTTAGCTTACACGTGTCTGTTTGAACTACTGTACTGAAATCAAAGTGAACTGACTTGATTGATTATTCACATACTTAAGTGAACTGACTTGGCTCCAGTTACAGTTTTTAACCAAAGAATACACAAATAAACGAAGCACAAAACGGAGGACGTTGATGATTGACAAGCTGTTTTCTTCTGACATAAACCGTTTCCTCCGGTATTTCTGCAGCAGGAACTCACCACATTCAGGAGCATGATGACGCAGAAGTTGATGCAGACCGCCGTGCCCGTGGTCGCCACCTGAGAGTTGTTCCTGATGAGCGCCCAGCCGAAGGCAGCGAAGGTGCTGACCGTGATCACGCGGTAAATCACGATACCAAACACGGCGGCGATCACCACCAGGATCTGCTCCAGCAACAGAACAAACATTCAGCCAGTAATGAACATATTCAGTTTCAGACTGAATAAAGCACGTCAAAGTCAAGGCCCAGGGGCCGGATCCGGCCTTCCAAATCAATTTATTTTATTGTTATTAAATACCTGATGCTAGCTGTTTCGGCTAAATTATGCTATTTTTTCTTTAGTTTTATAGGCTGTTTTTTAGTTTAGTTATTATTTATATGCTAGCTGCTTTGGGTAATTTAGGCTTTTTTCTTTTTTTTTAGGATATTTTCAAGTTTAGGTATTTTTTCAGCTACATGCTAGTTGTTTTAGCTAGCCTAAGTTTTTTTAGGCTTTTATGCTAATTTGGCATTTAGCTAATATTTTAGCTTGCTATCAGCTTCAGTGTTTTAAGCTATTAATTTCAGCATCTTCAGCTATCAGTGCTAGCATCTTTATCGGTCAAACTCAGCTTACAGCATTCACACTAGTATTATCACAGGTAATGCTGTATATCTAGTTCATAATTATGTTAAAAAGTTACAGTTTTAAAGTTTTAAAAATGTAGTTTTAGAGAGTTCAATAAATGTTTATCCTGTTCGGCCCGTGACATAAAGGAATGTTTTGTAGTTTTTGGCCCCTCGTGCGATTGAGTTTGACACCCCTGGAATAAGGTCTAACTTTATGAATTCATTTCTAAAAAAGGAATAGAAATGTGCTTTACTGGCTAAACCTTTGTGATTCTGATGTGATGATCAATTACTGATTCAAAAGTGGTCAAATATTACTAATCATGGATTCTGTTGCTCTGCCTCTTATGTTCCTGCTTTTGTTCTATATTTCAAAATAAAAGTCAATACCAGAAATATAATATAGCTGCGTTAGTTGACTTAAAAATAAATATATATAAAAATAAATAACTAAAAAAAACATAAAATGACAACTCAATCCTCCAAACGGCTTTTTCCTCTTCTTCAAAAGAAAATGGCATTTGACATGTCATTATATAAAGTTATCTAGTAAATTTGTACCAAAATCCAATTAGAAATAGCAAATTGGACGATTAAAATGGATTAACACAAATGCTATATAACTGCATCACTTGTCTCTTAAACAAAATGAAAAATCAATCCTCTAAACTTTTCATTTTCTACTCCTTCTCTCTCTCCTTGTGTTGCTGTCATTTTCAGGTATCCATGCTCATCCATGCAGCTCACCATAAAGAAAATTCCGGATGCAGAGACGAGGAGACGACTGTATTTTTCGGTGAAGGCCTGGTAAGGTTCCGGCTTTCCAGAAATGGGGTTCATCCTCTCCTTCTTGGAGTACTTGGCTTCAAACTGGGGGCGAACTTCATCCTGGAAGATCAGGGCCAAGAGGTTTGAGAGAAAAGACATGGAAAGACACTTTTACAAGATGAGCAACACAAAGTCAGATTCATGTTTGGAGCTACAGACTCACAAAGATCAGGAAAATTAGAAGCAAAACAAAATAGTTTTAGGTTTTAACATCTGAAAACAGATATTTACACCTGTATAGGTGGTGGTAGCATCATGGTGGGGGCTGCATTCACAAAACAAAAATCAAAATTTTTAGGCAAAAAGTCTTTGTTTTAACCCATTTAAATTTTAGTTTAGTTATCTACGCAAAACAGAAAACCCCCCAAAAATATTAGTTTTTTTACAAAAACAAAGAAAATTATTAAATTAAGGAAGAGTTTCTTTCATTTTACTGTTGGATTTGGAAAACATAAAAAATCCAACAAATTTTAAAACATTTAAATTTCCATGATATTGTTGCTGCAAAGCAAACAAGAGTTGGTCAAATGTAGATCTGCCTTCACACCAAACCCATGTCAGGCATCAGAGACACCAGGTTCATGTCAAATGATTAGAGGTCCTGCACCGCCATTCAGCATCAGGCGTGGCGGGACGCCATTTTAACCATCACGGCGCATTAAGGGTGGAGCAGCTAGAGTCTGTGCGTCCTGTCAACCAACCAGGGGCTCCAGTTTGGCTGTGACATGGAGTCCAAAACAAACATGGAGGAGAATCTGATCGTTCTCTTCCTGAACCTTATGACATTTTATTATTTGTATTGAGCCAATAATAAAACTGTTATCTAACTTTATTCCTAGTTTATGCTTCTCAACTGCCAAAGACTTCTGACTGTTCATGATTCACTGTTAAATGCTTCACAATTTCAATGTCTCTATAAGGAAGATGTGCCTCACCACAGCTGTGCCGCGCGTTTATTCATCACTCCTCGCGTCATCAATCGGTCAACAATCTGAGCCAATAGTTGAAGTGCTAACTTTCCTCACACTCGATCTCAATCAAATCGCTGCCTTTAAATTCAATGACGTTTGTTTTTCAGATATTGCGCCTAAATGTCATGGAACTGCGCAGTGTCTTCCTGATATACAGTCAATGTTTCCATGTAGTGATGAGGCTAAAGACTTTGACAGCAGCTCCTCCCACACGTGTCAAGCAACAGGCACATCGGGTATGTGACGTGCGTTCAAGTATGTGCTGGTGTTCACATTTGACAAGCAGGAAGGGGCTTCTTCTTCTTCTTTCTCTTTTTCTACTGTCTACTAGTGCAGGTCCCTCCTATGGTTGGAAGAGGTTTGGTGTGAAATGTCAATGTGGTGAATCTGGTGAATTCTGTTCACAGTTTTCCTTCACTGCTCTATTCCAATACATGGAAGACTTGATGTCATCGTTCCAGCCAGGTACAAACCACAGATATTCATTTGTTCTCCATCGTGATCAATTTTCAAACGGTTGGCACTTCCATGAATAAAGGGGGACGCCAGCCATATGCAGGGCAAGCCAAAAAAAGAGCCCACACTGCATCTATGTAAAGACTGACCCATATTTTTGTCCAGGTGTGAATCATGAAACCCTTTTTCTATGAGTGTTTGAGCTGAATGTAACGTTTGTCCCAGACAGTTAACAGCAGAAAGCTGTTGAGAAAGGCTTCACCTCCTCTTCCTCCCAGTCAATCAGATCCCAGTCGTATGCCAGGACGGCTCTGCGTCTTTTCCAGAACTCCAGGAAAACTGTAGCTGAAGAACACAAAACAGTGGGTTTAGGACACTTACTGTTTGAAGGATGATTCCTTGACATTCATGGTTAGTGTGTTGTTTTTAGCAGTCAGAATCTCAAACACATCTTAAGTTCCTCGGCATCATGAAACTTTTCAAATTTTCATCAACCGAACAGAAACCACTTCAGATAGTCAAGAAAACCTTCAGTTTAAACCACGTGTTAAAGTCAAGGCCCGGGGGCCGGATCCGGCCCTTCAGATCATTTTATTTTATTGTTATTAATGGTCTGATGTTATCTTGTACTCATGTCTAACTCGTATAATTTTGACCAAATATATTTTAATGCAGAGTAAAATATTGAAGGTTATTTAAGGTTTAAGTTGATTTATTCTGGAATAATATTCCTGACTTTTTATTATTCATAATTATGTTAAAAAGTTACAGTTTAACGTTTTAAAAATTGTCATTCTGATAGGTTTTTGGACTATTTTGGAATTTACTAAGATTCTTTTAAGATTTTTTGGAGTTTAGCTAATATTAAGCAACATGCTAGCTGTCTGGGCTAATTTTGGCTTTTTTTTGTTTGTTTTTTAGGCTAATTTGGCATTTACCTAATATCTGGCTATCAGCTTCAGCGTTTTCAGCTATTACCTTTAGTGATTTCAGCAATCAGCTTCAGCATATTTAACCATTAATCTCAGCATTTTCAGCTATTAAAGCGGCCAAATTCATCTTACAGCATTCACACTAGCACTATCACAAGTAATGCTATATATCTAGTTCATAATCACATTAAAATCTTATAAAGTTTTTAAAATGTAGTTTTATAGTGTTCAATAAATGTTTATCCTGTTCAGCCCGTGATCTAAGGTGTGTTTGGATTTTGGCCCCTTGTGTGATTGAGTTTGACACCTCTGATTTAAACTACTCAGATTTGATCAACTTTACAATAACACAATGAAAAATGACTTGAACGTATCAAAATACCGCTTTGGGGTTCTTTATAGTGAGGACTAAACAGTATAATACACTTAACCCTCATACTCTCTTATGGGGTCCAGATGACCTCACCCGTACATTGAGGTGTTAGCCCTTCCATGACAAAGGTGGACAAGACTTCATGTCTATCATTGGACACCAGTAAAGATTGACAATCATTGAAAAAAAAAGTTCAGCGCACTGTCTTGTGGAGTCCAGATGACCCAACTTTTAATGTAAGCACGCCTAGGAGAGCAGAAGGGTTAAAAGATCCAAACGTTGTTTTTTTCATGAAATAATCCCTTTAAATAGTTTATTTGCATTTAAGAATTAAAAAATGTCAGATTGAATAGTTTCCCGTCACACATTTTCACCTCACCAAATCTGGTGATTGTTGCTAAAAGTTTGTACACTCCTCATTAAAACACCTTTATTCCAAAATCGCTGCTGTGTAATCTGATGGCCGCAGTACTGCATTACATTTTCATTATACATTATGACACTATAATGAGTCTGCACTCACGTTCTGTGACTGTTGGATCCAAAGTCTTGCTGTCAGCGACGTAATCAGATTCAGTCTAGATAGTCAGACTGTATTTACAGGTTCTTATCAAAGTGCTGGTGATCAGCGTACACTGAGGGTGCTGGGGGGACAGGAGGGACTTCATGGCTGAACAAAGTCCTGCTCATGGATTACTCATTGAAGGAGTTCGTCTGCCTCTGTGCTGTAAGCAGCAGCAGCAGCAGTTCTCCTCAGTATCAGCCCTGACAGGCAGCAGAACGACGTGTTCTGAGAGGACTGCTATGCATGGGGAGTCAGCGGGGGGCACTCTTCAGACGACCGTTAATGACCGGATTCCAGCGGATTCTCTCCTTCCCACCAGAACAACAATACATTCATCTGGAGAGCACTAAAGGACTGACGGATCGGTGAGTCATTACGGAGGCTTTGAATGAGGAGAAAGTTTTCTGTTATAAAACTGTAAATGTCAGGGGGGGCGTGCAGCTGAGAAAACAGCTCTGGTCTGCTCAGATTTGACTGGTTCACCTCAGCTCTTCATCTGGACAGCAAAAAATCATTTGAAAAGTCTGAGATGATGTGTAATTCGTGTTTATGTTCTTAACTCTAAATCAAGGGTGTCAAACTCAATCACACAGGGGCCAAAATCCAAAACACACCTCAGGTCACGGGCCGAACAGGATAAACATTTACTGAATATTCTAAAACTACATTCTTAAAACTTTAAAACCATAACTTTTTAACATAATTATGAACTAAATATATACCATTACCTACAATAATGCTAGTGTGAATGCTGTAAACTTAATTTGGGCTCTGAAGATGCTGCAATTGATAGCTAAAAGCAACGAAGTTGAGCAGAAAACACGGAAACTAAAGGTGAAAATGCTGAAGCTGAAAGCCAGTTAAAATATTGGCTAAATGTAAAATTAGTCCCAAAAAAAACAAAACAACTTAGGCTAGCCAAAATAGCTAGCATGTAGCTGAAAAAAATACCTAAATTCAAAATATCTTAAAAAACGGAAGAACTAAATTAAATAAAAACCTCAGGTTAGCTAAAACAGCTAGCATGTAGCTGGAATATTAGCTAAACTCCAAAACAGCAAAAGAAATCTTAGTAAATATCAAAATAGTCCAAAAAACTTTTAGAACATCAATTTTTAAAACGTTAAAACTGTAACTTTTTAACATAATTATGAATAATAGAAAGGCAGGAATGTTATTCCAGAATAAATCAACTTGAACCTTAAATAACTTTCAATATTTTACTCTACATAAAAATATATTTTGTCAAAATTATACAAGTTAGACATTAAAACAAGATAACATCAGGTCATTAATAATAATAAAATAAAATGATCTGGAGGGCCGATAGAAGTGCCTTCTGGGTAATTCTTTATTGAAATATGTTTTCAAGTCCTTTTCCAATAATTGTTTCCATCTTTTGGTGTGATTCTGGTCCGGTTTGACTTCAGTCACTGCTTTAAAGTTTTCTTTTACATCAGTCACTTCTGTCAGCATTTCTGGAGTGCTGTTAAATGACTCAGCACTAAAGTTAGGTCATATTTAGTCAGGACACAATCAAACACACAGCAAGAGAGTAAAAAGACTCTTGTTTTATTGAAAAATCTTCTTGCATGAAAAATAATCATCAAGAAAGTTTTTCAACAGCAAAATAATCTCAGTTTAGGAAAACAACTTAGTGAAAATAGACGTTTTATCTTAGAATAAAAACATTATGCTTAGACCATTTTTCTAACCCTATTGGCAGATTGTTTTTTTCTCATTTAATTACTTTTAATTTTAGGAATTCTGGACTTGCAGTGCACAGGTTTTGTTAAACCCTCGTGCTCTCTTATGGGGTCCAGATGACCCCACCCTTACATTGAGGTGTGATTTCTCCCATGATAAAAGTGGACAAGATTTCATGTCTGCCACAGACACCAGTGAAGATAAAAAATCCTTGAAAAAAAAAGTTCAGCGCGCTGTCTTGTGGGGTCCGGATGACCCACTTTAAATGTGAACATTCTAGGGCAACACAAGGGTTCAGACCAGATGACATTGACGGATTTTACCAAAAGTAAAGCTCCACTCAGAGGCTGTAGAGTCTTTTCTTCATGTCTTATGACCTACAGCCGTGTTGTTCCTCCAGTGTGCCGTGGAACATTAATGTTCAGGTGCAGCATGGGAAATAATTCAGTTTCACTTTATGTGTCAAAAACATTTACCAGCTCTGTGTTCATCCAAACCAGGGTCCTCCAATCTTCAACCTTAAAAAGACAATCAGGTTGATTTCTCACCAACCACGACTCAGGAGCCACAAAGTCTTCCAAAATAAGACGCTCCTCTATATTCATGTTACCTTTACTATTAGGATATTATCAATAAATTATTGTTTTTGAGCATGAATGAAACATAAACATTGCTAGAATAATAATATTTTTTTTCTAAATATGAAATTGGTATTAACTTTTAACTGACTCCCTTTCAAAATAAAAGACATGAGTACTTCAGTGGAGCAAATGTCGCATTACAGCAGAGTCTGCAGCCTGCAGGTCCGGAACCACATGTGCCTCTTTGGTTTAAATGAAATGTCTTTAAAAATGGAAAAAGTAACTGGAATGGAAAACGTATGTAAGTAGTAAAGTTAAAAATAGTAAATTAACTTAGTTAAACTCACTGACAAACAGTTAAAGGACGACATGAATCATTCAACGAGGATCCTAACAACACAAGCTGTAACTCTCCATCAATAGTTTATCAACGACATTCTGACACATCTGGACTTCATTTTGAGCTTCATTTATCACAGAAAATCCATTTATTGTCAGTAAGGAGAATTAAGGCTGTGCTAAGTCATACATACTCTGATGTATCAAGCTGGCGAGCTCCGGTGTATCAACTTATGAACAAATTCAAGGGTTGAAAGTGTTCCTCGTGGTTTTAATATATGGTAGAGGTCACTTCATTAGCTCTGATTTACCTTTTATTGGTTATACTTATGTATTTATGGCTGAAATGCAACAGAAACAGTAAAATAAACTGCTTTTTAGATCATTGATGAGTTCCCATGATCCTATAAGATGTCTTTTATTTTGAAAGGAAATCGCGCAAAGCTCAGTGAAAAGTTTTAAACTATTTCATATTCTTAAAAAAGCTATTTTCTTTGTTTTATTTATGCCAAAAAAACCCACAAAAGTGTATTTAAATGTATCACGTCAGTAGCAAAAACATAAATATAAATCAGTATCTTATTTGAAGACTTTGTGGCTCCTATCGCGTTTTGGTTGGACAGAAATCATCTCGATTGGCTCTTTAAGGGTTGAATGCTGCTGACTCCTGTATAAGGTAGTTTTATGTCAGCAGTAACAAAAACAAACTACATACAGTTCATTTTATAGTGTTTGGTGGAAATTCATAAACAGAAATAATTCAGACCTTATAAATGATCCCTACTGTGTTTTTGGACCATACGGTACAATTTAAACCCTTGAAACAGTCCGCTTATAAGTGAATAAAGTTTGACTGTTTTTCCACCTGCAGCAAATGACAAAATACTTTTTATTCAAGGTTTTTTGTTATCTAATTGTTCTCAGATGGTTATGTTTGTACCACGCTGGACACTTCACATCAATAAATACATTTTAAGACAAAAAGTAACTTTGTAAATCTGAACCTGTGAACCACAGAAATCCTGTCAGTTAGGAGGATGAATGTTTGAACATTTTGACTAAACCTTTCTTTGTTTGTGTGTTGTCAGCAGTGAAGGAGGGGTCAGATGGAGTTCGTTCAGAACCAGAACCTGACTGCAGGCCTCCAGCCCGAGGTCAGACTCTGGGATTCAACAGCCCAGTCTGTCAGAGCGGGTACAGTGTTTGCTTTGGTAGTACACTCTGCACCTTTGAAATTAATCATGAATCATAGTCTCAATCTTACTTCCTAAGGCAGAACTGATCTTCTGCTTGACTGGATCTCATGTGAAATCTCCCTCTTCCTTCCTTGTGAACAGTTAACAGCGCCATAGCGGTTCTGGCCGCGCTGACCTTTGTCCTGCAGCTGTGCCTGGTTCTGTTCCTCCTGCTGAGATGCTGGAGACTGGACAGCAGAGCGCGAGAGGCTCTGCAGCAGCCCGACGCTCTGAAAACACCGAGCGGTGAGCGCTCCAGCTGCACTTCCCCTCCACTCTGACCACGTCGAGTCTTTTTAGTTGGACAGTTACAAGTATTTAACCTTAATTTAGCATGTTTCCTTTGAAAGTCGCATCACATGAATATACCCATCCAGGAAAAGAGGGGCCCATATGGTTTGAAAGTGGGCCAAAAATGTGGACCCCGAATGGGTTTGTCCGTACTTTCTGTGGTGGCCCCACCTGTTTTTGCCCACATCGACTCAAGTAGGCACTCCGCTAGCGAGCTACAGTGTAGTGAGTTAGTGAGCTCTGGTGTATCGAGCAAGTGGGCCCCACTGTAGCAAGCTAGCGAGCAGCACCATAGTGAGTTAGCTAGCTCCGGTGTAGCGAGCTAGCGAGCAGCACCGTAGTGAGTTAGCTAGCTCCGGTGTAGCGAGCTCCGCTTTTAAGACATTTAGGATGTGGAATTTTTTTAAAAACTTCACAGTCCTAATTAAAACCCCACTGGGAACATTTAGAGATTTTTTTTTTAAATTGTTGTAGGGGGACCTTAAACCAATGAGGAGAGACCCATTTGGGGCCCACATTTTTTTACCATTTTAAACCGCATGGCACCCACTTGGCCTTGCTGCTGAGTAGAATCAGAACTACAAAATAAAAGAGTAAACTGAAAGTTAATGAGGTGTTTCTGCTGCTGCTGTTCTGCAGCTCTTCATCATTTTCCCGTTTTCTTGTCTCTTGTAGAACACAGATTCTTTCCTCCACACATCTACAAACCACCCACCTCCTCCCTCAGAAACGATGCTGCTGGAGCGTCACTTGTCCCAGCAGAGAAAGACCCCCCAGCTTATGCTTTGTGTGCACATCCTCCCCCCCACTGGGACCTCATTCAGAGTGGGGGGTGTCCTGATTCTATAGTCTGGCTCTGAATCTCATTTATAGTTCAAACGTAGAAAATGTGTCAAGTAAACCAATGTTTTTTAAACAAGTGTAACAGGAATGTTTTTTACTTATAGAATCACTGAAATAAATAAAAACGCACTGTTAAATGTTTCGTTTTTGCTCATTTATTCTTTATCTAACCTGCTTTCAGATGAGCTCTGGTCTGATTTCTCTCCTCAGTCATCGTCAGGTTCTTCAGGTTTCCCTCCATTCTTTACATTCTTTACAGTCTAATTATTTCATGTGAAAGATGTATTAATATTAAGGCAAAGAATGAAGGGTCTGTTTGGAGCCCAGAGACCCAAAAACCTTTTGTGAGCACACATTAACTACAGGTAAACGAGTCACAGGTGAGGATGGTTAGTCATCATGGTATGTAAACTGTTGAACAGTCATTTGGGCAGCACATTCTCATTCCAAAGTCGTCACATTTTGAGGCATGGTTAAGGACCCTTCCGCATCAAAAAATGATGTTTTGGGTGTCTTTGTCACAAACGGGTTCCAAGTGTTGCAGGTTTAACAGCTCAGACAGATGGACAGGAGTCAAGCACAGCTAAAAGTCCACAAAGCTAAACCAGAGTCAGGCAGGCAAAGGTCGAAACCAAGTATGAGAGCATCAGAGAGCAACCAGAGTGGTCAGAATCCAGCTGAAAGTCGGGGCAGGCAGCAAACAAGCAGAATCAAAGACGACGCAGGATCAGGTGAACTGGAGATCAGGTCAGGATAGAAATGCTCGGTATGAAGGCAAAGTGGCACAAACAATACTTCACACTGAGTGAGGCTCTGTGCAGTGCTGGAGTGTCCTGTGGGTGATAGGCAATGAGAGTCAGCTGAGCGGCATCTGGGGAGTGTGTGCTGTGGCTGCTGGGAGGTGTAGTGTCTTCAGGACTCTAGAGATGGCTTCCACCGGTGATTAGAGGAGAAGACTGACTCCTGGCAGTCTCCAACTTGTGTTTTTTGATGTGCTGACTGTTTCAATTAAATCAGAGGTCCAGTTATTTTGTCGGATGTGTTACTGGATGTGAGGTCCGAATCTAAGGATGCAGCTGGTTCTAGTACCCAAATCCAGTATTCTAACCCTTACTCGGTCCACGTCTGGTACCGTGTCCGGAACCAGATCCAGCACCGCGTCTGGAAGCACTGAATGTAATGTATGGTTCTATTTTATGGTTTCATAGAACCATACATTGGTTCTAAGAGATTGGTTCTAAGGACAAACCAATGTTTGGCCTTAGAACCAATGTATGCTTCTATGAAATAGAACCATACATTGGTTCTAAGGGATTGGTTCTAAGGGATTGGTTCTATTTCATAGAAGGATACATTGGTTTAGAAGCATACATTGGTTTTAAGGCGTTAGAAATGCAGCCTTACATGTCTTCGTGTTTTTAAAGACAAGAGTAAGTTCTTCCCAGAGAGGAGAAGAAATAGAGTTTATGTTAAGAAATCTCCGCAGTTGATCATAAAAAATGTGTTTCTTGTGTTTTCACAACTTACAAATGCTTCTCAGAAGGTCACAGCTGTGAGGGTAAAGCACAAAGACTTACCCCAGACGGCCATGAACACAGCGAAGAAAACCGTCGCTCCGTTGTCAAAAAAGTGGGTGACCTGAAACATCAAGACTGGATGTTAGAGTTCTGCCAAAACTGTAAAGAGAAATGTTTTAGGTCAAAAAATGTGTCAACATATGTCTGTAGAAGGGCTTCTGGGAAGTACCTTAGCATAGATGCAGCTGTCTGACAGTCTCAGGTAGGGACAGTACTGGTCACAGATGGGACACATGATGATTTCAGTGGACTGGCAGATTTCTTTGCTGAAGAAAAGCAAATATTTAGCTGGATTGGTGTAAAGTGGAGTTCTTTTACGCTGAGAAACAAGTCAAGTGATTTTGGACAACGATGAAAGGCAGTTGAAGGTTTCTGTGTTTACCTGACCTGGCAGTCATCCAGGGTGAAAACCCCATAGAGGAAAACACACAGCCCCACCAGCGCTGCAGGAAACAGCATTCCTGTGTACCAGCCCAGCCAAGCAAAGTACAGACCGATCTTTTCCCCAAAGTACCTCCTACGGCAACAACACAGGGACATGAGAACAGACTGATGCTTCAGGAGACTTTTTCAAACATCCGTAACAAACATGCCCCTGTCCCACAGTCTCTGGATAAAATGCAAACTATTTCAAGTGATAGAAATCATTTTCAATGCCATCACATAGAACCTTACTTTCAATCCTGTTGGGTTTTGTCTTCTATAAATGTGTTCATTTGTTAAAATTCTGTACCAGAAACCTCCAAATACCGTTTTTTGAATTTGAAGCCAACCCAAAAGCCTCAAAGGGTGCTGTTCTTTAACCCTTTACCTACCCATCAAGACAAAATCAATTCAAATAATATTTATTTCAGCTACTTATTGCATAGATCTGCAACCTATAAACGGCCAATTATTACAGACCACAAAATCTTACGTCACCTTTTAGTATTATGTTTAATATAATTAAAGAGTTGTTTCTTTTTTTGGCAAAAATGAAACATGAACATAATGATAAAATTGCCTTTTCCCCAAAATACTAATTTTTGCTCATAAAATATATTATTCTTCCACAAAACACTAAATTATTTACGAAGTTCTAAATAGTACTAAATACTTAATTGTACATAAAAAAACATACAACTTTTTACATACGAAATACAAATTTGTGCCCACAAAATACTTATTTTTCCCTCAAAACACAATTTTTTTTACAAAATACAAATTTTTGTCCACAAAATTCTTGTTCGTGCCCACATAATACTATTTCATGCCCACAAAACACTAATTTGTGGATAAAAAATACCAATTTGTGGCAAAAAAATTGCCAACAGGTGCCTACAAAACAATAATTTGTGCAACAAAATGCCATTTTTTGCCCACAAAATACAAATTAATTCATACAAACATTTAACTTGTCCCCTACAAAATATGACAATGCTTTCAACCTTTGACAGAGGTTTTTATGATATCCTTTCAAAATAAAAGACACCCAGTGTCACATAAAATAGTGCCAGTGCAGCAAATGTAGTGGTGGGTAGTGTGATGTCAGCAGTAAGTAGTTGCTAATCAGTCAACTATTAAAACCATCATTTGTGGCAGCTCTACTCACAATCAACGTTTTTAAAAGTACGTTTTCTAAAATGTTCTTCCATTTGGTTGAGCGGCAGTTAAAGGGTTAGGAAGCATTTCCTATTGAGACTGATGTTAAAAAGTCCAACTTTACACCATAATCTGACTTCTGTACAGCAGTTTACAAAAAACTTAGAGGTTTGCTGCAAAGCGGTTCAAGTGGTTCAGAACCGGGTTCAAACTCTGGTTTGTCTGGACTTCTAGAACAGAATCATCCCAACAAAGGAGCAGCTACCTGATGAGCTCCAGCGGCTGGTACTTGTACCAGACTCCCCACCAGGCCCAACACTCGTACAGCAGGTGCCGGTGGTTTTCTGCTCCGTGTGTTCGGATGGAGTTTTTGCTGTGGTAGTTGCCCTGTTGAAGTACACACATTTGATTGGTTCTCCTTTAATACAATAGTGCAACAGCCAAAAGCAAACAAGAGGTATTTACAATTGTGCTCATACATTTACTTACACTTCAAGAAAGTATAATGTTTTGGTCATTTCTCAAAGAATGTAAAATGACACAAAACAGTTTTCCACTCCCAGTTAGTAATTGAGTGAATCCATTTACTGTCAAAATAATTCTGTTTTCATTTTTAAAATCATCATGACATCAGAAACTTCACACATGATCAATATATGTGCACTGAAGGTCTTGGAGATTCTGGGCTCCCAACAGACCCTTGAATCTTTCATCCAGTGCTTCACTGACATTTGGGATCCTGAGTCATGGGGAAAGCTAAAGAGCTGTCACAAGATCTACGGGAAAAGGTAACTGAACTATACAAAGCAGGAAAAGGGTATGAGGAGTGTTCAAACTGATCAAGAAGTGGAAAGTAAGGAGTTCTGTTGGAACCAAACCATCCAAACTTCTGGACCAAAGTCAGATAGATGGATGAATAGACCAGAAACGCTATGTTTGGAGGGGAGTCAACAAGTCCTATGATGAAAATAACACTATTCCTACTGTGAAACACGGAGACGGATCGCTGATGGTTTGGGGATGTGTGAGCTACAAAGATAGGACACTTGGTCAGAACTGATGCCAAGTTGAAGAGACTGGAGGAAAGCCTATGAATTTTATCAATACTTCCATAAGCTCCGGAGTCGTTCCATCAGCTTTTAAACATGCTGTAATTAAGCCTCTTAAAAAAAGTCACAGTGACACATCTGTTCATCTCATTTTAGACCTGATTTTCATTTATCTTTTTTAAGTTATTAGAAAAAATATATTTTTAAGCAGATGCATTCCCTTTTAGAACACAATGTTATTTCTGAGAAGTTTTAGTCAGGTTTTAGATCTCGGCACAGCACAGAGTCTGAAGGTCCACAATGACATAGCTGTGACCGTTGATGCCAAACAGCCTGTTGTTCTGGTGCTGTTGGACCTGACAGCAGCGTTTGACATGGACCATACAGTCCTCCTGTCTCGTCTAGAACATCACGTCAGGGCGCCTCACTTGACTGGTTCAAGTCTTATCTAACAAAGAAAGGTTTTTTCTGGTAGTATTGGTGAGGACTCTTTATCATGGCTCCACTGTCCTGTGGAGTACCTCAAGGCTCTATTGTTGGGCCTGCCCTTTTTTCTTTATATCTGCTGCCTCTTGGTTCTGTCATTGCATGACGTAATGTTTCTTCATTGCTATGCAGATAGATAGAACAACTTTATTCGTCCCCCAAGGGCAATTTAGTTAAAAGCAGTTCTCCAGCGTATGACATAATACAACAAACAAGACAGTAAAAAACACAACATTAAAAACTTATTAAAGAAATAAAAACAAATAAATAGATTTAAAAAATACAATTAAAGGATTAAAGATAGGAACAGATACCTTCTACAATTGGGTGTGTTCACTTTGATGTAAGAGCTTTATGGCATTTATGATAAAACATGTGGGATACTTGAATATAACGGCAACCTGAAGAGAGGATGTGTTTATGTGTTAAAATGATGCTTTTTTTTATTTTTGCACCACCTGCCTGATGATATCCAGATATATCATTCCCTCAGTTTGACAAAAAAAGAGCTAACCTCTACAGCTGGCTCCACCACTGTTGGAAGTCTAGGGGTTATCACTGTTTTAAACTTGACAAACAAATTGATAATGTTGTCAAAATGATCTTCTATCACTTTACTAAAAACTCAACCCTCCCTGAGCCGCAGTGATCTACAAACAGCCATCCACGCCATGATCACCTCCCACACAGTCTCTTCACTGACTCCCTGCTCATTTTAGAATTCAGTTTAAAGGAGCCATACCATGAAAAAACATCAAGAGCATTATACTGTTCATTCCTCACTATAAACAACCCCAAAGAGGTATTTTGATCTGTTAACACATTTCTAAGTAATCCTTTAAAAACCTGCACTCTCAACAGCAGCCCCTCCCATACCCACGAAAACAGGCAGGTCCTCACGATCTGACATCACAGAGTGAGACCGCCCCTTTTAGGAAGAGTCTGCTCTGACAGCTCCATCCCCAGTCTAACACCAACACCAGATTTTCTCCACAGAGCTAGTGATGATCAGCAAAAAAAACTTTATTTTAGATGTAGAATATCATATATCTTCCAACTGTGTCCCATCTTTAATAAGTTCCAGCTCAAACAGTTTGTTACTTTACACTGTGTTGTGAACCAGTGTAGCGACGGCCAGGGATACTAAAGGCTGATATATGGTTTGTGTCTCCATCTTTGAAAAAAAATAGGATGTTTATTCTTGGCACACTGGTGAAGGCTCTAGGATGATGTTATGAAATGGGCGGCAACCACACGCAGCGACAGGCGGAGCTTCAGGAATTGAGTCGTTTTATTTCCAGGTAGGAAAAAACTAATACAAATGAACAAATATTTCGTAAATAAATAGTTTTTTTAGTGTTCCAAAGGTATATTTATATAGATATAGTTCACTCTGAAAGGCTGAAGAAAATCATGGACTGTTTGTTTTTAAAGCTCTTCATGGTCTCGCCCAGTTCACTTTACCTGTTCAGCCGCTCTCGGGTTTAAAGGGTAACCAAACCCTCAAACAACTATTTTTGGCTGTTTACATCTATAAATGGGGTTTAAAAGTGCTGTTTGTTGGTTATTGCCAAATTTGTACAAATTAAAATAAAGTAGTTTAATTCATAAAAATATGATAAAAAACCGTCTATGAGCATCGCGCCCTACAGGTTGAATTGAGGCATTGCGTTTTAATTTTGTGATTGGTCAACTGGTGTAAGTCTCAGAAGTTTGACGTCATCATGCTCTGAGATCCAATATAAAAGCCCCGCCCATCTTTGATTCTGTTATGGTTGGTTGTTAGCTTTAGCTTTAGCATGGCTCGTAGGTGTGTTACCTTTAGTTGTCATACATCTACTGGCTTACACAACTTTCCAGTGGACTTGGAAGTTAGGGGACAGAGGTTGAGTGCAGTTGGCATTATATCCAGCAAACTCTGTCCTGGCGATGGATTTATTGAACGTTTCACTCTGGATTGTTTGTTTTTTTAACACGTTAACTTTAATACTAGCAGCATTTACCACTCAGACTCTCGTCTCCTTCAGACCTGCAAACCCTCAGCTGCGCCGGCAGCCCCACTGTCGGGCATTGCAAAAGCAGCATCTTGAGTATTTCTATATCTTACTGGATTGGCCCTTGTCTATTCACTGCTATAGACAGAGACGTGTTCACACAGGCGCCACTGCTATGCTTGAGTCACGTCAACAGAGCGCAGCTGTTTCCATGGAAGATATGCAGACATCAACCACAAAAATGGCTTTTGATGCTCAGTAGTTGTGGAATTTTATTTTCTTTCATTTATTTTATTGCATTCCTATTTTTCCTTTATTGTTTTTTTTTTCTTTCTCAGTTTTATGCTGCTTTTGTTCTTAATTTGTCTCATTTTAAACTTTCTTTTGTATTAATGTATTGTGAACCACTTTGGTACACATGAAGGAGTTGTAAAGTCTTTAATGAGTAAAGTTTCATTCTTTCATCCACCGTCACTCTTCAGCTCAGAGGCTGCACACTTAGACATTTCAACATGACAATAATCCAAAACACAAGTCCAGCTGTCATTGGTTACAAGGTACTAAGAACTGGAGGATGTAATTTTGATTTGGGTAATTTGGAAAGTTTCTGTTGTCATTAAGATTTAGAAAGTGTAACAATCAATGACTTAATCCAACCACTAACCATGAATGGAAAAATACATTTTTTTGTTATATTTTCTGAAAATAGCCTAGAATTCATTATTTCTTCCAGGATATATAGACTTAAGAGCACAGCTGTTGATTCTGAGCAGAGCAGGAAAGGAAAACCATGGAAGCAGATTATCCGGTTTACCTCGTGGAGAGGGAAAGCTGCTTCGTATGAATTGTTGTTCAAAAGGCGATTCAGTCCTGCAGTCGGGCAGAGAAGATGTGTGAAGCTGTGGCTAACAGCAGGTTCATTTCAATCCTGTCAGTTTAAATTAGAAAAACTAAAAGCAGGTTTTTGGGAAAGTTGGAGAGAAACACACCCATCTTGTTTTTCCCCTCCTCGTATTTGACCCTCTGCAGAATGTGGTGAATGATGCGACTTCTGGTGGCGTTGTTGAAAAAGGTTTCTTTGTTGTGGATGATGAAACTGTAATAAACAGAAATGTGCTTTTAGGATGCTGCTTTCACTAAGGCTGGGTATGGTCAAAAAGGTAAAGAAATGATTTGATTCACAATTTTTTTCTTTTTTTCTGATTCTCTCAATTCACTCAATTCAATTCGATTCAACTGAATTTTGAGTTTACACGGTTTACACATTAACGGCAGGTTAACACCGCACAAGGGAGCGCTGTGAAGCGGAGTGTGCGCGGAAATCCAGTTCGTTACAAAAACTTAAGACGCTTGGATGAAACTTTTGCTTCCAAAGGAGCTGCGGGAATTTCCCAGAAGAGGAACGTAGCTGAAGAGCCACTACACACACACTTACAGCGAGCCTGCATGGAGAAACGGCATCAGCTGAAGCGGCTCAGAATATCCTGTTAAACGTGGAGGATAATTATCATCCAGAGCAGGTGTTTATTATCGATGAAACAGGAAAATTCTGGATAGAGATGCCCTCTGACAATTAAATAATGAAAAAGGAAGCAAACACTTTTTAAAGGCACAGAGAGACAGGCCCAATCAGAATTCTTACATCCTCCCTTCCCCGTCATTTAGCCCTCCAAACGGAGAGCTATGAAAACATACTGTGTAAAAAGGTCATGCTACAACAAAAAGTCATCACTCACATTTATATGTAAACTTCTATGTTTCAGAGCGCACCCACATGAAGAAAAGCACTTCTCAGTGAGACACGGTCTAACGGACTTAATATCGGACTTAATATCGGACTGTTCTGGATAAAAAAAAAACATTAATGTTGAGCAATTCTCCAATGTTGTTTAATAAATGTTTACAAGGCAGGATGCTTAGCACAATGTGAGCATTGTTCTGCTTCTCCTGGGGGCATTTTAGTTTAGCCACTAGGTGGAGCTCGCGTTATAGCAGTACGCTTTTGTTCAAGAAGAATACGCAAAGAATGAGCAAAAAACAATGTTTTAGACCAAAAATAGGTACATTTCCTTACAAGAGTTTGGAAAATTCATGTCTGTGAGTTTATAAAGATGTTAATTTAGTCAGAATGTATGTTTAGGTCAATCGAGCATTAGCATTAGCTGTCCTATAGGAAATCCCATTATACGTTAGCTTCAAGCTAGCTTTTATGTGCTAAATCGATTCATATTTTTATTAATCGATTATTGATCTATTAAACTTAGCTGGGTTCAAATCGATTAATTGATTTTATCAACTCAGCCCGAGTGTCTCAGCAGAGAGAGGGGCCGGTTAACAAACTCACTGGTGGATCCTCGACCGACTGAAGGGGGCGGTGAAGCTTTCGTTCTCCTCCAAGTCAGGAAGAGTCACGCTGTCGAATTTCATGGGTTTGCGTGGGAGCCAGCCGCGGAATTTGTTGATGTGCTTCTCCATTCTGCAAGAGAGGTTTCCATGAGAGCTGCAGAAGCAGCGTCGTCCACATCAAATCACGTCAAAAATCCCAATCTCACCTGCTTAGAAATCGATGTCGCCGTTGCATAAAAAATATCTTCCTCCTAGACGAAGTAAAAGACAGGAAGTGAGTGCATCAAAGTAAGAACTCCTTAGGAATATAATTCAGAGTGAATCCTGCTAAAGCAACAGTAAGGCTTTATTTTAGACTTTTTCCTATTTTTTTCCTTCTTTCCTTAATGTAAAGCACTTAGGGACATTTTAAAGTGGTATTGAAATAAAGATCAAACAGATCTTTGCATGGACTCCCTCATTGTTGAACCACTCTTACCTGTAGACTTGAGTTACACGTTCAGGTTAGCATGCACACATTGCAAACATGGAGGAGTTCATCCTCGCAGACGGCTCCTCTCACCTGAAAGGCATGCGTATGTTCATGAGCTCTGCATAGCGACACAGCACGTCCCACGGAGCGTGGAGCTTGAGGAAGATCATGTCGCTGTTCGTTAGGGAGGCCTGCAAAGACACAGAAGCAGAGGTCGAGTTGAAGTTTCACCGATCGCTCTAAAGAGCCACTCCAGTAAAAATGCTGTTTTCAACATGTTCTTGTTGCATTTTTCTGGTGATGGAGGACATGTATGAATCATTTTGGACTGTGTTCTTGTGAAAATGAGATAATGAAGAACATACTGTATATACGGCTCTGTTACACCTTAGTTGTGGCTCTTTAGCTTCAAAGAAAAATGCTAACGACTGAATACATAAGAGATGAGTTAGTTTAGTTATGTCATTTTTGCCTGGATTTTTAACAATTCAAGAACCTAAGCAAAAAAGTTTAATTTACGGTGTTTTCTTGAGAAAATGAGATACTATTTCGTTATCACAAGAAAACAAACTTTTTTTTCTCGTTATGATGAATTATTATCACGTTTTCTCGAAAAAAAGTGATGACGAGATAATAACTTGCTTTCTCGGCTATACGGTGGTGCAGTGGTTAGCGCTCTTGCCTCACAGCGAGAAGGCCCCGGTTCGACTCCCAGCTGGGACCTTTCTGTATGGAGTTTGCATGTTCTCCCCGTGCATGCGTGGGTTTTCACCGGGGACTCCGGCTTCCTCCCACCGTCCAAAAACATGGTTCATAGGTTGATTGGTGACTCTAAATTGCCCCTAGGTGTGAATGTGAGAGTGGATGGGTGTGTGATTGAGGCCCTGAGACAGACTGGAGACCTGTCCAGGTGAACCCCGGGATAGGCTCCGGCACCCCCGCGACCCAGAAAGGGAAGAAGCGGACAAGAAGATGAATGGATGGATGAACTTGCTTTCTCAAGAAAATGGGATATTATTTCACTATCAAGAGAAAACAATTAAAAAAAGTAGGACAGGCCGTTTTTGGCTTCCGTAGAGAAGATCTACTAATAGATAAAAAACAACTCTTACTGAGTGATTTCTTTCTCCTGTTGTTTACCACAAAATAAAGTAACTTCAAACAGGTAAAGTCTCTGCATCTCAGTGCAGGAACAGAGAGACGCTACAGTATGTTCTTCCTTATCACAGTATAACGAGAAAATGAAACTTGTTTCCTCGTGATAATGAGATGGTGGATCTCATTATCACCATGAAATGGTAAAAATAAATAAAAAGGGCAGGCTATTTTCGGCTTCCATATTTCTAAATATTTCTTTATTCAAATCATTGTGGATCAGGAACAGACAAATAAAGGGTTGCATTTATGACGTAGAAAATAGACAAATAGATCCATGAACGTCTTTGTTTTCCTCGTCTGAGCTGGAATCTGGATCTGAACTGTACGTCTGGATAGCTCTGATATTGTTCACCATTTTTGTTGCCGTGGTGATGTGAGGTTGGGGTTGTGAGGGGCTGTAAGCTAGCGGGAGACATTGTAAACACAGGGATGATGGGAAATGAAGGAAGGCTTACTCTGCACCAACAGTCCCCCCCCCACAACTCAGAGATGAATTTCTAATGATCTTTGGGTACTCTGCAGAAACTATGTCCGGTAACGGATTACAAAGTAACGAATTACTGTAATTTAATTACTTTTGTCAGTAACGGAGGAACGTAACGAATTACAGTTCAAATTTTGGTCATTAATTACAATTTCTGGACTGGAGGAACCTTTGTTACTCTGTTACTTTGGTTTTGAAGGCTCTGACATTTTCTCTTGGTTAAATGAAACAAAAATAAGTAATAAATAAAGTAATTTCATTACAATTTCATCCAGTAACTAAAGTAAAGTAATCAATTGCTTTTTTAAAGTAACTTACCCAACACTGACTATGTCCTTTTTTTTTCCTAAAAACATCATCATAATAAAGGACCATTTTTAAAATAGATCATATGATCAGTGGAACGTGAAGCCCTGGTTTTGGTATGACAGGGTTCTAAGCTTTCTGCTGAAGACACAAAGGTTCTCCACCTCTTTCTCCATCAGCAAGCCCTCCGCACGGATGTTCCTCTCAAAAATCTCCCTCTTCTCCGACTGCGAGCTGGACTTCCTGTAAACCAGGACGTAGTCTATCCGGCTCTTTCCGTCACTGAAGAACAGGCCGCTTGTTTTTTTCTTGCTCTGCACTCAGAACATCATGGAGACACATCATAGAACCTCCTGTGATGTGGATTATGCACAGAAAAAAATATTTTTCTGATTGTGTCCAAATTCCCTCATTAGTTCCTAAGACTTTAATGTAGCGGGACTATCTAGTAATGTAATTATGGCACATATTCACTACATTTTTTTTAATGGCAAATATAACAACACATTTACTGAAGTAAAAACTGGGCTAGATTAATAAAATCGATGAATCGATTCATAAAAATACAAATCGATTTAGCACATAAAATGAGCTAACATATAATGGAATTCCCCATAGGACGGCTAATGCTAACGGTCGACCTAAACATACATTCTGACTAAATGAACATCTTTATAAACTCACAGGCATGAATTTTCCAAACTCCTTTAAGGAAATATTTTTTAATTGACCATTTGTTGTCAAAAACACATTTTATTGCTCATGCTTTCTTCTTCTTCTGGAATAAGTTGTAATGCTGTAGTGCGATCGCCACCTAGTGTCCAAACTGAAACGTCCTCCAGGAGAATCAGAACAATGTTTCCAATGTTAATGATCTGAACATTTTAGTTAGAACTTCTCCTTTAGAGAATCCATGTAACACTGGATGATATTAACAATCTCATTATTTCACTGATACATTTACAGTATGTGAACTGGATCAGATTAATATAAATATATTCAAAAGATTATTAATGTATTTCTAAACAAATGTGTCTAAACGTGTGAACTCACAATTGAATTGAATAAAAGAATCGAAAGAAAAAAATCAAATGGTTTCTGGAGATTATAATCCATACCCAGTCCCAGTAAAAACCTTTTAAATATGAACATCTAACAAAGACTATATATGAATCTACTTTTCTGATGATGAAAACTTGGATCATTCATAAAGATGGTCAATATTTGCCTATCTATTAAGCATTGATGTATGCTAGTTTCTGGGAAATGTTTAGGGCTCTGGATTTGGGAATAGTAGGTTTGACCAGCTCTACACAGAGCACTAAATAGTGAGTAGTGAAGGAATTCAGACACAAGCCTTATATGTCAGACCAGACATTTGCATTGACCTCAGCGATGCACAGGTTGGACTTTG
Organism: Oryzias melastigma; assembly: GCF_002922805.2. Lineage (NCBI taxonomy): Eukaryota > Metazoa > Chordata > Actinopteri > Beloniformes > Adrianichthyidae > Oryzias > Oryzias melastigma. Next base: position 17,617,198 of record NC_050530.1, on the reverse strand, counting down.
TGTTGTCTTCGAGGATGGTGCTGTTGGTTCCGGGGTTCTGTAGGGTGAAGTCCTCGTCTCTGGACCCACTGCTGATGCCCTCACACCTTTCTGTCTCAAGCAGCACATTGACGTCCTTCACTGCTGGGCAGAAGATTCAACACGACGGCAAACACAGTCCGGTTCAGAACCCTGCATTCCTCTGTCCGCCTGAGAACTTTATTGATCAAAACAATGTGAACTTCACGTGAGGGGAATTATCCTAACTCTAGATCACATGTAAAAGTCAAGGCCCTCCAGATCATTTTATTTTATTGTTATTAATGATCCGATGTTATCTTGAGCTTATTTTTAACTAGTATAATTTTGACAAAATATATTTTTATGGAGAGTAAAATATTGAAAGTTATTTAAGGTTTAAGTTGATTTATTCTATATTCCTGCCTTTTTATTATTCATAACTATGTTAAAAAGTTATGGTTTAAAAATTGTCATTCTGCTAGCTTTTTAAATTATTTTGACATTTTTTAGGCTGTTTTGGAGTTTTGCTAATATTTTAGCTACATGCTAGCTGCTATGGCTAATTTAGTTTTTTTAGGCTGTTTTGGAGTTAGGCTAATATTTACATGCTCGATGATTTGGTTGATTTAGGCTTTTTTTTGTTTTTTAGGCTATTTTGAAGTTTAGCATTTTTTTCAGCTATCTGCTAGCTCTAATGGCTAATTTAGGCTTCCCTTTTTAATTTTTTTTTTGTTTGTTTTTTTGGAGTTTTGCTAATATTTCAGCTACATGCTAGCTGTTTTGGCTAATCTATACTATTTTTTGTTTTCTTGGCTATTTTGGAGATTAGCTAAAATTTCAGCTACGTGCTAGCTGTAAGGGGTAACTTGGGCTTTTATTTTCAATTCTTTTTAGGTGTTTTTGGAGTTTGGCTAATTTTTTACATGCTAGCTGTTTTGGCCAACTTAATTTTTTTTTTTTTTAAGTTTTAGGCTAATTTGGCTTTTAGCTCATATTTGAGAAGGCTATCATCTTCAGCGTTTTCAGCATCTTCAGCTATCAGAACTAGCATCTTTAGCGGTCAAATTCAGCTTACAGCATTCACACTAGTATTATCACAGGTAATGCTATATATCTAGTTCATAATTATGTTAAAATTTACGGTTTTAAAGTTTTAAAAATGTAGTTTTAGAGTGTTTATCCTGTTCGACCTAAGGTGTGTTTTGGATTTTGGCCCCTTGAGCGATTGAGTTTGACACCCAGAGCCTTGGACTTGAATCAGAATTTATAACATTCTATAAAATTTTACACAAAAATCTCAGAGTTTTGACAAAAGCTGTTCCTCATAGCTCAACTTCATGTCCAGCACTTCTTGATTCAGGTTCTATCAGTACAGAAAGGAAGCTGCAGGACTTCTGAGAAGTTTGAGACACTAAAGGATTCTGATTTCAACAGAAAATTGGGCCGATTTACAAACGTTTGATTAAATGCTTTTTTTTTTATAATCTGGAAAAGTTATATTTGTAACTTTGTTTTCTTATTTTAAATCAGTTCAAACGACTCTTGTGAAGCTGTGATCCTTTGCTTCTTTCACTACGGCATCAGACGCCTGCAGGAGCCTCCGGTGTGTCTTACCCAGAGCAGGCCCGTCGTCCTGCATGCTGGAGTCCAGGCCTGAGGCAGACGACTCCTCCATGATCTCTTCTCCTCCACAGTAGGAGACGGTGAGAGGCCGGTCGGCCGCCTGGTGGCTGCACGCTGAGGACTTCAGCAGGGCTTGGCGAGGATGGGAGCTCTGCCGCTGGGGCTCAGATCCATGTAGAGACAAGCTCACATCTGTTCAACACAAAAACGAAGAAACTGCTGGAATTTCATGCTGAATATTAGGATTTATTTAATGAAAATACACATTTATTATAATAGTCCATTTGACTGTATATGAGAACTGGACTGAGTGACCCCTCCCCCACTGGAGTTTCAAACGGGAAGTACCTTCTATAGAGAAATAAACAGCTGTTACTCAGTCATTCTATTGTCAGAATAACCATTTCTTACTACTTTTCTTTAACGTTCTTGAAAATCCAAATTTTTTTTCTTGACAGTTTTTTCTTTAGTGCAAGTTATTCAAGTTCTAAACCGACGATTCGGATGTCTCAATACAGGCAGGTGGTCTCACGTCAAATTTTTGAAACATTTGCAAGACTTTGTGTGCCCCGCTTTCAAGTGGAAGGGATGTGACCTTCCAACCAGCTCACTCCTGGTTGGTTGCCATAGAAACATTGACTCAGAACGACTTGTTGACGTTTGCCTCCAACATGGCGCCGTCTGCATCGCAGAAAAAGATGTCTGAATAGATTTAATTTGATTGGAGCTGAAAGTAAACCATTTTTGGTGGATGACATCACACTAACTCAGTAGTTTCTTCTTTTTTTTCAATCAAGACAGTAGTTTAGACAATTTCAAAAGTTTTTGTCAAACTTGGTAATATTAAAATAAAAACATTAAAAAACCTACTTGGCATTAAATACATATAAAATAATTAATTAATAAAAAGAAATCCATCTTTAGCTCCTTTTTTCACTTAACCACGATAGGTTAACCAAACTTTGACAGCAACCAATCAGTTAATACTCTTACTTTCTTTGAACAAACTATCTAAACTCAAAACGATTGACAAAAATTGAAACATGCAAAAAATATAACTGTCCAGACTGTTGGTTAGATATTGAACGGCAGTGGTTTAATTTATAATGCACCACTTTTCATACATACCATTAATATTCATAGCACTACTGGAGCTTTAAACGGTCGATCTAATTTACGTATATAGATATTTGAAAAGATCATGTCAGTCACTAAGAACCATAATTTTGCTTTTTTTGTAACTTTATTTGTTTGCAAAGCCCAAACAGTTTTGTTAAACTCCAAACAGCTGATTATTTTCAAGTGGAAATGATTTATTTAAGTGAGTTTGGAGTTTTCTGGAGTTCAGAAAGTTCTATCACTTTTGAAGCTGCTGCACCTCTTTATCTGTAAACCTCATGTTCCATCCTTGCTCCACCAATGAACCAGATGCATTGACTGTACAAAAACTGGACAACTTCTCCCTCCTCTTGTACTAAACAGGAAGTACCTGCTGGCTTCAAGACAGTAAAATCCCATAGACTTTTATACAGAAATAAACATCTATTACTCAGTAAATCTATTTGTCAGAATACATTCTTACTCTGATACAATCTTTAACATGTTCTTGAAAATCTTCGCTTTTTTAAAGATATTTTTTTTCTTTTTTGCAAGTTAGTCAAGTTATAAACCAACCAATCAGATGCCTCAGTAAAAGCATGTGTTGCTCAATGGTCCCGCCTCCCATGTTTGATTGACAGTGGAAGGGGTCAGTCATGATTGGCGACTGTAGTCCCTCTAAAAACGTGACTCCGACTCACTTATACCAATCACTGTCGCCTGGCTCCAACCACCTTTTCTTGAACGAGAACCCTGGCCTCCCACTTGCATGTTCTACTTCTCATTCCAGCTGCTTCACACTTGAACCTGCTCTCGTCTGTGAAAAGTACAGGGCACCAGTGGCAGACTTGATAATTCTGGTGTTCTTGAGCAAATGCCAGTGGAGCTCCACGGTGCTGGGCAGTGAGCACAGGGCCCACTACAGGACGTGGG
>NC_050530.1:17610974-17612434 GCF_002922805.2 Oryzias melastigma | reverse complement strand
TAATATCAAATATTAATAGATTCAAAGCATCATTAATATTTTTGATGTAATCAAGTTTCAAAGCATCCACAACGAATCATCTAATATTATTATTGAAAAGAACTCTGAAGATTGTATTCAAAGAATTATAATAATACAAAATGTAATAAGTAAATCATTTTAATTTGCTAATAAGGCAATTAATACAGTTTGTATTTATCAAAGAGTGATTATAAAAATAGAAAATCATCTTCATTAGTTAATGGAGAAAAAAAAATCCAAATATTCTAATTTAAGAGAAGAAGAAGAAAAATACATATATACCATTTGTGCAAATTGTATTCATCAAAGACATGATTATAGTACACAAAAAATAATTGGTTGGAAAGAAAAGAATCAGCACTTTGAGCAGAAATCAATGCTACATCACAGCTTAGGAACAAGTTTAAGGCCACGTAATCGTTCATCGTTGTTATGACTGAGAGACTGTGAAGGTCTCATTTCAAGGGAAATGTGCTCGAGTTCTGAGGCTCAGAATCTGGTCAGAGTTCACATCCAGCGTTTTTTTTATTTAGAGTTCACATTTCACATTTTGCTTGAATTAAAGGGTCAAACATGTGTAATCCCACAGTTCTAAAAATCCTTCATGGATTTTATTTCCAGAGGCTTCGTCTGGTCCGGTGGTCCAAGTGGTTTCACAAAGATTCTGGAGTTCAGAGTCCACGTACTGTGGATCTGTTCCCTCGATCGTAGGAGCCTCAGGTGCTTCGCCAGATCAGCGTAATATTTACAAAGATGATCGTTAAGATAAGCAGCAGAACCCTTCAGGTGTTTTCTTTGCTTCATCAGAGCTATCTTGTGCTTTCGATTCACAAACCTGATCAGGATCGCTGGTTTATCCGTTTTCTTTCTCAGAGGAAGCGGATGACAGACCTCAACATTATTTAGGTCCAAGGAAATCCCTTTAGACGCAAGAAATACTCCCACTTGATTCTCCACGGTCAGGTTTGCTCCCATATCAGCTCCGTTAGCATCCCTGCTAGCGCTGGTAGCACCAGGCCGCACCCGGGGTTGTAGTTGAAGTCCCGTGAAAATCACATTATTCATCCGTGCCTGTTGATCCATGTCATGCATCCTCCTCTCCAAGAGATCTTGGCGATTATCTCGTTGTTCGTTACGTGCCCTTTCTTGATGGAAATCTTCCAGGAGTTGTAGTAATGGTGTTAGCTTAGCTTGAAGCAGCGCTGCTAGCGTAGATTCAGAGAGAACTGCTGGGGTTAGCTTAGCCTGTATGTCGGCTAAGATCAGATCAGCCAGATCAGCTTCAAGATTTTTCTTCGGTACCATGTTCAACTCTCCTCGTTGCAGTAGTTGTTGCTGCAGCTCGGTGATTAAAGTCGCTTGTAGGCAACTTTAAAAAAACTCTAAAAGACTTTAAAAGCCGAAGAGTTGAGGAGAGCTGGAGACACACGTCTGCTAGT
>NC_050530.1:17587890-17610816 GCF_002922805.2 Oryzias melastigma | reverse complement strand
AATACAGCTGAAATTGATTAACGAGGCCCTCAGCTGATTAACCAACCAGAAAATTATCAGACAGGTTTAATTCAAGTCATGCCAGGCAAAAAAAAGTGTGTCTCTTAAATTTTTGTGAGCAGTAAATCTGAGCACCCAGAGCCTTCATATATGTAAATATAATAAAATGCTGGTGTCAGTTATCTGATTTGAAAAGTATGAATGCTACTTAGAAGTTTTCGCTGTTGTCACTGAGAGTCGCAAACAAAATCCGCCGACCTAAGTATGAGGTAGTGACACATTACTGTTGATGCGATGGTCAATCGCTATGAAGTATAGAATGGACCTTGATTTGCTGAGGACACAAGAACCAACCTAAAGCCATTTTATGAAATCATTTCTATCAAATGTATAAATTCTGCTAGCTAAATGACTTTGTTGTACTCAGACAAATCATCTAAAGCTACAGAAAACTCAATAACCATTAGACTCCACTTTCCAGCATCTGAAGACAGAGGAGTCTCCCGTCTGAAGGTCTTTACACCATGAATTTTCCTCTGTGACAGCAAAAGTGACTCAGCTATTATTTTTTCTGCTGAGCTGTAGTAAAACAGACATTGGGTCGGAGAAAGTAGCTTTTAAATCAGCCGCTGAGGCTACGGAACAATGGAACTCATGGATGCAGGGAATAGAAACAATAAACCTCTGGCAGGTCCAATGCATGTTCTCTTCATTTAGAAGTTTATTGTTCTGTCTCCTGACCGTTTTTACTCTGCAGCAGCTTCATCGTGAGCTTTAAGAGAAGCTGTCTGTCCGAGGCAGCACTAACCTAGTGTAAATTCATGCAACCCACTCCAATGAAAATGCTGTTTTTAACATGTTCTTCTGGGTGTTTTTCTGATAAAGGACATAATTAGGAAAGTTAAGATTAAAATTGCATTTCTAAGTGTTTTTTATATTCAAATATCTGTAATGTTGGGGGTGTGAGGGGCTGTGGGCTAGCAGGAGACCATGTGAACAGAGCTCTCAGACACAGGGGAAGTATGGGGTTTGTTCTTGCCAATGGTCTCCGCAACAACCTAGAGGGGAATTTCTATTGAACGTCTGCCACTCTGCAGAAACTGTCTTTAGTCTGAAAACGGATAATCATAAGTATTCATATTCACCGTTTGTATTTGATACTCTATCTCATTAGCATGATCTAAGTATTCCTCTTGTTTTCTGCCCTGCAGTTCATCATCATTCCACTAGGAGCAGTAGAAGTGCTTTTCCCGCTCATTTCAAAGCGGCTGCTTCAATGAAATCTTTAACACCAGAGCTCCAGTGTTTATGTTCTTTGATTTACTGTAACTTTTCAAATGCTAACAATCAACAGAATTCCAGCAGATTCTGAAGAAAAATGGCTTGCACCGCTTTTCTCCTTCAGACTCTGCTGGAATTACGTTCATCATTTTCACGGTTCAAAAGTTACAGTATGTTAAAGATTTTGTATTAAGCTTCACCAGCAATGCCTCAGGTGTCAAAGGGTTATAAAAACTTTTGGTGGTAAAAGTGTAGCTAATTTTCTAGACAAGCTGAAATTATGTTGATTGTGTTAACAGTTGAAAAGTTAAAGTATGTTAAAAATGTGGTATTTAAGCATCTCCGATGACACCTCAGGTGTTAACGGGTTAAAAACTGTTTTTGGCAGGAAAAGTTTAGATAATTGTGTAAACTTTATGGAGAGACTCACTTAGCTGTTGTTATTCATTTTTTTAATGACTGCTTCATGCATTAAAAAAATGTACATTTTGTTGATAATGAATTCTTCTTGATCCAGTTACACCTTGTTAAAAATGTGTGTATCAAATATGAGACAGTGGGTAAATAAGGTGCTTTTTCTCCTAAACACTCAAGTCAATATTGTTTCATATTAAACTTACATTGTTGTGATCAAAAATGCAACAAGTCACCCAACGTATCATAAAAAAATACTATCTATATCTCATTTAAAAATGATTTTGCAAAAAAAAAAAAAAAAATGTTAATTAAAGGTTAAAGATTAAAGGTTGGTCTTGTTTTTGGCTGTACTAAAAAACAATGAATTTCCCCCATTGTTTAATAAAGTATATTGATTGATAAAAATATCTGAATTCCTAAAATTTAGAATTTAATTTTGAATTTACGGCCAGGAATGCTTTTAAATTAGAACAATAGATGACCAGAATGGACTTTAAATACAAATCTGACCAAAATCTTGCTCAGAAATAATTCACCTTTGGAGAATAGAAGACGTCTGATGTTTGTCTCCAGTCGTTCTGAACCTCCAAGCTTTCAACTCACTGATAGAAATGCCTGATTAAACATATTCAAAATGCGTTTTTCTTTTATTACTTAGTGTAAGTACATCGATGATCAGCTGCAGACTCCCATTGACCCCCTCCTCCAGTGTTTCATCGACCCGGTTTCCTGCCACAGAACGTCAGCGCCGCTCTCATTAGTGGAACGTAGAACTGCTTACTATAAATGTTGGCTCTGGAAGGACTGAGGCGCCACGTTTTAGACCCAGCGTCCTGCTTTGTGGAGACTCTGGCCCGTCCAACAATGTTTTCATCAAAGTTTAACAGCATGTGTAACTCGAGCCCGGCTCCGGTGGGACGGCTCAGGCGGAGCGAGGCGAGCAGAGGGGAAACAGTCAGGTATCGGTGACAGCCTCAGCGCGTCGAGTTTGGTGGGGAATTTTCAAACACTGACAGACGCTTACAGGCTTAGCGGTCTGTGAGGAGCTGAGGAGTTATTTTTGGAAGACAGGGTTCAGGGTTCACCACGGTTTTGGTCCACCTTCAGTTTTAATCCCAGCATGAATTTGCCTTTACATTAGCTGGATGAGCTTTGGATATAATATCCCTCCTTTTTTCAGAAGTGTCTTGTTTTATATCTCTGATGCCAAAGAGTTGGAGTGCAGGCGGATCTCCTCCAGGTGTACAGGAGAGTGTGAAAACTCAGCCTTGTGTTTCCTCATCGTTCTTTCCCTGAGATCAACATCCATCCTCTCAGCTCCACAAAAAAAATATTCAGTTGAATAGAACAAGAGTCTGCAACCTTCAACCCCTAACAACCGTTTAGTTATTACTATGCTGCTACTGTTATGATAAATACAAACAAAACATTGTCATTAATCAAACAGAAAAACAGCATTTAAAAATGTGACAATATAACTTTTGAGTAGGAAGGTAACGGATCAAAAAACCCACGGTTTGGATCGTGGTTTTAGGGTCACGCTTCAGATCATTTTTCACGTTAGTAATAGAAAAAACAACAAGAAAAAACAAGAAGATTAAAGCCTAAAATAGTTTTTTTGAAAAACTTTACAACATATATTTGAGAAAACATAAATAAAGTCATTTAAGCATAAATGTACACTCACACATCCTTAAACTTTGAACATAAATGTAAAAACATGTAGTTTCTGATTACATTTACATATCTGGAGACCAAATCTACAAACACTGAAAGAAAAGAATGATGAATATGGATGTCCAAATTAAATCTTAAATGAAAAAGTTAAAATTAAAGTTTCTTTTTTCCTATTAATTGTAGTATTGAAACTAAATGTGAGAGCATTTAAATATTTCAAATAATTATTATTTGAAATACTTGATTTTTACACCGTCTTTGGACGACTTCAGACTATGATAGTACAGACTAAACAGCCATGTTCTGACTGTAATCATCACAGTTCTCAGAGTCAGTGAATGCATCAGGAATGAAGTTACCACCCTCATCGACTGTGATTGGTCCTTTGTGTTTGCCCCGCCCCAATGCGCCACAACGGGACCAAAAGTTTAGAAACAGAACGTTACGTCCTGCTGCTGCTGCCTGACCTTTTCTCCATCCAGTCCTTCGGCTCACCTGGCAGGTGTGGCCAATGAGCCTTAAATCCCGCCTGCTGTCTGGGTTTAGTTATGTTAGTTTGGGGTTTGGTAGTCTTCATTTGCAGGCTTTGTTTATTTGTTTCTTAAGGTAGTTTTTTTTTGGGTCGCCATTATCAGGAGCTGCTGACTCCGACGGTCGACATGTCTGGATCAGCAGTCTCTATGACTTATTTTAGGTTTGGCCAAGGTTCCAATCCCTTTGGTTTGTCTTTTTGAACCAGCACACTAATTATTTAGTGTCGAGCCGGGTTTACCCACAGGGGACGTAACACTGAAACTTAAAGATTTGAAAACGAAAAAAAAAAAAAAAGAGAGTTGAAAGAGAGAAAAAAAAAAGATTTAAAACTGAAAACTGAAATTTTGAGTTTTGAAACCTAAAAGACAGAGCATTTGAAGCTGAAAATAGTTGAGTTTGTTTTAGAATAGAAAAAAGTTTTGGACATTTTCTTTGGCCAAACAGAAATATTTTTTTCAAAATGTTTTATTTGGGTTTCAAATAATTTTTGCCCTAATTTAGCTCCATAAAAGTAATGATATGAAAAGATAGAGAAAGAACATAAAGCTTCTAATAAAAACTCTAGACTCAACAACCCACAGCTCAGTTATCTACATCTACATAGGGTTGATAGACAGAAACTCAGTCTCCTCATTTGAGGGTCCACATTATTTGGAACAAGCTTCTTGTAAAAATGAAGATTTACAAAACTTTAAGCAGCACGCTTCATTTAACTATGACGTACCATAAAGATATTTAGGTATTATTTGTATTTTTAGACTAGTCCCCCTGCTAAAGCCTTAGTAACATAAGGGTTTGACCAATTCTGCACCGGATGGCAGCATCACCAGCACATCATTATTGCAATCAACGTACACTATCTTGACAAAAACTTCACAAGGTACCTTTGAAGTGTTCACTAGTACCTGTCACTCTCAGCATGTCCGTAGGAAAGCGACCTACGAACGTAATACCTCCTGTGTCTTCATGACTTGTACAGATTTCCCAGTTTTTGTACCCTATCCACCCTAGAGCGCTATCGCTGGGTGATCTTCACCTGAGTGAAGGTATTCACATGATATGTTCCATTTTTCTGAGCGTCATGGGTCGCTGGGTAAAGTCTCACATGTCCCAAGAATGATTGGACCAATGAACAAGTCTCCATTCTTTTTTTTAGGATTTTTTTCTTCTCAAGTTCCTAATTTTTCAACAATTTTCAATCATGTTTTCAGGATCTTCATATGCTTACATTTTCCATTTTGTTACAAATAAAAGACAATTACTCTAATTTATCACAAGTAATTATATTTCAAACTATTTTTATGAGAAATACTTTTTATTGGATATATTATTTTGTGTAAAAATTACCCGGTGAAAGTGAAGGTGTAACTTTTCAAAAGGGTTAAGGGAATTGTGACTAAAGCTGAAAGAGCTGTTCCTCCAATTCTATTATTTTAAGCATCATTACTGAACATCCATCATGAGACTCACCATCATATCGTCTGTACATTTGGATGTCTATTGTATAGACGATCAGATTCTGCTACTTTCTTGACTCTTCATGCCGACTATCACAAAGAGAAATCTGTGCAAAGAATCTGACATGTGTCAAAGTGAACCTGCAGCACTAAGAGGAAGTAAAAACAAATGTTCTGTTGAAAGACATTTCTGATTTTCATCAGATCTTGTACCAAACATTTCTTTTCAAAGTATTCATCTTCTCTTCTTACACTAATTAAAACACATTTTCAGAGTTTTGTGCTGTTTTCAAATCCTGCTTTATCCTCAGGAATACTCTGGATACGAGTCGTGTACCCTCGTGTACTGTTGTGTTTGTACTGCATCACCAAATGCTGGATTGATCTTTCTCCTTTCAGTCGAGTGAATGCAGAGTTTTGTCTCTAAAAGCCGTCGTCAGGACGCTGCACAATGAATGACCAAAACCATTAAATGCATCAAAAATGTAATCCATAAAGTTTTTTGCTGACTGGAAAAGAAAAAAGCAAAGATAGAAATAAAAAAAGCATTAACAACAACGTCCTAAAGAGCTTTGGCTGTTTAATGTGAAGAAACAATCGTCTAAAACCCTTTTATGACGAGGATTCTTGATTCACACACATCTATTTCTCACTTGAATATTGTGTTTACGGTTACTGATGAACCTCCTCCTCACGTCTCACTTTCCACCTTTTTAGACTTTCTTCAGCAGTTTTGCTCTGTGGTAAACCTAATGTGGTTGACTGGCTCTGATGGAGGTCTCTGACGGTCTGCATAAAGAAAAACTAATCTATAAACTCTTCATAAAGCAAAGAACTAAAGAAGCTGAGCTAAAGTACAAGGTGTACACGGATGAGTTCACTCAAATTATACAAAGCAGTACATTTAAGAATGTACTGAGAAAAAAACACATTTAACACCAAGAACATTTGGCAGATTTTTCATAGTCTAACTGAAGAAAGGACAAAAGCAAATATACTGTATATCCAAATGACTGTGGATGAAGAAAGTCCAAATTACAACTTGAGTGATTTATCACATTTTTCTGGTCAATGTGGGCCACATTTGGCTGCCAAAATTCCAATTTGCAGGGAGAAGATAAATTAAGTTATATTAATTATTAGGGCTGTAAATGTTGACACATTAACGAGCGGGATTAATAAAACAAAATCAATTCATTAATATGTATTAACGCTCTCAGGCGTTATTAAGTTAAAGAGATAATTTGGCATTTATTTGTAGTTTTTGGACAAAAATAATAAATAAGGCGGAGAACAGAAGTCAGTCTGACGTCTGTAATGCAGCAGTTCACCCACTATGGGGGGGCGAAGCCAAACTGAGCTATCTGCTATTAGAACTCCAACGAGGAAAGCAGCCATGACCACATGAATTTTCCACAATAACAGGCACCGGCGTCGTCTAAAAACTGGGGAAACGCCGCGAAAGTCCCGCCCCCCAACGTCGCGGAAGGTGAGCTGTTCAGACCAGACAGACACGCCCCCGCCTGTGCAGATTCCAGCCGAGCCGTCCAGCTGGATCAAACTTCTCCCAAAAATGTGTTTTATTAATTTTCACAAACACAATAGTGAAAATGTATAAGCAAAAAGGAAAAAGATAAAAAAAATAAAATTAAAAAAAAATAACAGAATTCCAGGAAATATATCAAATAAACAGCAGTGAGAAATTCTTAATTTTGGGGCTTCCTGGTGTGACTTTAGCCGGGATTTTTTAGTATTTTCATTCAAAAATATGTTGATTAGTTTGTTGACAAATTTTATTCTTGTTGTTTTTATAAAATTACAACTAAAACTTTCATTCTATGCTGTAAAAAACATTTTTAAAAACATTTTTAGGGTTTCCACAAAATGAATCACATTTTTCCAGATGGAATTTTCTGTTTTTGTATTATATTATGTCTAGTGTGTGAATATAACATGGAAAATGACTAAATAAAGGTAGTGTCACATAGGAGAGTTTGTACTGATTAAAATGATACCAAATAAGCAGCAGACATAGTCTTATAAATTGATAATACAGAAAATTCAAATATGGAGAAAAACTGAGTTTTTGGTTCCAAAGGGTTAAAAATAAATGCTCTAAATGTACAATTTTGTGTGTGATTTGATATTGAGATTATTTGCAGATAATAAGTGACTGGCAATAACTGTAACAAAAAAAATAGTCAATCGCGATAACCGCAGATTGGCGATTATTTAGCTATTTTTTTTATCAATTCCCGGCCCTTATTAATTACACATAATCCAAACAATCTTTCCATCTCCAGTTAAGGAAAAAGTTGAATTGCAAATAGATTTAAAAGTAAAAACTCAACTGACTACTATGACATAGATACGACAACAGCAAAAAAATCATAAATTGTATTTCCAAACCATTAACATATATATACAAGTTATTACTACAATCTGGGACTTTTCCAATAAAAATAAGAATGCAAAAATAATTCCAAGAAATCAAAATAGAAACACACACAAATTTACTGACTTTCTAGGAAAGTAATGATTCAGTCAAGCCACAATTCAATTCACAGTTTTAGTCACGATTTTGATTATTTTAGATTTTTTTCCAACTTTTTTTTTAACACGATAAATTAAAGGTAAGTTTAAGGCCAAGTATGTTTTATTTTTACCCCCTACATCAAACTGTCAGAAGTGATTTAATACAAATAAACTATTATACATAACACTGAAATGATCACAAATCTTTTCATACTCAGCTCATGTTGTGTTCCATGTGACGGACCGCTCCACGCCCGCGCCCGCTCATCACAACCCCTGAACGCTCAACCGGCTTCAACATTTCTACGGATAATCGCAGCAGCGCAGCACGATGACCAATCAGGGAGTGGTGCGTGGGCGGCGTCCGCTTCAAAGCCCGGAGGTGCCAAACATGATCACGACAGAGGAATTGATCACTGCAGTTTGTGTCCGGTCGGGCTAAAATGACACCCAGACATCAGAGGAACAGAGTGGTGAAAACTAAAAACCCTGGAGCGAGATCTGGGGGTTTTTCTCTGCTTTGACTTTTTTCTCCGAGGTTCTCTCTATTGTAGGTGGAGGAGCACTAATGAACAGTAAAATAGAACAGAAGAAGAACCTCCTATGATGACACCTGTGTGAGCGCGCTGCTCCGGTCTGGATACGAGCGCACGTTCATAAACCCACGTAGAGCACGTTCTTGAACGCACCGCGCCGTCGGTGTGTGAGCACCTTCCACCGATTTCAACATTTAGTGCGTGAACGATTTGTGCGTAGAGCTCGTGACCCAACTTAAAAACTTGTGTAGCAACTCGCGCTACGTGCACGGAGGCCAGGAACTCTGGTGTGCGCGCCGCACATTTGCATTGAGTTTCCATTGAAATTGTCTGCTTGATTGCTCAGCCGGTGTGTAAGCACCTTTACAATCACAGGCGCGCCTGCATGGGAAGCTGTCTAATCCATTTTTTTTTTACATTTCTGCATTAATAAACATTTTGACGAGTTTGAATTGTTTTTTTACCAATTCCCAAAGAATGGTTCCATCCTTAATGACTATAGATCGGTTTCTTTTCTCCCTTAATTTTCCAAAATCGTAGAAAAATCGTAGAATTCCTTGATAAACATCAAATAATAAATGACAAGAGCTGGCAGCTATTGAAACTGTTGTAGAAATGACAGAGGCCGCTTTTCTCCTTCAGAATCTGCTGGAATTATCGTCTTCACTGTTGACAAGTTACAGTAAATCCAAAAACAAACAGTGGGTTAATGTCACTTAACCAGGCGGATTGACAGTCGGGGTGACGGTCGGTTTGGAGTAAAACATCATAAATTTCAGGTCTTGGATTAGGAGACAAACTTAGTGATCTCTAGTTGTGTTTTCAGCAGAGTTCAGGTGGTTTTCTATATAAAGTATTAAAGTTAATGAACACAAACTCTCTGGAAGGGGAAAAAGGTTAAGAGTGAATGGAAATGTGTCACGACCCACATCTGTCCTGGAACTGATGCATCGACCAACCAAAACCGTGACAGCCATGGAGGAGAGAGAGAGAGTGAAGGTCATGTGTTTGCAGGAGCGCGAGCATGAAGGATGAAGCGACGCATGAGCGGCTGACGGAGTGCCGCGGCGCCGACAGACATGAAGAGCGCGGAAGAACAAGCTGCCTTTGCCGCAACTTGACGGGACTCACCGTGAGGCCGGAGGAGCTTCAGGAGGAGAGGGGGGACGAATGCCCCAAACGGCCCGATGACTCCCCGCCTTCACACACAGAAGAAACCCTTCTCCCCCCGCAGCCCCGGTGAGCCAACGACCTCGCTGAGGGGCCGACGCGGCATCCCTGCACGTTCCCCCCCTCTGCTCACATCCCTCGATGCAGCATCACTCACGCGCAGCCTCCCTGTTGCAGCATAATGTAGTGAAAACTGAATCCTGCCAGAGTGTGTGAGGGGGGGGTGTTTACAGTGTTAGAGAGAGGCAGAGGGGCGCAGAGAGGAGGTGTGCGCCACTCCGCGGCATCTTCAACCAGGGTTCCCCGGCAGCCAATCAGAGGTCAAGCTGCTCTCCAGGCGGCCAATCAGAGCAGAGGGCTGGCTGTGTGGGTGTTGCTGGAGCCTCAAACAGTGACAGCTGGCACTGATTACGGTGTCAGCGGGACCGGCGATGGAGCTCAAGGGTACGCGCTCCACTCAGCGCCCGTGTTCTCTGGAGGATTCTGGGTTTGGACGCACTGAGACCTGCAGCAGGTCACATGACCGTCATGTGACCTGCTGCAGGTCTCATTCTCTAAGCCTTCCTCCACATGTCTTAGCTCACAATAGATAGAAACATTTTTCATTCAATTCATGAGATTTTAAATGTTTTAGTGAGAAACTACAAAATACAACAGTTTTTTAATGAGATATTTCTCAGTCAGCTTTACCCAATGAGGTTAATCACTACAGGTGACGTGCATACTTATTACTACTGTAGATACGTAAAGAGCGACGCCATATTGGAATGGTATTAAAACAATGAGACGTGGTTTAACAGAACCAGCAAAATAAGCATAAAATGGTTCATTTTGGTCTGATTTTAAAAAGGAAAACTGATCATCAGAATAATCATTCCCAGGTCATGGTAATAATGATTTTGTACAAAGTGCAACAAATGAACGAGATTTTAAATATTTTTACAAACAATTATGTTATTATATAGGAAACCCAATTCATACCTGATCCATGGTTGTGATTTTATTCTAATCTACACACAGACTGAGATTTACACAAACTGTTAGACTCGTCGCTCCGTGTTTATAAACGGGTCGGTGGGTAGCTGACATCACCGTAGAACGCTAGAGCCGTTATACATGGACTGGTCCACGCCTGGATCAGCGCGACACGGTCTGATCCGACTGAGAACAGACTGATGGTCCCGCAGACGGGAGAGAGGGCTCAATGAGACCTCCATCCACGGCCCGGAGCGGCGAGGTGTCATGGGTGGTGGTGAAGGACCCAAATGCTAAAGTTGTGAGGTACAACAAACCTCCCCAAAAAACCTAACCCGTGCACTGCCACTCTTCCTCGGCTGGGTGGCACCTTTTTTCAAATCCTAACCCTAGCCAAAAAAAACACAGGACACTTGGAAAAAGTCCACGAGGTACTTTGGATTTTCAAAACACTTCACTACAAACTCTTATCGGTCAACTCAAAATGGTCTGAAAAATGCTCCTTAGTGGTTTCTGGGGATGATTGGAGGTCAAAACACTTTTCAGGACTTTTCCAGATTTTTTGAAAATATTTTCACTAATAACTTTTGAACAGAAGGTCATAGAAACTTAGAAACTGATTCCGTCAGACATAATTCAGCCACACTGAACACGCTGGAAGTGCTCACACCACGCTACGACATTCCGTTTTTTTAAGTTACACATGCAAAGTACCCAAAAAGTGGGCGTATCTCCAGCACCAGAAGCCCTAGCGTGGTGCGGACGCCTTACCCTGTGGTATGGGGGGTAGGACCTGTAGAATCCTCGTCTGGTACTGGGTTAAGGTTAGGGTTAGGATACCGATGCGGTCCACATCCTGGTACAGGTTTGCAGCCCACAGGTTTGGGACCCCTGATTTAATTGGAGCAGGGAGCACGTCAAAAAACGAGTTGGAGACACTCAAAACGTCGATCTTTGACGCGGAGGGGTCCTTACTCAAACACATGCTCATGCCCAACTCCTCACATATTGACTTTTGGTCCGTGTCAATTTTTGGCGTTCTGGGTGTCCCCAACTCCTAGTTTTTCGACGTGCTGGCTGTAAAATCAAGGGTCCACAACCCTTGGGATGCAGTACCGTATGCGCACTGGTCCTCAGGACTCGTCCAGTACCGGTACCCAAACACACTACCGGTATCGTAACCTTAACCCAGTACCGGTTCCTGTCTGGTACGCATTAGGTTCGCGCCCTGTACTGTGTCTGGTTCAGTGTCAGCTTAGTGTACCACTACCAGGTTTGGGTACCAGTGCTGTACCGGAAAGGTATCAGTTTACAGCCCGGAGGTTGGGTACCACGATTTAATTGGAGCAGCCATCATGTCAAAAAACGACAAGTTGGGGACACCCAAAATGTCAAAAAGTGATGACTTGGGAATGAGAATGTGTTGCAGTATGTTAACAGCGTAAGATAACATTGGGCTGTTAGCAACAAAAATATAAAAGGATCTGGCGGGCCGGATTCGGCCCCCGGGCTTTGACTTTGACACATGTGTCATATTGACCTTATTCCTGGGGCCTCTCATGTAAAATGGATTATGGGTGCAACTTCCGGAATAGCAACCGGAAGTTACACGCCGCTATTTGTTTCCACTGAAAGTGGCGGTTTTGTTAGCTTTAGCGGTGCATACAAACGAGCGTGTTTTACTTAATCCCTCAAAGTTTTCAAAAATGTCTTTGCGCAGTTCAGGCGCATGTTTTGCAGCTCGTGGTTGTACTAACAACCAAACTAAATTAAATTTGTGGAGCGTTTTGTGGGACATGGGCTGCTGATGAAGAGGGAGTGCAGCTGCCCTCCTCGGTACAGATTTTACTGTCTACCGGGCGAGGATGAAGTCAGAAGGATGTGGCGGAGAATTTTAAATCTTTCATTTTGTGGATAAAGTACACACAGAGGAAAATCCGTATCCAACATTATGGTCGGGTTACTCCAGAACACCAGAGAAGAAGAGACGCCGGGTACTGCAGAGACCTGACAGCAGCGCGGTTAAGCTAGTTCGTCACACATTTTCAGCGATGAACGGTGATATTTCTCAAACGCCTTTGCTAAAAAAAACACCAAAAATGTTTTACTGACAGATGATAAAACAGTCAATGTTTCACATGACTCGTTTTCATTATTCACGATCCACGTAACGAGCAGACCACCGTAAACACCGCTGCAATATGAGCGGAGCCGGAGCGCTTTGCCCGAGCTGCTGCTGAAAGTAATGTGGAATGTTGATTCTTAAGTCTATGACCGCACCACACTTCTATAATCCAATGCATCATGGAGGCTGTAGTGCATAAACTCACGCAGATTCCGGGCATACTGTCGTTTCTGAGCTTCATTCTTTTGTTCACTTTTTAAACTGTCTGACGTCGGATCCCGCTGAAAGCTACACCGCTAAACACGAGCTTTAGCTGTTATTTTTGCTGGAACTGAGAGACTTTATGAGCCGAATCAGAACAAGGAAGTGAGGACGTTAACCACTTCTGATTGGTCAGATTGATGACATGTGATCAAGCCTCCAACAATGATTGGCGGAGAGAGTTGAAGGGGGAGGGACTTTTCTAAAAGCAGAGTTTGAGGCTAGTTTTGCGGCTGGATTGCGGTAATATCATTCTGATTAAAGAGTCATTTATAGAAACAAAGAAATATTTATTTTACCATCTTGCATATTCAAAACTATCCAGTGTTAAATCAGGGCCGTTTGGATGAACACAGAGCTGATACCATAGTGATGGTAAATGTTTTAGATATGTGAAAATGGGTTATTTCCCACGGCACACCAGACCATCTCTCACGGCACACTGGTTGAAAAACACTGGTCTATGCTGTAATATTTGCAGTCCAGATTAACAGTGGAAGAGAATTGATCAGGGTCTATGTCATCTTGCTGGTTGTTATCATGATCACTGAATATATGAAGGTCAGGTTGCTGACGGTTCAGATCTGTCTGAAAGTTGTGCTCACGGTTGACTGTTGTAGAGATTGTGTTGGTGTTATCAGCCATGGTTAGTGAAGTTTGTCTCCTCACCTCGTAGACCAGCATTCATACTTATCTCGTGTTTAGACTGCAGTGAGAACAAACTTCTCCAGCTCCTCCAGGCTTCTGATGATGATGACCTTGGCTTGCTCAGGATTTTTCCATCCCGTGTCCAGGTGTTTTGGAATTTTCCAGTTTTTCTCAGGTAGCGGGCTCTTGTCAGCATTGTGTTTAGTGAGAATCTCCCTTCAGGTTTCTTCCTTGCTTCAATAAAGCGACTTTGTGCTTCCGATTGATAAACCTCATGAGAATCGCAGGTCTGTCGGTCTCTCTTCACTTTGGGAGTGGACGGCAGATCTCAAGGTTGTTTGTGTCCAGAGAAATTCCTTTGGACTTCAGGAAATCTTCCACCTGTTGCTCCACGGAGCTCGTCTCCTCTTCAGATTCTTCTCCATTAACTGCAGCCGCTGCATGTGCATATGACCGGGCCTTGATTTTCAATCCGGTGATGATCACATCATTAATCCTGGACATTTGTTCTTGGTCATCCATTCGTTTGTCCAAGTTAGCCAATCGGTTGACAGTCTGCTCACTTTGACAAACATTTGGTGTGAACAAAGCTTCAGACTCCTGTTCTTTGTAATTAAAGAGAATCACATCATTTATTCTGGAATTTTTTGGGGGGGGATTAGGGGTTATTATATGTTTAGTGAACCCAAAACACTGTGGTTCAGCTTTGGCCAATTGGAAGGAAGACTTGTGATTGGACGTGTTTTTGTTCGTATCACAGACAGCAGAGACACAAGAGGAAGAGAAACTGACAGACTACTAGAAAATGTTCTTTCTGATTAATTTGATAGTTTTTAATCGTATTCATATCTATAGTATATAACCAATACGGCTGGTACTCCCAGTGTATTCTTGACATCCCTGCGCTCTGTTTCCCTCATGTACCTCCAGAAACCTCGTGTGCATGTCAGGTTGGGGGTGAACCGTGCTCTGTACTTGTGCTGCTGCTGCTGCACAGTGTCTCCTGGCTGCAGGTGGGCAGCGGCGTGATGGACAGCGACGCCAGGCACGAGACCATCTCCAGATGCTCGCTGACGGGCGGCAGGGCGGCGGCCTCGGAGTGAACGCAGTCCGGGCTGGGGAGGTTCTGGCCGCCGGGCGGGAGAGGGCTGTTCCAGTGGGAGAAGCCGATAGCCACCTGACCCCCGAGGTCAAAGCCTGCCGAGGCAACCAGGACAAAGACGCCATCAGAGTCGTTCCAAACACACTTTACAGAGGACAAGACATGCTTTCAAGTTCTCTCTTGCAGCAATGCTGCCATCTAGTGGTGAGAGGTTAATACTTAAATGAAACTCAGCAGTTGATACTGTCAAATACATTGATAGACAATCCTATTTAATAGTTTACATAATTATAAATCATTATCTGCTCCGTGAGTCACAGCATCTGCTTCCATCTAGATATTTTCTCATCCAAAAGCTTTCCTCTTGAGAGTCCAGAGTTCTGAGCCAAACCAGGCTGCCAGATTCTTTCTTTACTCGTCAGAGCAAACTGATGTGTTGTTTTTTACCTCTTTAAATGCTTATTGCTTTTATTGATCACGGACAGTTCAAGGTCTTTTCCCTAATTAACCCTCTCTGTGGGTCTGCAGAGATGGAGTCCCGGCTGAAGACACACTCCCACTGTGCAGCAGGAAAAGGGTTGAGTGGAAATCCTTGTGGGCGGGGCAAAGGAGTTTTCCTGCATTACAGCTATGGAGAGACAATAGACTCCCCCCGATTCATGTGTGCGTACTTCTTGAATTGTGTCTAACTCTATAATTGTCTTTGTGCGTAATCCTTAAATTGGGTATAATTTTGGATTTGTGTTTGTGTGTAGTTCTTGATTTGAGTGTAACTTTGGATTTGTGTGTGTGTGTAATTTTTTACTTGTAACTCACACAAATCAATCACATTGTGCATAAGTTCAATAATTAGAAATTCAAAACAATACAAGATAGGGCTGTAACGAGTATACGTGTGCTCAGGTATTCACCATTTGCTCCTGAAAATTCGAGTACGGATATTCGCGACGTCCAAAATCGCTGATTTGCGATCTTTATAAATGTAGTAAATTGTAGTAGAATATGGTGATAATATCATCTGGGAACTCTGGAACAGCCTGCCGGAGAGTCTCAGGGCCGCAGAGACCGTAGACGTTTTTAAGAAGAGGCTCAAGACTCACCTTTTTAATGCTGCTTTTAGTTGATCTTATCTGCCTATTTATTAAATTTGTTTTTAATCATTTGTTTATTTTATTTATTCATTCATTTATCTCTCTTCTTTATGGATTTTATTTAACATTTTATGCATTTAATTTTAATTTCAATGTTATTTATTTTACATACATTTTATGT
Source organism: Oryzias melastigma (assembly GCF_002922805.2). Classification (NCBI taxonomy): domain Eukaryota; kingdom Metazoa; phylum Chordata; class Actinopteri; order Beloniformes; family Adrianichthyidae; genus Oryzias; species Oryzias melastigma. The sequence continues at coordinate 17,594,826 of NC_050530.1, read as the reverse complement.
ATTTAATTTTATTATATTACTGTCATTTTACCCCCAGTGTTTCCTGTGGGTTCTATCATATCAGGGCTTGTCTTCTTGGTCTGGGGTCGTTGCCGTGGTTCTCGCCCTTGCTGGGGCGGCTGGAGTCCTGCACTGCAGCCTCACAGCTGTGGAGTGGACTCCGTTGCTGTCCCGGTCTGGGTTGGCGCCTTGGCGATGTTCCTTTGACTGAGCTGACTCCTGGTATGATAGAATCCTCCATACCATCTCCTCACAGCAGAGCCAAGCCTCAAGTTTGTTTTACAAGTTTGTTTTTTGTTTTCATTGTGTGTGGGGTCATGGGTGTATATGTTTTGGGGAGGGTGTGTGTGTGTGTGTGTGAAGGGTGGGTTGGGCTTTTACTGTGTATGTTTTGTTTTTAATTGTACAGCGCTTTGAGCTACACCAAGTATGAAAGGCGCTTTTATAAATAAAGTTTGATTTGATTTGATTTGAACGATGTATTTTTGCTCTGACATGCAGATTAATGTATGATTTTACTTTTACAAACTAAAACAAAGCTGAAAGAGCCGCGGTACTGCCAACGGAAGTAAGCACATCTTCGTGACGGTGAATCTTCCGGTTTTCAAAGTAAAACTAGCGAGAGCTTTTTTCTGTTCAAAAACTGAGACTGAAGTTCCGCTCACAGACATAACTTCTGAAAAAATGAATTAGCTTTAACATCAGAGCTTTAGCTCCAGTGTTTACATTCTTTTGGTTATGGTAACTCTTCAACATTTGACACAATTAACAAAACTCCATCTTATTCTGAAGAAACAGCCTCGTGCTGCTGAAAGAGGATGTAATCAACATGAATCAGCTGATTCTGCTGTGGAAAAAAGAGCTTTTTTCATAGGAGCTCTGCACCAATATGTGATGTTTAGGATGTAAAATATTGAAGAACTTTGAGGATAGAAAACTGTGGAAAACATTTTCAGGTTTTGCTATTGAATGATCCAGCTGTGATTTTTATCCTTTTATGAAGTTTTACTGCTGAACCAGAAGATTAACAAAAAGATAGTTTAAAATGACAAACAGAGGCCCTGCGACAGACTGGCGACCTGTCCAGGGTGAACCCCGCCTTCGCCCATCAGTGGCCGGGATAGGCTCCAGCACCCCGCGACCCTGAAAGGGAAGAAGCGGTCAAGAAAATGGATGGATGGAAACAAAAATTTCTTTTTATCTGGATCTTTGTGTTTTTCTAAATCAGTTTTGCTGATTCTGATCTCCTGTTCTAAATAAAGGTATAAATGATGATTAAATACAAATTATTTCATTTTTCCTCCATCCAGTAAATAGACATACACATAGCAATAAACATTATAATAAAAAGTAAGAATCGTGGTTCAATTTATGAAATGAACTGGATCGCCACCTAAGCAATGATCCACAGCCCTAATACAAAACACAATTTACACATGCACAAATGAAAATTACAACAGCCTGAAATTGAACTATACTCAAAAATTAAAAATGTATTGTATGAGTTACAATTCAAGAATTATACACACACAAATCCAAAGTCATGCACAAATCCACAATCCCAAACGCATAAATCAGGTTAAGTCTATTTTCTCTCCATATTCTTCCACATTACAGTCAAAACAAAAACCACAGAATGAGTCAGAATTCTCTAAAAGTAAACCCCAGCTTCATACATTAGACTTCTGTGGAAAATGTTTTAATTAAAAGAAAAAAAAAAGAAAAACAAACAGAAACATTTGCATTTCTTTTGCCTGAATTAGCTTTAACATTTTTTCTTTTCTTTATTTGCACATACATAAAATGCAATCACATGGATTACAATGACAAAAAAAAAAACTGGAATACATCTGTGCAGGAGAGAGTGAGAAGACCTACACAGGTCTTATAAAACCACCTCCCCCAAAACATAATTATGCAACATAAACAGAAATGCCAGGCAAAAAATAAAATATGTTACATTTTACCCCAATCACACCTTTTGAAAAAATATTATAAAAGTAAGCCTAAATTTTCTACTGTGGAGAGAAAATAGTCTCATCTGATTTGTGTGCGTGACTCTTAATTTGTAACTTGTGTCTGGCTACTTGTGTGTAACTTTGGATTTGTAAGTGTAATGATTTGTAACTCATAGTATATAATTTGTGTGTAACTGTGTGTACTCCAAATTGTGTATTCACATGTACAAAAATTACAACGTCCAAAAAAAATACAATTTGCAATCTTAAATTTACAGCAGCTTGAAACTAACTAAATGTACAAAATATTTTAAAAATATACACACATCACCTGATACATACACACAAAATCGCATTTACACACCAATCTAATGCGAGTCTCCAAGATTTGTGTGTAAATGATGCATTTAAATGCTGCTGGAATGCTGGGTCTTCCTTTGATTCTTTTAAAACATAATGGAATTTTGATGAAAAATGTTCAACATTTATGGATAAAATTAACTGGAAAGTTCCCTTTACCTGCAATAATGTTGGTGTGAATGCTGTAAGCTGAATGTGGTCGCTGAAGATGCTGTAATTGGTTGCTAAAAACGCTGAAGTTGATAGCTGAAAATGCTGAAGTTGAAAGCTGAAGACGCTGAAGCTGATAGTTGAAAAGCTTAAGCTGATGGTTGAAAAGCTTAAGCTGATGGTTGAAAATGCTGAAGTTGATGGCTGAAATTGCTGAAGCTGAAAGTTGAAAATGCTGAAGCTGATAGCAAGCTTAAAATACCCAATTTTCAAATTAGCCTAAAACCTGGTAAAATGTCAAGTTTAGCAAAAACACCTGCAATGTAGCTAAGATATTAGATATTATCCATCCATCCATCCATCTTCTTAACCGCTTCGTCCCTTTCGGGGTCGCGGGGTGCCGGAGCCTATCCCGGCTACTTATGGGTGAAGGCGGGGTTCACCCTGGACAGGTCTCCAGTCTGTCTCAGGGCCTCAATCTCACACCCATTCACTCTCACATTCACACCTAGGGACAATTTAGAGTCACCGATTAGCCTATGAAGCATGTTTTTGGACGGTGGGAGGAAGCCGGAGTCCCCGGTGAAAACCCACGCATGCACGGGGAGAACATGCAAACTCCACACAGAAAGGTCCCAGCCGGGAGTCGAACCGGGGCCTTCTCGCTGTGAGGCAAGAGCGCTAACCACTGCGCCACCGTGCAGCCCCTTAGATATTATCTTAAGTCTAAAATAGCCTTAAAACTGAAATAAACCTAAATTAGCCAAAACAGCTGGTCTGTAGCTAGCATATTAGCTGAACTCCAAAGTAGCCTAAAAAAACTTTAAAAAATGTCAAAAAAATTGAAAAAGCTAACATGTAGCTAAAATATTAGCAACACTATAAAATGCCCCAAAAAAGGAAAAAAAAGCTTAAATTACCTTAAACTACTAGCATGTAGCTGAAATATTAGATAAAATTCAAAAGAGCCAAAAGTCTGCTGAACAGTTTAAAAGTTGAATGGTTTCTGTAGCTGAAAGTCTCCTTCACTTCTATTGTTTTGTAGAGCTCAAAGTTTTCTGGAGCTTCTGAACATTGCATAAGCCATTTTCAATGGAGTTAAAAATGTGGTAGTTGGTTGAATAGTTTAAAAAGTTGAAGAGTTATGAAGTTGAAACTTATTAGCAGCTATCTCCTAATTTTCCAAGATGGCGGCGTGCGTAGGTGCAGCAGCTCTCAGCTCTCGATCCAGTGCTCAGTTTTCTGTACTTTTCCTTTACTTTTCTCTTTAGTTTTTGTATTGTTGCGTCACAAATACCCACTACGCTCGGCAGATGCTTTTGGACATCAAAAATCAACACCAAACCGTTGTTTCCAGCGACTTCCACCACAAGCACAGCAATCCAAGCTACATAGCGAGGCCACCAGGCTCTCCTTGGATTGTTGTCGGGACTGGCGGGCGACGCAGATGGAGAAGAGAGGGAGCAGAAGCGAGGCTGCCGGTCTGGCGTCGTGCTAAAGCTAAGGAGACAACCACACAAGCCACCGCTACCGAGCCTGTTCCTCTCAAATGCCAGCTCCCTGGTGCACAAAATGGACAATCTGGACTGCAACTGATCATCACAGAAACCTGGCTTCACCCGGACATTCCCGATGCTAGCGTGCAGCTCGAGGGCCGCACTCTGCTTCGCGGAGACAGAACGCAGGACTCCGGTAAGAGCAGAGGAGGGGGGCTCTGTGTTTACGTGCATCATAGCTGGTGTACCAACGGGACGATTATCGACCAACACTGTTCCCCTGATGTGGAGTACATGTCCGTAGATGTCGGCCCTTTTTTCTACCGAGAGAGCTGACTGTTGTGATCATCACGGCCGTGTACATCCCGCCGGACGCTAACGTAAACACCGCGCTCTCTCTCCTGTTGAACACCGTTAACAAACAACAGCGGGATCACCCTGACGGCGTTCATATTATCGCGGGAGACTTTAATAAGGCCAACTTAAAGACAGTTCTCCCAAAGTTTTACCAGCATGTGAAGTGTTCTACAAGGGGGGAGAACACTTTGGATCACGTTTACAGCAACATCAAGCATGCTTACAAAGCCACACCCCTCCCCCACCTCGGACAATCAGACCATCTTTCCCTCCTGCTCTTCCCGGCCTACACCCCCCGCAGACGCCAGTCAAGGCCCACCACAAAGACCATCACAACGTGACCCAATGGTGCTCTGCCCATGCGGCAGGACTGCTTCCTGGAAACGGACTGGAATTTATTCCACCAACAGAGCTGGAGTCACTCACAGGAACAGTGCTGGACTACATACAGTTCTGCATTGGGAATGTGACGGTGGACAAAACTATTCGGGTTTTCCCCAACCAGAAACCCTGGATGACCAGCCAAGTCCGCACACTCCTCAGAGCACGCGACACTGGCTTCAGGTCAGGAGACAGAGCACTATACAGTGCTGCTCGAGCTGACCTGAGAAGAGGAATCAAAAAAGCCAAAGCAGACCACAGGATGCGTATAGAGTCCAACCTCTCTAGTAACAACTCTCGGGAGGTCTGGCGAGGCATCCATGACATCACCAACTTCAGAGGATGTGAGGTGTCCACAGCAACACCAGATGCTGCCCAAGCAGAGGAGCTGAACCGCTTCTTTGCTCGCTATGGACTCCCACAACAACACCCCTCTGCTCCAGCACCACCCCCAACCCCACCACCCCCCAGCACACCTCCACTTACAGTGCAGGAGCACAACGTCAGACGGGTGCTCCAAACAGTGAACCCAAAGAAGGCTGCTGGTCCCGACGGAGTACCAGGCAAAGTGCTTCAGGCGTGTGCCCACCAGCTCGCCCCCACCTTCACAAAGATCTTTAACCTCTCCCTGGCCCAAAATCTGGCCCTGAAATCTGCAACAATAATCCCAGTTCCAAAGAAGTCTGTCAAATGGACAGCAGTGCTCTTAGGAGAGAAATTGTTCTTTTTGGGGCTGCCTGGATGCTGAGGCTACACAGACAGACTGAAGTACTATTACTGTCTGTATGACAGCCTATGAAAGGTCACATCATGGAGCTCTGAGGTCTGTGATGTTCCTCTGACAACACAAACTGTTCATAAACATGGCCCAAATAAGGAATCTATGAATTTCGGCAGGAATTGTTTTTGTATTTTAATCCAAAAATGTGTTGATTAGTTTGTTGACTAAATGTATTCTTGTAGTTTTCATAAAATTACACCTAAAACTTGTGTTCTATGTTGTAAAAACAGTTTGTTGGACATTTCTTGAGATTTCCCCAAGACAGAATTTTCTGTTTTAGCATGATTTTATGTCTGGTGTGTGAATAGAGCATGGAAAAATGACTAAATAAAGGCTGTAGAGGTTGTGCTGATTAAAATGATACCAAATAAGCACATTGAATTGAAAATACAGAGGTAAATTTAACAGTAAACAAAAACGGGGTTTTAGGCCCTGGGTTCCAGAGGGTTAAACTTGCAAACATTTTACCTCCCTTTCTCTTCCAAAACTTGACATGGTTTGGCCTTCATCGTGTTTATTTCTGGATCTCTTGAGTTTCCTTTGCTCCCCCTAGTGGTGGAATTGCACATTGTGGTCTCTTAAATAGTTTTTTCTCCATAACTGGGCCGGATTAAACCATCTGTGTCTGGCCCGCGGGCCCCATGTTTGATACCCCTGTGATAGAGACTGCGTCTAAGTTCAGATCATCCCAATAGAAAATTTGGACACACCTTTCCATTAAACATTTTTTTTCATATTCAGGACTATTCTCACTGAAGCATCAAAACTATGAATGAACACGTGGATTCCTAACCAAACCTAAAAAAAAAGGTAAAATAATTGAATTCATTTTTGATATTCTAGTTCTGATAAAGAGCCACCCTTTTCCCCTTATTACTGCTTTACAGACTCTTGGCATTCTTTTGATGAACTTCAAGAGTTCGCCACCTGAAAGGGTTTTCCAACAATGTTGAAGGATCATCCAGAGGTGTTTAGGACTTGTTGGCCCCTTTGCCATCACTCTGCAGTTCAGCTTATCCCAAAACGTCTGAATGGGGTTCAGGTCAGCTGTCTGTGGAGGCCAGGTCGCCTGACCCTTACACAAGCTTCAGTAATTGTTTTAGCTTGAACTTGGCGATTGTGCAGAGTGACTTTCAGTTATATTTTATGTCTGATTTAGAACTGCAAAGCTGATAGCAGAATGCTGTTTAGAGCAATTTTACGTAAATAATAAAAGGCAACCTAACCAATTGTAACTCTGAGAAGAGCCAGAATTCCCATCACTATTGTAGAGGGAAACACGGAAAGACTGTTGTTTTTACTTTGTCTGATAGTTTTGGAAGTATAAACTGATTATTATTAGAATTTTCTTTTTTTGGATTTTTTAAAATTATTCTTTAATGATAATAAGCAGACTGTATTGAAGAAGAGATATGTTTAACTTGAGCAAATGACATTTGCAGCAGAGAGTGAT
>NC_050530.1:17587151-17587851 GCF_002922805.2 Oryzias melastigma | reverse complement strand
ACCTCTGCGTTGCAATGAGGCTTCTCACTAGTATAAAAAGATGTAGACTAGATTGTGGAGGGACTGTACATCAATACAGACCAAAATGTTTTACCTTTTTGGATGCTAGTGTGCCGCAGGAAATTTTTCATTAAAAAAGTGTACCTTGGCTCAAAAAAGGTTGAAAAACACTGGTCTAGACAAACCTCAAATGAACAACTGCAGATGTATGATTTATTTGCCACCACTGTAATTCTGACATTTCTCCCTATCCAAATGTTGCTCAACATCTATTAATCTGTGAAACATTGCTGGAGAATTATCAGAGATATGACGTCCACGTGTAATATCTCTGACATCACAGTGATGTCATCACACGGTGATGACATCACAGTGATGACATCACCTTGTGATGACATCACAGTGATGACAACACCGTGTGATGACAAATGATGTCATTTGACATCATCAGTAAAAGTCCTTGAAGGCGACTCCTGACTCCTGGTATGCAGCTGGTTATACTGTAGCAAGGTTAATAACAAGCAAATTTCAGACAGAACAACATTTTGTTACCACACCAACCGAATACATTGATTCAATGGAGCGACAGCCGCAAAACCCACCCGGCCCCAATGGTCAAGTTACTTTCCAGAACCTCCTTGACGATATAGATTTGGACGACTTACTCGACTTTTTACCTCCTGCAACACCTGAGGAAGTA
>NC_050530.1:17568266-17585645 GCF_002922805.2 Oryzias melastigma | reverse complement strand
ATGTTCTCAAACATCTTTATTTTTAACACAAAATAATGAATTCAATAAATTATTTAATTAATTTTAAAAAATGAATTAGAAAATGAATCATTAATAAATACATAAAATAATAACAATGACCATGCAGCAGATACAGACGACTGAAGAAACCACATATTGACTGATTGACTAGAGCAGTGTTTCTGAAATGGTGGGGTGCCCCCCCCCTGGGGGGAATGTGAAAAAAAAAATGTTTACATTAGTTATGGATATTGTGCATAATCCTACATAGTGTTAATAATAAATGAAATATATCAAAAACAACCCAAAAATCAATCTGGTAGCAGAAAGAGCCGCTGTTTACAGTGAACCACCCGCATCTTTGTAGATCTGGAGAAAGCTTATGACAGAGTGCCCAGAGAGGAACTATGGTTTTGTATGAGGAAGTCTGGAGTGACAGAGAAGTATGTCCGAGCAGTGCAGGACATGTATGAGGGCTGTAAGACAGTGGTGAGGTGTGCTGTAGGGGTGACAGAGGAGTTCAAAGGAGTTCAGAGGGACAGCACATGTTAGAGGTTTTGGAGATAAAGTCAGAGAGGCCAGACTGAGATGGTTTTGACATGTTCAGAAGAGAGACAGTGAATATATTGGTAGAAGGATGCTGAGTCTAGAGCTGCAGGAAAGAGGTCTAGAGCAGCGTTTCCCAACCCTGGTCCTCAGGGCACACTGTCCTGCATGTTTTCCATGTTGCCCTGCTCATGCACACCTGATTCAGCTCATCATCAGGCTCAGCAGAAGCCTGACAATGACGGTCATCAAAGGCAGGTGTGGTTGAGCAGGGTTGGATTAAAAAAATGCTGGACAGTGTGCCCTGAGGACCAGGGTTGGGAAACACTGGTCTAGAGGAAGACCAAAGAGGAGGTTTATGGATGCAGTGAATGAAGACATGAAGGTGGCTGGTGTTAGAGTGGAGGATGCTGAAGACAGGCTTAGATGGAGGAAACTGATTCGCTGTGGCGACCCCTGAAGGGAAAAGCCCAAAGGAAAAGAAGTTTGTCCAAAACACTTTTGCAATTTGACCGAAAAACTTTTACAATTTGACCATAGATGTTATATTAGATTGGAAAATTGACCTCTCCCCTGTGTTTTGGTCAAATTGTGAAAGTGTTTCATCAAACTTGTAAAAGTGTTTCAGGTAAAATGTATTATTGTTCTGCAGCAGTGCATGGCAGTCAGGTACAGTACTGTTGGACCGGCAGACTGGGTTGGTGGTTCCTCTTTTCAAGAAGTAGGACTGGGTGTGGTTGTGCTCCATATAACCGGAAATCCCACTCCTCAGCCTCCCTGGGAAATTGTCCAGAGAAAGCTCATCTCCTCCACTATGACTGTGCGTGGCATCAACTCCACCTACAGCCTGGGCTCTGAAACATAGTCACTAAGACGGGTTGGACTCACTACCTCTCTGGAGATGCTCATGGTGAGAGGGGGTGGGTTAGTGTGGGCCGTTAAGAGTACCCAGCCTTTTTTGCGTTTCTTGGAAGGGTACTGGAAAGTGTCCCAGTAGAGGACTCTATTGTCCTCCTGGGGAACTTCAATGCTCACATGGTCAACAACAATGGCACCTGGAGGGGTGTGACTGGAATTAAAGGCCTCCTTGATCTGGATTCAAGATGTTTTTGTTGCGGACAAATTTTGATGAGCAGAGAAGTACAACTAACACCATGTTCAAACACAAGGGTGTCCAACAATGCACTCGGCACTATAACACCCTCAGCAGGAGATGGATGATTCATTTTGAAGTTTGACCTTGTGTGGCAGTTGTACCAGCGTGTTTTGGTGAACAGAGAGCTGAGCCAGAAAGCAAACCTATCAATAAGCCACTCAATCATTGTACCAATAATTACCCATGGTCATAAGATCTGGGTTATGACTGATAGAACAAGAACCCAAATACAAGCTGGCAATATGAGCTTCCTCCGTAGGGTGTCTGGATCCTCCTGGAGATTTGGTGAACAGCTCGATCACCCAGAGGAAGCTCAGAGTAGAGCTGCTGCTCTTTTGGAGCCAGAAGATATGGCTCGGGGATCAGGTGCGGATGGTGTTCAGGGTCAGGAAGCCATTCCTGGTCCACTTTTAGTGTGTTCAGACTGAAATTATATTTTGAATTAATTGGGGTAACGAACTCTGGTTCACTTTAAGCTAACCAAATGTGTCCAGTTTGAATACAACCTAAGTATCTTTGGGTTTTTTTCACAAGTAAGGACAGACCGGAGAGTAGGATTGACAAGCAAATAGGTGCAGCGTTTGCTGTCATGTGGTCGCTGTACCAGTCAGTTGTGGTAAATACAGAGCTGTGCTAAAAACTAAAGCTCTAAATTTACCGGTCGATCTTCGAGCTTTGGGACATGACTGAAAGAACAAAAAACCCAAATACAAGCTGCCAAAAGTGCATGTCCCACTGGGCAGAGGTCATGGGTGAAGACCCAAACAAAAGCTCATATCTTTTGAAACATTTTCCTCAGAGTAAAAGTAAAAACACCGTCAGAATCTATAGGTGTTGGGCTGTTTTTCCTGCGATTTTCATGTTTTTGTGCCCAAACAGACAGAAGTACTCGCAAGTTAAAAATGAAGCACCTCAAAAAATCGTGTCCGCCAAAAATGCATTGGTCTTAATCAAACCTCTCCTAAAAAAGGACAGTCTAGACCACGAGTCTGCAGCCTGCGGCTCCAGAGCCACATGTGGCTCTTCTATCCCTCCATGGTGGCGCTCTGGCTGAAGAAAAATAAAACAATAATTGTCAAAAAATTGGAGATAAGCTATTATTTTAGCAACATGATAACATTTTGGCTAATGTGTTATCTACTGGAGTTTTTAGGCTAAATTAGAGTTTAGCTTCTGTTTTAGCAACAGGCTTACTTTTTTGACTAATTTAGTTTACAATGGAATTTTATGCCATTTAGGAGTTCAGCTAGCAATTGAGTAACGAGCTAGCTTTTTTTTCTGGCTAATTTTCCCTCTAAATAATTTTTTATTCTAATTTGGAGTTAAGCTAATAATTTAGCAATATGTTAAAATTTTTGGCTAATCTGTTATCTTTCAGAGTTTTTAGGCCATTTAGAGTTTAGCCAAGCCTCTGTCAGCCTGCCCCAGGGCAGCTGTGGCTACAGTAGTAGCCTACCGTCACCAAGTATGAATGAGGAGTGAATGAATAATGGATACACAATGTAAGCGCTTTGAGCGTCTGGAAAAGCGCAGATAAATCTAATTCATTATTATTATTATTATTATATATATATATATATATAAAAAAAAGGTCAGGAATGCAAATCTGAATTTCTTAATGGCTAAAGTAAGACTATGCAGCTCCTTCTAGGCTTTGATCAGTAGAGAAAGAGCCCAAATATGTATCTTTTCCCGTTAAAGGTTGCCAACCCCTGGTCTAGACAAAACTCAAATGAACAACTACAGACCGATATCAAACCTGCCATTTTTAAGTAAGATCATTGAAAAAGCTGTTTTCCATCAGTTAAATGAATTCCTAATAAATAACAACTGCTATGATGTCTTCCAGTCCGGCTTCAGACAGAACCACAGCACTGAAACGGCTCTGACCAAAGTGACTAATGACATACGTTTGAATACAGACAGTGGAAATATGTCAGTGCTAGTTTTACTGGATCTCAGTGCTGCGTTTGATACAGTCGACCACGCAATACTACTCAGACGACTGGAAAACTGGGTGGGTCTCACTGGGCCAGTACTAAACTGGTTCAAAACGTACTTAGAAAACAGGAAATATTTTGTGTCAATTGGTAACTTCACCTCTGAGCCAATAGAAATTACATGTGGAGTGCCCCAAGGCTCCATCCTGGGACCACTTCTATTTAACATCTACATGCTCCCACTGGCCCAGGTTATAAAGAACAACAACATTAGTTACCATAGTGTAGCAGTCAAGGCCCCCAAATGAAACAATTTTGTTTCCAGACCCCGGGACAAGAATTCACTCACTAATTAACTCAATAATAAAAGTGTCGATTCCCCCTCCCCTCCAAGAAACCATTTGTCTTAAAACCCAGAAAGAAAACATTCATGCATCCCAGTAAAGGTGTCGTATAACTCCCCTCTGGAGTGGAGGAGGGCTGCGTCTGGAGCCACGTCGGCCTGTCGGTGATGGTACTGCATGTTACGGGAAGAGCCATCACATTCTCTTCATAAAGTTTTCTTTGAAGCTAATCAACAAAATTTACAATCGTTGACATGTGACATTTCACAGGTTCCCTGAAAGCGGTGGGAAACTTCGCTGCCACATATATAAAATAAAAAAAAAACAGCTTTGAAGTTCACCAAATGTTTGTCAAACATGCATTCTTTGTTTCTTTGTTTCAATTTAATACATTTCCACATTTGTTGTTTTAACGAGACTTTAAAAGTGATGCATGTTTATGTGAAATGGGGTTAAAGATAAAGAGTTTCTCTCATTCTGATTGGTTACCTCGCAGCCAACCCCTGGGGAGAATTCAGCACCCAGGGCCAGAAGAAGTTGTAAGACCAGACACACAGAGAGTAAGAGTTGGAAGATCCACAAGTTACAGACTGATGAGATACAAACAACTTAGAACAAAGGAGAAAACTTTAAACATTTTAGAAGTCCCGCGAGGAGAAAACTTCTGCGTATGCTTAGAGTTTTTGTGCAACCTTTTCCTCCAATTAATTTTGTAAATAGAACCTTCAAGTCATTTTAACGTTCGCATAAAATCCAATTTTTCTTTTTTTTCTAATTCTTAGCGACCAAATAATTATTACGTTTTTTTAGCCTGGCCAGCTTGGAAACTTTTAATTTTGGTTGCTACCCTTTTTGTGGACAACCTATCCTCGACCACCTCAGACGAAGTTAACAGAACTTGAGCAGAACCGAACCGAATCTTCCTGTGGGTCAAGATTCCAACTCCTGCGCTTGGCTGGGATCTCTGTCAGAGTCACGTCTCAAAGCTCTCCAACGAACGAGGGATTTCCACCTGGGCTCGCTAGCATGTAGCAGTTAGCAGCTGCTGTGTAGCCATCTGTCTGCAGCATGAAGAGCTTCACATTAAAAAGAAAAAAATACTGTCTTTTTCTGTTGGAATACCTTTAGAGGTTGTTGTTTGAGTTATGACAAACCAATAGAGACACTTGCTGTCAGTTTGAAGCGTTTTTAAAAGAGTTATTGGTCCCGGAAGTTAGCTTTCTAGCTAGCTTTGTTTTCAAGTTAGCTTTCTGCTTGAGCTGCTGCCGTTTTCTGGTAACGACATTTTTTTTATTTTATGACATGCAGATTTCAAGTGGAGTATTTATCCAGAATGATAAGATGAAATATAAAGTGCTGATCATAATGAGAATTAATAAAATATCCGATCCTGATCGGATAAAGGAGTCCAATTGCGATCGAGTCCTCAACCACGTGACCGGGCCGATTTCCGATCACGTGATCGGATCGGTACATCCCTAAGAGACACAGACCTAAATTTTGATAAACACATTAAGGCAGTCACTAAATCAGCCTATTATCATCTCAAAAATATCTCAAGGATTAAAGATCTGATGTCTAAGCAGGACCTGGAGAAACTAGTGCATGCTTTCATCTTTAGTCGACTTGATTACTGTAACAGTGTTTTTACAGGACTACCAAAAAAATCCATCAGGAAACTGCAGCTTATTCAGAACTCTGCTGCTCGGGTTCTCACAAGGACCAAGAAAGTAGACCACATCAGTCCAGTTCTGAGGTCTTTACACTGGTTACCTGTCTGTCAGAGGATAGACTTTAAAGTTCTGTTACTGGTTTATAAAGCTTTGAATGGTTTAGCACCAAAATACATGACTGACCTCCTGACCCAGTATGTACCAGCCAGACCTCTCCGGTCATCTGGATCTGGTCTTTTATCAGTTCCTAGAGTCAGAACTAAACATGGAGAAGCTGCATTCAGCTTCTATGCTCCACAGATCTGGAACAGACTTCCAGAAAACCTTAGATCTGCTGAAACACTCAGTGTATTTAAATCCAGGTTAAAGACTCACCTGTTCTCAGTTGCATTTGATTAATATGTATTCAAAAGTTTACGTCCGCACTGTTTATCTATGCTTGTTTTAAATTAAAATCTTTTTACTTTCTTTTAATTTTATTTTAATGATCACATTTTTACTATTTCTTTTGATTGTTTCTTTTAATGTTTTATGTAACACAGTGTTTTTCAACCTTTTTTGAGCCAAGGTACACTTTAAACATGAAAAAAAATCCGGCGGCACACTAGCATCCAAAAAGGTAAAAAAATTAGTCTGTGTTGATGTACAGTCCCTCCACAATCCAGTGTACATTGTTTTATATTAGTGGGAAGCATCATTGCAGTGCAGAGGTGGTGTCACTTTAACCCAGTGTTTCTCAATCTCAATTCACTTCTACACCATGAACAACTCAACACCTCCCTCCACTACAACTTTCTGCTGCAAATATTGTGGATATCATTAATCAATTTGCTCAAGTTAAACGTATATCTCCTCAAAACAGTCTACCTTTATTATCATTAAAGAATGATTAAAAAAAAATCTAAAAAAAAAAAACTTCTAAATAATCAGTTTTTATGAATGATTTTTTAAAAATACTTCCAAATCTTTCAGACAAAGTAAAAACTACAGTCTTTCCTGGTTTCCCTCCACAATAGTGATAATTCTGGCTCTTCTCAGAGATTCAGTTCTTTTGCATTAGCTCTCTGAAAACAGCGACTCTTTCTGCTACCAAATGGATTTTTAGGTTGTTTTTGCTATATTGAATTTATTATCAACTACTGTGTAGGATCATGCACAAAATCCATGATGTAAATATGTTATTATTCATATAGTGTAAATTATGTATATTCTGTTATTTATCCCTTCCAGATAGAATGTACAAAATTAATGATAAAATAACTATTAGCTATTCAGTTTTTAACTCTACGCATTTTAAGCTTTTTTCTTTTTAAAAACATTTGAAGTGAACAACACAAAACTCTACAACCACAACCCAAATACAAATTAAATTGTGCAAAAACCACTAAATCCAGACTTTTATTCACATTGACATTAAGAAAGACAAAAGAGTTTCAGCTTTGAGGATGTCATCTGCTTTCTTCTCTCAGTGATGATCTGCTCTGTTTTAGAGAAGATTCTCTCAGTTCTCAGGTGTCTGGACAGGTTGATTGTGGAGCCATAAACATATATAGGATACATATACATATATAGAATTATTTCTTGCAGACTCTGTTTCTTCGTACTATCAATAAAAGTCAAATGGTTCCAGTTTTTTTCTTCTTTTCTGATGTCTCTCATTTTCTTTACTTTTGCTCTCTCGCTCTCTCTCTCTGCTGCACTTGTATAAGTATATTATCTAATCAAACGTATGTGTTACTGTCACCAGCAGTAAATAAATTTTTAACGTTAAGTCATGAAATTACGAGGATGTACTGGGGCTACAATTTAAAAACAAATTGGAGAATAAAATAGTAAAATAATGAGAAAAAAAATAATAATCTTAAGTGAATAATGTAGTCAATTTATGAGAAAGAAGTTGTAATTTTAAAAGGAAAAAGCCATGTTTTTTTTTTTTACATATATATAGCTAGTTGTATCAGTTTTATTCATTTTGACATTTTCAGCTGTCAGTACTAGCATCTTCATCGGCCAAATTCAGCTTACAGCATTCACACTAGCATTATCTATATATATTACATTACATTATATTATATTATAAACATAGTTTTTAGTTAGTTTAAAGCTAAGGATGGTTAAGATGTGTGCTTTACATCATTTGCACATGACCTGATTAGTCGACCAATCAGAAAAATAATCGGGGATTAGTTGACTATTAAAATAATCGTTTGTGGCGGCACTTCTCAATGATCTTATATATATATATATATATATATAAATTTCTCTGTGATTTAGATACTTCTTCTTAGACAATTTTAGGCCTTCGCTGAAGGCTTTGCAGGCCCTGACGGTACCCCACTGCTGTGTAAAGTTTGGGAGTTTTTTTTAATTTTCCACTAAAGATCTGTTTCCAAATCCTGTTTTCTGTTGGGAACACTGATGTCAGATTATATGAGAGGACTATGAGTGATTTCTAGTTGTTCCATTTTTAATGAGGTGTTGCTGTGTCTTCATTTACTGTCTTCTTTTTATTGATCTACTGGAACTGCAGTCAGCTAAACTTTGAGGATGGAAAAACTGTGGAGAACATTTTCAGGGTTTGTTGTGAAATGATCCTGATTGGATGTAGACTAACGTCAATCAATCTCTTAGCCAAGTCTGTGTCAATTAGGGGTGTGCCAAAATATCGATATTGCGATATATCGCGATATTTAGTCCTGCGATCGATTCTCGATGGGTTCTCACCAAGTATCGATATTATATTTTCATTTGAAGGGGCTGTGGTTCTGAGTCGCGCGGCGGAACTATGGCGCAGATGGGCGCACTGCGTCGGACTTTTAATAGCGATGCACGCGCTCATTCAGGAGAAGCACCGGTGAGATACAGGCTCTGTAGCGCGTGTGTGAAGCATGTCTACCTGTCAGCATTTATCCTCCATCTGTAGGAGATCCAGCCGGTAAGAAGTGACTTTGTCTGAGTGCTAGAATTTCAGCGATCACTTACTTCCTGTTTGCTGTGGGAACTGGGCGCGCGCTTCGCAGTTGTTTGTGTGTACTTCAGGTACCGGTAGGAATTTTCGTTTTCATGCACTTCAATGTTTAACCTGCTGGTGTACGGTGTAACTCTGGTAAATTTATAATGTGACATTTTCAACAAATGTAATTACTTGTTGCTAATGTTAATTTAAAGTAACTCTTAAGTAAAAAAAGCGGGATTTGATGTATGAACTTAAATGTAGTTAAAATAAAGTACATGAATTCACTGTAAAATTAGGGAGGTTGCTAATTAATTAAAGCACTTAAAATTATATTTATTGCCATTATTATGTGTGTTTTAAGGATTTTACCTATTGACTGCTGACTGACCAAATGGAAAATAGATAAAGATTGGAAAAATAATCTCAAGTAACAGTCTGAGTAAATCAGCCTTCATTTTTGGATGCTCAGCCCTTTTCAAGTGAGAGAAAAGTGCACAAAAAATTAGGTCAATTTTGAGAGAGGCTGTAAAACATTATATTCATCATCCTTTGGTGTGACGTTCTTTTGGAGGTAGATAGCTGTCACCACTTGACTTATTTAATTTTTGTTCTGTTACAACAATTCTGCACTAAGTAGTGTCACTGCTGATCATGTTTACTATTGTTGACATTGAATTTCACAGATAATTCAAATTTGGTTGTAGTCAATGCTCGTCAAAAACATAGTTTTACTGATTTCATCAATGTTGCACAAAAGTGTGTATAATTTGTTGCACAAAATAAGAAAACTTGTTTATTATGATTGTGTTTAAGCTAAAAAAGATAAATAGGGATATATTTTCCCAAAAAACATGTTCTATATAATGGTAGTTATTAGAGAGCATTTTTACCAATTATCGCAGTATCGCGATATTATCGATATCGTGAGCCATGTATCGCGTACCGTATCGTGAGATACTCAGTGATTCCCAGCCCTCGTGTCAATTTTGCAAATCTACATAAATATTTGATCACGATCCAATCTTTGTTTTCATTCTATAAAACTGGACTTATTTTTCTATGAAAGTTTGAACTTTGAGAGTTTAAATAAAGAGATAAAAATGTGAAAAATGTTATTGTCTGTCAGCCTTCAAACATCTGTAATGATTGTTAAAAAGTTTACTTATTACTGATTGATTTATCCTTCAATTCATTTTTTAATTAATTATTTTTATTTAATTCATTATTTGAGAAGATTGGAATGTTTTATCAGCGCTTTTCTTGTGGAAATCCTGATGCGGCCTCACCCAGACTCTTCCTCCAGGCTAAATTGAATTTGAGACTCTTGCTTTACCACATCTTTGAATTATTTTTTGGATTACATACATTCAGGAGTGTCAAACTCAATCGCACAATGGGCCAAAATCCAAAACACACCTCAGGTCACGGGCCGAACAGGATGAACATTTATTGAACCCTCTAAAACTACATTTTAGAACTTTAAAAATGTGTCTTTTTAACATAATTATGAACTAGATATATAGCATTATGTGTGATAATGCTTCAGCTGTAAGCTGAATTTGGCCACTGAAGATGCTAGTGCTGATAGCTGAAAATTCTGAAATGTATAGCGCTTAAGTTGAAAGCTGAAAACACTGATGGTGATAGCCAGCTAAAACCTAAGCTAAATGCCAAATTAGCCTAAAAAACAAAACAAAAAAAATACGGAGGTTACTCAAAACCGCTAGCATGAAGCTGAAATATTAGTTAAACTTCAAAATAGCCTAAAAACTGAAAAAAACCCTAAATGACCCAAAGCAGCTAGCATGTAGAAATATTAGCTAAACTCCAAAACAGCCTAAAATTATTTTAAAAAGCCTTAATTAGTCAAAACCGCTAGCATGTAGCTAAAATGTTAGCTAAACTTCAAAATAGCCTAAAAAACTACAGGAAGACTCAATGCATGGCAATGCAGCATGTCTGTCACACTGAATGTCACGTGATTTCTAATCCAGTAATATATATCAATGATTCAACCACACACATTCACGCACTGATGGCTCTGCTGCTGAACACTGGCGCCAACCCATGACCATCCCGGGGGTTCATTGAAACATGAACCAAGTCTACCGATCATAGTCAGCAACCTGGCAGATGTGAGAACCTGAAATGTGTGCATGTGTATGACGTACTCGTGTGGGTAAAGCCCTACCACTAATCCTGTGTATCTTTAACCTTATTTTGGTTGTGAAATAAGCTGCAAAAAAATGAACACATAGTACACGTGCGCACAAACACACACACACTCACATGCACAGCCTTTGCCTCAAGGTTTCCTGTAAAGCACAAAGGCCAGCAGATTTTGGAAAAACATCAGCAGAGAGCAAACACGGCCCAATCAATAGTAGAGCTTTAACGTCTGGTAGCTTCAGAGCGGCTCTGAAAAGCAGACTCAGCTGCAGAGACACATGTCCTCACATCTGTGTCACCACAGCCGCGGGACGCTCCAGCTCCTTCTTTGCTGCTTTTTTCCAAAAAAAGGGAGTGAAGTGAAAACCTTGCAAACTCAGAGGACAACTCATTTAGTTGCTTATTTTTTTTTAAATATTTTTCAGAGTTCATTGTGGTTTTTGGGAAACCCTCAAATGGGTACAGGGCAAACGTCTGATGTGGTTCCAGGGAGAGCTGCCAGTCTAATACGCCAAACCAGTTATCTTTTGTAAAATATGTCCGTTCATGATGTCAGTTCCACAATTTGGTGACGCGGGTTTAAGTCTCATGTACTTGAGATTAGGGCTGACAGGATTAGTAGATCAGCCAAAATCTTTAAGATAACATTTCGTCAGGCATTTTTAAGGTAATTATTATTGTAATTGCTATTATTGTGGTCAAAATTCTGTAAATTGAACAATTTTAGAACCTATTCTAATCATTCTCATTTTAATTTACTTAGACATTACATAACAAAATAACTGAGTGACTTGAGCACATTTAGTGATAGTTTGGAGTGGTTCTGATGCTCCGGCAGAAGGAGGAGCTGGAAAACTTCTTGAACACTACGATTTGAAGATGATAGAGAGGGAAGTCAACATTTATTTGTTATTTGGACTATTGCTTGTTTGTTTTTTCTTAAATATGTTCAACTTGTTTTGAAGTTTAGTTTTGTTTGCTAAAGCTTTTAAATTACTAGTAATTTACTTCTTTTGTTAATATTTAGGTCTTGAATGTTTTGTATTTGTAGTCCCTATTGTGTCGTTGGTCTGATCAGCCAGTATAAAACCTCCCTGATGTTTCCTGTTGTTGGTTCAGTTGCTCTGAGCTTTTGTTCCTGATTCTTTTAGTTACATTTTGTTAACCCTATCGCCAGGTGATTTTTACCTGAGCAAAAGTATTTGCATGGTGTGCTGCATTTTCCGTAGTGTCTCACACGTTCCAAGATAGCGCCGACCAAGGACCAAGTCTCTCGTATCTTTTTCTTTTTTTTTCTCTAGGTTCTTAAATTCCTCATTTTTTAGTATTTTTGAGCATGTTTTAAGGATCTTCCTATGTTTTTATTTTCCATTTTATTACATAAACCACGATTGAAAATAAAGTACAACTACTCTAATTTACCATGTGTTGTCATATTTTAACTATTTTTGTGATAAATACTACATATTGGGTATATTATATCAGGGAAAAATTATCTGGCAAAAGTGATGATGAAATTTTTATCGCGAAAGTGTTTTAGGGTTAAGTTGACCCGAATTTGATTTAGGTCTGATTGTCCATCCACCATCCATCTTCTTGACCGCTTCTTCCCTTTCGGGGTCGCGGGGGTGCCGGAGCCTATCCCGGCCACTGATGGGCGAAGGCGGGGTACACCCTGGACAGGTCTCCAGTCTGTCTCAGGGCCTCAATCACACACCCATTCACTCACATTCACACCTAGGGGCAATTTAGAGTCACCAATGAACCTATGAAGCATGTTTTTGGACGGTGGGAGGAAGCCGGAGTCCCTGGAGAAAACATACATGCACGGGGAGAACATGCAAACTCCACACAGAAAGGTCCCAGCCGGGATTCGAACCGGGGCCTTCTCACTGTGAGGCAAGAGCGCTAACCACTGCGCCACCGTGCAGCCCAGGTCTGATTGTGTTGGTTGAAATAAAACCTCTTTTATGGATGGATGGATGGATGGAAGAATGGAAGAATGGAAGGATGGATGGATGGATGATGGATGGACGGATCACGGGACAGACAGATGTTGCAGTATAACCAAAGGTATGATGCATGAATAACAAAAACATTATTCTCCAGTTGTTGCCAGAGAGGCAAACACCAAAAAAACTGCATTTCTCTGGGTGAAACTCCATAAATTATCTTTCAAATTATACATTCATGAACCCAAAGCTTAAAATAAAGCTGATCCGAGCAATTTCCACTCAAGTGTGGACTTACAACCACTTTCCTTTTTCTATCAGACAAAAATTGGCCACCAATTAGTTTGGAAACCAGATTAATTGACGACAACAAAAGATCATCTTACCTCAACGACGGTGTTGTAATGAATGACATTTAATTACTTAAACTCTCCTATGACAACTGTTTTTATTAAAAAAGCGCTCCCAGTAGTCCTTTAATTATGATTATGAAGTTTTTAACTAAAATCCCTCAACCTAAATGTCTTAAAGACATTTTTCATGTTGATCTGAAGCCTCTGTTTCCAAAATCTCCTCTGAGGGGGCGTGGCTTATGGAGCTGAGTAGCTCCGCCCCTGATCCCCTCCTGTCTGATTATGATAGTTCTGTGTCTCACTAGCATAAATCTTCACCGCTGCTACATAAAAACATCCATCAATCTGGGTAATGTCCAGCCGTATGGTTCTGATCCGGATGTCAGCTGGACGAGGAAGTGAAGATCTTCATGGACAGAACTTCCTCCAAAATCCTGATTCTTTCTCCTTCCAGTTCACCAAAGACTCTTTTAGCTAATTCTCCAATGTTTATTGACTGTGATCAATACATTCAATCATTGGTTTCTCAGAGTTCTTGATAAAATAATCAAAGCTAACATCAAAATGCTCTTTCATTGATTTACAATCCTTTCCAACTGCGGTCAAATGAGCCGCCGTTCACATTTCCGTGGTCACATCAAGAAGCTCCGTGGAGTCTGGTGGAGATTTTCCAGCGTTCTCAGTCCTGCTACCGTAAGTATTGGATGAAACTCACACCAAAAATCCAGTGATGCTGATTTGACCACAGAAATGTGAACGGCGGCTCATTTGACTGCAGTCAATGTGAAGATACCATCTTCTCTTCTCCAGAACCTGAACTAGACACTAGGAACAGATGAGGGTTTAGTGCATGTGCAGCAGAGCTGTTGATGGAAAGAAGATCATTCATTCAAACAGAGTCTGTCCAAGACAGTTTGACTGATTTAAAAGGAGAAATACTCAGAAATGCACAAACTAAATGATTTATTACATTTGTTCTCTTTCAGAAGAAAAATGACACACAGACATGTTAAAAAAAGCATTTTCATTGTCTTGGTGTTGATGTAAGTTTTTTACTTTGATGAATATTTGCCAACCAATCTGCAGGAGGGCTGCCACCATTATTCGACTAATCGACGACTATTAAAATAGTCGACGAATAATTTGGTCATCAAAGCGTCATTTTTTTGTTTGTTTTTTTCCTTGTTTTGATCTTAAAACTACTGTTCTGATTCCGGTCTGCCATTGTCTTTGTCACACATGCGCAGTGGTGCTAATCCTGTCAGCACAGTGATGTAACAGGAAGTTCTCGGTAGCTTCATAACAACACGTTAGCTCGAAAATGTGGGAAACATAAGAAAAAGAAAAGAGGAAAAGTGTCAAATGTAATTTCTGCAAGACAGAACTCGTGTTCCATGAGAGCACTATGGCGATAAATGATCACCTGAAGATGAAGCATGTTGTGAGTTTGATCACGCTGAACAGAGAGCTTCATCTAGCTAAGCTAACATCGGCGCTAACACAGCTAGCGCTGCCGCGGCTGTCATTACTGCACTGTTTGGAGATGAACCAGAAGATCTGCAGCAGATCCGTGTCTACGGCGCTTCTGTCTGCATAGTGAGCGTTTGATAATCTGCGCTCTTCTAACCAAACGCCGCGAGGACGGCGCGGATAACGAGTTTACACTGGAAATGAACCGCTCGTCCAAGGCTTCATTCATATTCCGCGCCGCGATCACGTCGTTCGGTTCGAAGAGCGGATTATGAAACATTCACCGCGCAGACAGAGAGGCTGTGTGTCGGTACGGATCTGCCGCGGAGTCATGGAACGATTTAAAACTACGAGTCCCAGAAGTGAAGGACTAAAAGTCCAGAGCTAAGTTTACAAGTGTAGCATAACATTATCTGCATTAAGCTACAAGTAAATGTAACTTAAAGTCACAAAAACGACAACAAACAGCAAAACAACCACAACATTAAAGAAGTAACACAGATTTATGGGTTCTCCCCAAACTGAACAGTATAAAGTATCAGTCTGTGCATGTGCAGTGGATGTAGGTAGTGAAAGAATGAAAGTACTGATGTACATTCTAACATCCCCTGCTTTTCTCCCTTTTTAAAATATAAATGTCCCCACTTTTTATTTATTTTCTTTGTTTCTATGGGCATCCTCAGGTTTTTTATGTATAGGAATATCTTCAGTTCAAAGATGTTATTAGTGCTTTGCTTTAATAAATGGGCCTCAGTCAGCAAATATTTTGAGTGTGTTTATAACTGCAAATAGCTTTTGAAATACTTTGTACATGTTTTATTAAATATATGTTTTAAAGCTTTAAAAAAGAACTTCAGGCTTTTAATAAGTTTTCTGTTGTTGATTCAGATTACCTCATTTGATTTAAGTCTTGTTTTAATGCCAGAAACAAATGAAGGAGAAAAGCTGCAGATTCATTAAAAGATTAATAAACTGTTGTCTTTATTTTAGTTAGAATATAGCTTAAAGACCTCAAGTTTGAAGATAATTTTGGTTAAGATGAGTGTTTTACATCCAGTCGCCGCACGAACCGATTAGTCGACTAATCAAAAAAAATAATCGGAGATTAGTCGACTATTGAAATAATCGTTTGTGGCAGCCCTACTCTGCAGAGAACATCCATAAACTGTTATAAACTCACATGCGTTCACCACTGATCTTCAGCACCTCATAAAGGTCACCTGAAACAGGGGGCGGCGTCTGCTGTAATCTAAACCTGGCATGGATCTGAACGACCTCCAAAACTCAAGGTGTGCGGACATGCTGTACTCTAAGCAGTATCTATGTCAGAGTCATCAGAAAAAGTGCCCTGGTGGCTCTCTGAGGAGAGCGAGGCCCAGATATGTAACCCCTCCACTTCCTCTCGTCCTCAGAGGAAAGTCAGCGCGTGCAGGTGCAGGTATCTGGGCCGCGCTGCCCTGTGAACCCCCCCACTTTTTAGAGTATTACGGGTGAGAGTTCTTTGTGTGGCTGAGCAGTCTTACAGCGGGGTTTTTGTCAGACCTGGAAAGTTTTGATGGATGCTTCTTAAAAAGTTCAGAGGACAGAAAACTCAGATTTGTCCCATTTCTTAACAAGACTATTTTCAAACCTGAAGAAGTTCACAGCATTTGAAGAACAAGTTACTAAACTCAGTCATGCTTTATTTTTAATCCTTTGGAACCTATAGGGTCTAAAACTCTGTATGTCTATATTTAAATTTTCTGTATTTTCAATTTGAAAGACTACCTGCAGCTTATTTGGTCAGCACAACCTCTACTGTCTGACACTACCTTTGTTTCGTCATTTTTCCATGTTGTATTCACACACTAGACATACGAAAATACAAAAACAGAAAATTCCATCTGGAACAATGAGATTCATTTTGCTGTGGAAACCCCAAAAACGTTTAACAAACTGTTTTTTACAACATAGAATGAAAGTTTTAGGTGTAATTTTATAAAAACAACAATAATAAAATTTTTCAAGAAACTAATCAACATATTTTTCAATGAAAATACAATAAAATCCAGGATAAAGTCACACCAGTATTTTCAAAAAAAGAATTTCTCACTGCTGTCGAGTTGACATTTTTACTGGAATTCTGTGTTTTTTTTTTCAACTTTTTCTTTTTTCCTCATAATTTTGTTTTATTGTGTTTGTGAAAAATAATAAACAAAATGGGGGGGAAAGTTTGATCCAGCTGGATTTCAGGTCGGCTCGACTGGAATCTACACAGGTGGGGGCGTGTCTGTCCATTCAGAACTGCTCACCTAACGCGACGTCGGTGGGCGGGACTTTCGCTTAGAACCACGGAGTTTCCTCCATTTTTAGACAACGCCAATGCTTGTTATTGTGGAAAATTCATGTAGGTTCCCATCCTAAAATAAAATAATACTCGGTTTCCTCGTTGGATTTCACATAGCAGATAGCTCCGTTTGGCTCCGCCCCCCATAGCAGGTGCGCTGCTCAGCATTACAGCCCTCAAAATGACATTCGTTCTCTGCCTTATTTATTGAAATAAAAGATCACTTTTGTCCAAAAATTACAAATAAATGCCATTTTATCTCTTTAATTTAAAAAAATCTCAATCACAGAATGTAAAAAAAAATGTGTTTATTAGACTGAGTTTTATTAGGCTGATCTCACAGCTTCACGGCAGGAAGCCTGAGGGCATTGATAGAAATTAACTAATTAACACTAGAATCCCTGGAACTTTCAGCTTCTGCTGCAATGCCCCCTCCCCTTCTCAAAGTAGTGTTGTGGTGATCACTTTAAACTAGGGGTCACCAACCTTTTTGA
>NC_050530.1:17563348-17567061 GCF_002922805.2 Oryzias melastigma | reverse complement strand
AACACCACAACATAAATTCAAGTTTTTGTCACGGCGCTCGCGCTCATGAGACTTCAGGCTCCAAGCTGCAAAAGTGCGTCTGTAGATGTAGTGATGAGGAAAGGAGGAGGAGGAGCTGCTGCGCGATTCTGTATGACCCGCAATTTCTAAAGCGCTTTGACGCTGCAGGACCTCTTGGTGCGTCGGCTCAGCGGCGCTCAGATCAGAACTTCATACCGAGAAGCGCATTTATTTAGGAAAAAGTGTTTCCGTTACAGTTTTGCGAAAAATGTCTATTTCCTCCTCTAAGCGCAATTTCTTTTCTCGAAAAATGCCAGTTTTTTCCAAACTGTGGTGTTTCCATTAGGATAATTTATTATCCAAATTCCAATTTGCGAAATTTCAGAGTTAATGGAAGTGCGACTATTGATTATCTGTTAAGGAGAAAACGATTTAAAAAAGAAAAATAGTGGGACAGGCCGTTTTTGGCTTCAGAAATAATGAACATAGTGTGGCGACCCGGGGGGTTAGCCCCGCCTTCAGTTCCTAAGACTCATGGGAAGTGGGAAATCTTGGGTGTGTTACATTGCTCACCATAAGTGAGGGAGCTGTGAGCAGAAGTCAGGTTCATACTGTTTTTGCTAATCATGTGTGTTCAAAATAAATAAGCAATGATGCTGTGCATGATGCTGCGCTGAATGCTACTTTTTCTTCTCCTGTCTGAGACATACTCAGGATGTGCGTTGCATAGTATTTCTCCACTGGCTGCCAGTTTAGAAGTAACTTAGTATTTGGGTTTCTGCTACAAGTGACGTACCAGCTGGATCGTTACAATATATAGTTAAGATGTTATAATTCTTTGCAAAGGCGGATTTGATTGGAAATAATTGCATCACAATAAAACAAAAATTTCGAGCAGCTCACAAGTGAGTTGCGCTATTTTTGGAAGAGGCCTGCGGGCGACTGATGTGGTGATGTGGTGCTCGCAGGCGACCTGGCCCCCTTGGGCGACGTGTTGGTGACCCCTGCTTTAAACCATCAACAATGACTTCCTGATTTCGCAATGCAGAATGTCAGGTTAGAATTTGCAGGTGAAGGAAGTATTTTTAACACAGACAAATACAATAAATGACAAACTGGTGACATGGGGGAGGAGGGGGGGTGATACATTTTTTATGCTTTTAAACCATCAACATTGTGTTTACTTTAAAATTTTATTTTTACCTCAAAACTGTTCACTGCAGGTAAAAAAAAATATTTTTAACACAGACAAACACAATAAATGACAAACTGGTGAAATGGGGGGTGGGGGGGGATTGATACATTTTTAATGCCTTTAAACCAGGGGTCTCCAACTAATTTGGCGAGAGGTCCAGTAACTCTGTCAGCTTGGTAGACCGGGGTCCGAACATGCAAAAACATTCAGTCAATATTTCAATTTTCTGTCCTTTTATTTAATTACAATGTGTAGTTAAATTTGCAAAGAACTCTTTTAGCTTATTGTCTCAACAAGTATTTATCTCATTCCTTTTTGTACAAAAATTCATACATGTACATGCATTGTAGAGTAAAAAGAAGATGCACATAAACTTGCTTCCTTATAGTGCAACATGTGTGCTCTTTAACAAACTGTAACATTCTGCTGTCTGTCACTTAAAGTGCAACAGGTAACATGAATGTACCTCAAAAGGCATTCATAATTAATCCCTCAAATGTTAATTTTCTGTTTTGCAACCTTAAAAGTAGGTTGCAAATAGTGCTACATATTAAACAAAGTAATAACTTTCATAAGTGCAAAAAACATTATAAACATAACTGTAAACTATAAAACAGACATAAAGAGACGTAGATGGCACTTTGAATGGTTGTTTTGAGCTGGAACTGTATGGAGCTAAATTTGGGCCAATATTATTTGAAACCCAAATAAAAGAAATTGAAAAAATATTGGTGTTTGGCCAAAAAAATTAAAATGTCTGAATTTTTTTTTTTTTACTGTTCTAAAATGAACGTAATTATTTTCAACTGAAAATGTTCTCTTTTTTTAGGTTTCAAACTCAGAATTTCAATCGCCAAACTTACTTTTTCCAGTTTAAACTCTTTTTTTTTCTTTTTTGAATATAAAAAAATCAGTTTCAAAACTTTTGGCCTTGTTGTGGCTAACACAAAGGGCCAATCAAAACTTGATGAGAGTGATAACTTCGGTCCCAGTGTCTTCACTGACTCCTAGAGCTGTGATAATTACGATCAGAAAATATCTGTATTGTCTGTTCTATCATATTCTGAAGTTATCCCAAGACGGATGTAAAGATCAGAGTTTTATCCCGTACAAACCGTGTCCAAAACTCTGTTCTAGCAGAGTCAGTGAATGCACCAGGACTGAAGTTACCACTCTCATCCATTTGGTTTGGTCCTTCGTGTTAGCCCCACCACAAAAGGGCAAAAAGTTTTGAAACAGAAATGTTCGTATTCGAACAAAAAAATAAAAATAAATAGAGTTGAATCTAAAAAAATTGAATTGAAATTTGTAGTTTTGAAACCTTAAAAAAATTGAACATTTGAAGCTGAAATGAAATTCATTTTAGAATGGAAAACATTTTGACATTTATTTTATTTATTTATTTTGCCAAACATCAATATTTTTTTCATATATAATATATTTTTTAATTGGTTTTCAACTAATATTGGCACCAGATTTGCTCCATAGCCCTGCACATCTCTGGAAAGCAGCTCGGTTCTTGTTGACGACAGGGGAATCTGTCGAACCTTTTCTTGAAGCTGCTGTCCCTCTTTTCCTTCTAATATTGTTTCTGTCTTTGCCTCCATACACTCTTTAATCATTTTGGAGTGACTTTTTAGTGCTTGCCCAACATCCATTCCACTCGTAGTGAGCACTCGTGAGCTCCTTGTTGAGGTGTTATCGTCTGTGTGTTGTCAATCACACTGTACTTTCAGTTCGTATATTTTCCGTGACCACGTCACTCATTCTGTCGGGTAATTTGTGTCAGAAGTTTTGTGTTTTGTCTCGTTATCGGCGCTCTTAACAAATCCAGCCAACTCTATGCTTACAATACAAACCGGCTTGTAGAACTCATTGCTGGTGAATAAAAGTGAAAGCTTCGGTCCACTCATCTTAAAAGACACCATTTTCAGTCCACTTTTCTCATTTTAGACAGAGCCATTGTTCACGCACATTCCAGATAACTTTACGACCCAACTACGTAACATTAGAACACCAATTTGAGCTTTTGCCGGTTGAAGGACCCCGGTCTGAACGTAGCTGTCCTCGCGCGCGCCTGTTCAGAAATCGCCGTGTAAAGATGAATGAACAATTGTATTTTTAAATTAAAAATGTTTGGCGGTCCGGATAAAAGGGTCTCGGGGTCCGGACCCGGACCGCGGTCCGCCAGTTGGGGACCCCTGCTTTAAACCATCAACAATGACTTCCTGATTGCGCAATGCAGAATGTCATGTTTAAATTTAAGTTTGACATGCATTCCAGATTCCGCCACTAGACGGTCAAGTGGTTATGGCTGCGGACTCACATTCAGAAGGTCATGGGTTCGAATCCTGCTCAGGAATAGTCCACATTAAATATTTGTTTTACTTTTAAATTTTATTTTTACCTTAAAATTGGTGACATGGGGGGGCGTTTTATTCCTTTTTGATGCATTTAATGACCTTCAACATGCAAATTAGATCTAGGTTGTACGACAGCACACAGTTCTGCTCCCTCC
>NC_050530.1:17556783-17560866 GCF_002922805.2 Oryzias melastigma | reverse complement strand
GTATATAAGTCGCACTGGAGTATAAGTCGCAGGGACATTCAATCTATGAAAAAAAACGCGACTTATAGTCCGGAAAATACGGTACATGCTGCATTAACATATACATGGGCAAGTTAATGGCTCATCAGTGGCCCACCATGACAAAACAATGGGCTCTCGGACTAGAGGGGGGGGGGACTCTTCCCTGCGCAAATTTGCGCAGGCTTAGGAATTCTAGTGTTAATTATGTTCTATTAATCGCGTGTTAACTTTCACAGCCTTACATTTTACTGATCCGAAAAATGAACCGAACCCCAGAACCCTAAAACTGTGACACGATCCAAACTGTGAGTTTTGTGATCCGTTACACCCCTAATTCAAATTGTTGGTAATCAGGATAAAAAAAAAATGCTGTTTTGAAAAATCTTTCAGTTGTTATGTACAAACCACAATCGTGAGCTCCAAGTTCTCTGCTCCACTTACAGATAAACAGATCCATGAACGTCTTTGTTTTCCACGTCTGAACTGGAATCTGGGTCTAAAGAGTACGAATGGATAGTTCTCATATTGCAGCATTTTTGTAAGACCAGTCATGTCGAGGTGTGAGGAGCTCTTAGCTAGTGGGACAGCATGTAAACAGAGAGCTCTCAGGAACAGGCAGATGAAGGTGGGCGGAGTTTCTCCAGCCGCTCTACAGAAACTATGTCCCAGAAACGGCATCATCATGATAGAAAAACCTCTGGGAATGCTTTGACAGTAAATCGGAGTGAGACTTTTAGTCAGCTCTCTGCACCCCGCCTGACTTAGACTGCGGTCATATATTCTACATTTCCACCGCGCTGCGACCTTAATGCAATCTTTTCAGCAAATTCAGCAGGTGGTTGTGGAGGTTTTAAGAAAAAGTTCAAATTTTACGATTTTTCTCTAAAAGCTGACATCAATCAAAGGCCGCCCAGGAAGTTGGTTGTAATAGTTTAGCACAGAAAAACAAAAACTAAGGATGTGCTGAATTGTGATGCGTGTAACACTCCTCATGGAATGACCGTTTGATGCTTTAGGATTCTCACTGGGATCACGCTGCTCACCTGAGCCATCAGGTATTCAGGATCCTACTTGTCACTCCTCCTTAATTTGTTCCATCTTTAGGTTTACGTTAAGGCAAGTTCTTCATATTCCATTTGACCACGAGTTGCTACGCCGAGTTCCTGACCTCTGCCTGCCATTCTAAGATTCTGACCACAGCTCGCCTCAACTTCCATTCCAAGTTCCTGACCACAAGACATTCCTGACAATCCCAACTACAAGATGTGGAGTACAAGTCTCAGATGCTCTTCCTGATGCATCCAGGCTTCGGATTCATGTCTGCCTTTCAGTATGGGGTAGGGCTGTAACGAGTATCCGGGTGTTCGGGTATTCGCGATCTGCTCCCAAAAATTCGAGTACGGATATTCCTGACGTCCAAGATCGCTGATTCGCGATCTTTATAAATGTAGTAAATTGTAGTAAAATATTATCAAAATATCATCTGGGAACGATGTATTTTTGCTCTGACATGCAGATTAATGTAGGATTTTAACTTTACGAACTAAAACTAAACCGAAAGAGCCTCGGTACTGCCAACGGAAGTAAACACATCTTTGTGATGGTGAAGCTTCCGGTTTTCAAAGTAAAACTAGCGAGAGCTTTTTTCTGTTCAAAAACTGAGACTGAAGTTCCGCTCACAGACAAAACCTCTGAAAAAATGAATTAGCTTTAACATCAGAGCTTTAGCTCCAGTGTTTACATTCTTTTGGTTATGATAACTCTTCAACATTTGACGTAATTAACGAAACTCCAGCTTATTCTGAAG
Organism: Oryzias melastigma; assembly: GCF_002922805.2. Classification (NCBI taxonomy): domain Eukaryota; kingdom Metazoa; phylum Chordata; class Actinopteri; order Beloniformes; family Adrianichthyidae; genus Oryzias; species Oryzias melastigma. Next base: position 17,559,038 of record NC_050530.1, on the reverse strand, counting down.
AAACAGCCTCGCGCTGCTGAAAGGGGATGTAGTCAACGTGAATCAGCTGATTCTGCTGTGGAAAAAAGAGCTTTTTATACAGGCTCTGCACCAATATGTGATGTTTAGGATGTAAAATATTGAAGAACTTTGAGGATAGAAAACTGTGGAGAACATTTTCAGGTTTGGTTGTTAAATGATCCAAAACAGCAGTGATTTTTATCCTTTATGTTACTGCTGAACCAGAAGATTGACAACAACAACAAAAAGTTTAAAATGACCAAATTTATTTTTATCTGAATCTTTGTGTTTTGTTTTAAATCAGTTTTGTTCATTCTGATCTCCTGTTCTGAATTAAGGTATAAATGATGATTATATATAAATAATTTCAATTTTTATTAATCCAGTAAATAGACATACACATAGCAATAAACATATTAAAAAGTAAGAATTGTGGTTTGATTCGTGAATCGAATTGGATCACCACCTCAGCAACAATCCACAGCCGTAGTATGGGGTCACATCAGGATCAGCTTAACGTGAAGGAAAAAGTAGATCGTAAATTTGAGAAAAAAAAAATTTGAAAGAAGTTTTAAACTCAAACATATATATTGTAAAATTGAAGGAATTATTAAAACTTTGAAAAAATACAATTGAACATTTGAAAAAAAAAATATTGAAAACTTGAAAGAAATATTGAAAATTTGAAAACTAAAGTAAATTGGAAACTTGGCAGCAGTGGCGCAGCTGCAGGGCGGTCGGCTCCCGACTTGGAGGATTGCGGGTTCGATTCGTCCCTCGCACGCTCATGCTTCGAAGTATCCTTGGGCAAGACACTGAACCCCAAATTGCCTCTGATGGGAGGTTGGCGCCAGTGTTCAGCAGTGGAGCCAACATCAGTGTGTGAATGAATCTGTGATTGTCAAGCGCTTTGGGCCCTTGAAGGAAACTAGAAAGTGCTATACAAGTATACGCTATTTACTTGAATAAAAAAAAAAACTAAAACTGTATTTCCCTTCTTATTCTTTTCTCTCAGTTCTCTGTTTTCAGTTTCAATTTAGAGTTTTTGCTGCTGAGCTGATCCTAATTTTACTTGGGGGCGGGGCTTTGAACTTATGCCACCTGTTGCTGCGTGTGGGTGCCGCCCATTTCATGACGTCATCCTAGAGATGGCAGCGTGTCTTCGTTTCTCCCACCAAAATAAACATCCAAATTTCTTCAAAGATGGATGCACATACATCAGCCTTTAGTAACCCTGGCCATCACTACACTGGTTCACGACACAAATACATTTGCCATCTACACAACTGTGCCCGACGGGGGAGGGGGTTGCCTTAAGGGAGCCCCGCGTCTAAAGCAACAAACTCCTGTTTGAGCCGAATTTATGAAAGACAGGACTCTACTGGAAGAAATACGGTATTGTTCATCTAAAATGAAAGTTTTTTGCTGATCATCACTAGCTCAGTGGAGAAATTGGGTGTTGGTGTTAGACGGGGGGTGGAGCTCTCAGAGCAGACTCTTCCTGAAAGGGGCGGTCTCACTCTGTGACATCACATCGTGAGAGCCCACTCGTTTTCGTGGGTATGGGAGGGGCTGCTGTTGAGAGCGCAGGTTTAAGAGGATCACTTAGAATAAATCAACGTAAACATTAAATAACTTTCAATATTTTACTCTACATAAAATATATTTTTTCAAAATTGTGCAAGTTAGAAATGAGCACAAGATAACATCAGGTCATTAATAAGAATAAAATAAAATGATCTGGAGGGCCGAATAGAATTACCCAGAGGGCCGGATCCGGCCCCCGGGCCTTGACTTTCACACATGTGATGTAGAGGAATGGGGCCGCGTTACAGTGTTGAATGTGTTGAATGCAGCGGAGAGTCAAAGTTTTTAATGAAAGTCAAGGAAATGACTCGTTCCTCATCACCATCTGCTCTAATCCAGGATTTAGACTGACATATTGGAACTAGGCGTTGTTGTTCTTCTTTATCTATTCTTTTTACTGTTTTTTCTTCTAATGGGGCACCAGAGAATTCATGTTTTCACCACACCTGGTCTGTGGAAACGGGTTTTTCCTTCATTCATCATGCAGCTATATCTGTGCCTAAGATGCTGCAGAGAACGTGCGTGGAGTCGCAGACAGGTGAGGAGAAAAAGCAAAAGCGTATGAAAGCTGTGGATTTGGTCCTTCTGTTAACCTATAAGGCTCTGAATGGTGTGGCCCCATCCTATATTAGAGATCTCATAGTTCCTTACCAACCAATCAGAACACT
>NC_050530.1:17554431-17556088 GCF_002922805.2 Oryzias melastigma | reverse complement strand
CCTCCTGCTCCTGGTCGTGGACTGCAATTCTGCTTCGTCTTGACTATGGACTTCATCATCACTCGTCCCTCAGCTCCATCTGAATAAACTCTTTTGGATACTTAGTTGTAGAAGCTAATCTTTCTTTAACAGTTCTGGTATTGCCTGTCCGTGCTCCTGGGTGAGAACCTTGCCCAGATGCGGTATCGGACGTGCTTCTTGGTGAGAACCAGGTACGGATGCACTACTGGACGTGGTACTGGATGCGGTGCCAGATGCGCTCCTGGGCGAAAACTGGGCCCAGATGCCGTACCGGATGCAGTATCAGACCTGAACCAGTACTGGATGCTAGTTCCTGGGACCAGGAACAGGACCAGGAACCGCTCTCTGACCCATCTTTCGAGGTAGTTTTGGTCTGATTCTAGTCGGATTGAGTTTCGGTTTGTTTTGAGCTTAGGACTTCCATTATTCCTCCTCTCGTTGATTTGCCCCAACCTCTTAATTCCTGACCAATGACTGAGGAGATCTCTAGTCACATGGTTTTGTTTACAGCTTTGGTTGACAACAGAAATGTCCGGTTGACAGCCGTCTGAATACAGACCAAAAACAAGGTCCAGGACTTGATATGGACTAAATGAAGTCTGGACCAACAAGCTTTTCCAGTCTCGAAACACCCTTAGAAATGCAAAAAGGAATTTGAATTTCAACTTGCATTTGATGTGATTTCAGTATTAGAAGTATAAAAAACATCCAATGTAAAACTATCAGACACTGAAAGAACTAAAGACAAGGCCACAGCTGTGTGTTCCCTTTGGTCTAAAATGTGTTCTCTGTGCTGTGAGAAATGAACCAGGACACTGTAACCTTTGCTGGACTGCTAGAATGCAGCAAACGGCTCCATGCAGGTGTACATCAGACCCTTTTTAATCACAAGAAAATCTGCAGGAACAACAAAACACCAGCAGCATTTCCACCAGCTCAGCCACAGACTTACCGATAGTGATTTGACTGACGCAGCTATAAAAGGTTCCTGAAGAGATGTGGCTGCTGCTGCTGGGTTCCCGGTCTGTGAGAGAGCAGATACATGAGGAGTCAATGTCCACCGCAGCGTCCCTTCATATCAACACTTTACAACCCAGCACTGCAGTTGGGTTTAATAAAGGATCTACGGGAGGATGTTATCACTGCATTCAAATGTGTTTGAGACAGAACGCTGCAGCAGGTGGCTGCAGAAAACTGCACCAACGCTCAGTTAAAACCTCTTCAAGAATTAAACACTCGGGTTGTATCTGAATCCACCAATCACTATATAGTGCGTTCACCATTTTCTAGTACTGTCTGAATTTACTATTCCAAAATCGAGTGCGCTCGAAACTTCCCAGAAGTCTTTGCAAATAACTAGTGTGCATCGATGCTCACTAGATTAGTGAATATAGACCACAATGCATTGCTGTTGTACAAAAAAAACATACATAAATGTCATTTTTGAATAAACCAACATTTTCACCATCAGAACATAATAGTCATAAATAATTGTCAAGAAATTTTCATATTTCTTCAATCGGTGACATCATATTTGGAGTTTAAAAAAAATAGTGAGCATCGTCTCCGAATAACTTTAAATTCCAGGGCAATAGTCCTGCACTATGTCGTTTCTTAGTAGTTGGGGGGGGGGGGG
>NC_050530.1:17536467-17554397 GCF_002922805.2 Oryzias melastigma | reverse complement strand
ACACAAACATGGCTGACCTTCCGACTGGCACCAGACTTCACTTACAACGGCAGCATTTTGGTTTCCATAGTGACGAGAGTCAACTGGATGAAAGTTATGCGGCGTGCAAGTTATGTCACAACAAAACTAAATATGTAGAGAACACGACAAAAGTGGTAAATCCCACTAGACAGCATTTATTTAGTTTGAGGTGAGTTAAAGAGCGTTTCATTAAAGCTGGTCTAACGTTAAATGGAAACATTATCTTATTTAAGGTTCTTTTATTCTTTCGATGCTCGAAAGATTTTTTGATTATCAAAACAATTTTTTTTCATGTCAGATTTTTTATGTTCCCAATAAAAGTTAAACAAATATTCTGATCTTGTCTTTACTTAAAAATGCACTTTAGTGGAGAAAAGTAATATTTGTCTAGTGTCTTGTAGTAAAGAGAAACGTTTCTAAAAAATAAAATACATTGATAATTGTTTCATAATCGAATCAAATCGTGTCTCAAGATTCCCACCTCTACACAACATCCAGAGTAGAGCTGGTCCACATGGAAGATTTTCATCTCGATATGGTTTTTTCATATTGTGGGATAACGATGTATATCACAATATAAACCAAATAACTATATTTTTTCAAATTTGAACACTCTGGCTCAAAAAAGAAATGTGGAATGATCATTTGATTTAAATATGTATTTCCTTTTATAGTCTCAACATAATAAATGCACAGAAAATCATAAAATAAACAGGCCGCTAAACTGTTTGTTCAGTTCCATTTTAAAACAGAGCATTCATCCTACAAATTAATTCTAGAGTTTTAAGGTTTTATAGAACAAACATAAAATTATAGGAATATTTTATACCTAAATTTCTTTTAAGAAATTGCATCAAAGTAATTTATAAATAGTATTAGCATGTCTCTGTTGTCATCTAACTTTAAACTCAAATTCAAATTCTCTCAAAAAATTGAGAGATCTACTAGAGATTTCCCATTTTACATTAAATCATAACAAAAACTGCCTGAAAACAAAGATTTGGACAATTGTCCCTAATCAGGACTGTCCCACATCACAGTACCAACCTTCTCTGGTTTTTTGTCGCGTTTTGTATTTTTAACTTTTTCTTTTCTTTTCTGAAAATTACTTTATTTTACCTTTTTTATTTCTTTTCACATTTTGATTTCTTTAATTGTGTTTTGTTTTCTAAATTGTGATGTTTTATTAAACATATTTTATCAAGTTTTGTTTTTCTCAAATTTTTATTTTGTATTTTTGGAATTTTCTGTGCATGTTTTTATCTTTTGGCATACACAGACTTTTATTTTTTGCTTTTGTAATTGTTGCTTTTGTTTTGTGTCAAGGGATTTATTTGTTGAAGTGTTTTGCACTTCAGGGACACCGTACATTTGGATTTCTACAGCAGGGGTCCCAAAACCTTTCTTGTGAGGGCCACATACCTGTTTCCTTCTCCGATGAGGCTAACAGAAAAACAATCACATTGTCGGAAAAATTGTAACAATCACATTTATGGTTTTCCAGAAAGAGACGCATAGCCAATTTTTTTTAATAATTCCTTAGTGAAATCTTCACAGAAAAAACAATAATACTAAAACATTTTAAATATTAAACTGATAAAAAAGTCAACACCAGGAGTGTCAAACTCAATCGCACAAGGAGCCAAAATCCAAACACACCTTAGGTCACAGGATAACAGGATAAACACTTATTGAACACTAAAAGTACATTTTTAAAACCATAACTTTTTAACATAATTATGAACTAGATATTTAGCGTTACCTGTGATAATACTAGTGTGAATGCTGTAAACTGAATGTGGCTGCTGAAGATGCTAGAGCTGATCGCTGAAAATGCTGAAATTAATAGCCAGCTACAATAACTGCTAAATCCCAAATTAGCCTAAAAAAAAAAACAAAAACAAAACCTTAGGTTAGTCAAAACTGCTAGCCTGTAGCTATAATATTAGCTAACTCCAAAACAGCCTAAAAAGTGAAAAAAGCAAAAGTTAGCCAAAATAGCTGGCATATAAATAGTAGCCTAACTCCAAAACAACCTAAAGAAAACTTAAAAAGAAGAGCCTAAATTAGCCAAAACTGCTAGCATGTAGCTGAAATGTTAGCTAACGTCCAAAACAGCCTAAAAAATCTTAGTAAATACCAAAATAGTCCAAAAAGCTTGAAGAATGCCAATTTTTAAAACTTTAAAACCATAACTTTTTACTATAATTATGAATAATGAAAAGGCAGGAATATTATTCCAGAATAAATCAACTTAAACCTTAAATATCTTTCAATATTTTACTCTCCATAAAAATATATTTTGTCAAAATTATCTAAGTTAGAAATAAGCGCAAGATAACATTGGGCCATTATTAACAATAAAGTAAAATGATCTGGAGGGCCGGATCCGGCCCCAGGGCCTTGACTTTGACACATGTGCTCCATCCTCTCCTGTCTTAGTTCACACACCAGAAGGGTGGAATAAAAAGTCCCATTCTATGTGGGTCTAGATCAACCAGATTGAGAAAAAATAATAATAATTAGTCTCTGATGGTGTTGGGGAGGCCGGGCCAAATTGGCCCCAGATTTACAGTATTTTTTGTTTTCTTTCTTTTTAAAGTAGAATAACGACAAACAGCATTTTTCTAGGTCAGCTGAAACAACTTTAAAACTAGTGATCGGAAGCTCTCATGGGAAAATGAAAATCAGAAGAGAAAAAAAGTCTTTGAAGTCTTAAAAAGAAAAAAACTTCTTCTCCATGCAGGCCTACTGATACATGAAGTCTCCCTCTGTGTCCAAACAGGAGCGGCAGCAGAGCATCATCTCCCATTGCCCTCATGTCTGGGCACTTGCAGGTTTGATTTATTTCCTGAATTACTGAGGGTCAGCAGGTGGACTGGAGGCTTATCAGCTTCAGAGCAGCATGCATATTCTCTTATCAAATGATTCAAAACTAAAAACAGACTTTTTATATATATTTGGAGTGAACTGACCCTAAAGAGAATGTATCAAAGGCACTGTGGAGCGTTTGCTTATCAGCTGGAGTTGTTTTTACCCGTCTTCCCCCTAGTTTCCCGCTCTTTGCCAGAGATAAGGGCTGCTCTGGCATCAGCTGCAGTGTTTACCTGCGGATCCGGAGGAGAGGCGCGTCCCGCTGCAGCGGCGCGGGCTGCCCGGACAGACCCGCAGACCCTCGTCCAGACACTGCAGGCAGAGCAGCTTCGCCTCCGGGTTCTCCTCCAGGCTGCTGCAGCTGCCGGCCTCTCTCGCCATGTCCCTGCCGGCGTGCTGGACCATGACAGCCCCCGCCTCATGGTCCCGCATCCTCGTCCTCCTCACCTGCACATGTGGCTCCGACTGGCGCGCGGCGGGATGCTCCACAAGCCTTTTAGCTCCGCCTATCGCGCACGCGAGATCTAGAGGGTGCTCGGTATGGCAAGCGGAGAGAACCAAAATGAGTCGGAAAATGGCAAACCCCCCAAAAACAAAAACATGGGGAACACCACAGAAAGCCTAATTTCTAGGGGTGTGACGATTTACTTTAACAACAATTTGATTAATTTCATAATTTGTGGTTTCCACTGTGATTCACAGTCAATATTGATTCATTTTGAACAATTCATTAAATGTAGAGCTGGGTGTCAGTTATAATTTCCAGAAACAATTCCATTTACTTCACAAAAGTCTGAATCGATTCAATCAAGATTTATTTATTTTTTTAGATTAGGCTTTGAGCCCTCCCCGGCCCTCCGGAGGAGGAACGCGGGGGGTGTACGGGCACCTGGCGCGCGCGCCGGACAGCCAGGGTGAGGCCGCCGCGCTGACCGGGGGGTTGCGGTTCTGAGGCCCCGGGCCGGGCATAGGGGGCGCTGTGGGTTCGCCAGACGGTTGTCCGGCGCCGGCAGCCGAGCCCGCACGAAGGGTTTTTACTCCCTCCCGGGGCCGTGAGGCCGGCGGGGTTGGCCTCCGCGCGGGGCGCAGGAGGACCCCGCCGGCAGTCTGGAAAGAGGACCCGCACAGGGGTTGGTTGCGACGGAAGCCGAGAAGGCGGCGGGGGAGCGAGTCCACCCGTCGCCGCAGCAGCAGCAAACCTTCGTCCGGGTCCGCCGCCTGCCTCGGCCCTGGAGGAGGACGACAAAGGACGCTCCGCGGCAGCGGCGGCGCCTTTCCTTTTCTGGTAATGATCCTTCCGCAGGTTCACCTACGGAAACCTTGTTACGACTTTTACTTCCTCTAAATAGTCAAGTTTGATCGTCTTCTCCCCGCCATCGCTGTATGATCTTTCACCATCGTCATCCGAAGCCCCTGTATCCTCAGATGAGGAAACCTCCGGTTCAAACTGGTAGGGCTGTACACCCTCTGAACCCTGTGTCGTTAAAATTTCCGTGTTTGATGAAGGGTCATCACCTTCATCCAAAGAAATATCCGCTAAATCGTGGTCTACGTCGCTTCTCAAACCGTCCGCCATTGTTGTTTACACTCTGGGATCCCTGAAGTGACGTCACGCGCAGCCCCCGCCCATCACCACCTATCGCCCAAATTTAAAGCTGTGCCAACCATAAAATGATCAATAAAATCATGCTGGATCATTTTAAGTGAATATTTTTATCGGATTTGTTTTCCAAGTTCCATTAACTTTCTAAATCCATCCATCCATCTTCTTGACCGCTGTGTCCCTTTCGGGGTCGCGGGGGTGCTGGAGCCTATCCCGGCTGCTGATGGGCGAAGGCGGGGTTCACCCTGGACAGGTCTCCAGTCTGTCACAGGGCCTCAATCACACACACCTTCACTCTCACATTCACACCTAGGGGCAATTTAGAGTCACCAATTAACCTATGAAGCATGTTTTTGGACGGTGGGAGGAAGCCGGAGTCCCCGGTGAAAACCCACGCATGCACGGGGAGAACATGCAAACTCCACACAGAAAGGTCCCAGCCGGGATTTGAACCGGGGCCTTCTCGCTGTGAGGCAAGAGTGCTAACCACTGCGCCACCGTGCAGCCCACGTTCTAAAATTAAAAAAAAAAAAAAAATTGCCACTGCACGAGGCCTTTAAATACACAGGAGCCCAATTAGAAGAACGAGCAGCACCTGTGTAACCACAGGTGGCCTTGAGGAGGAGAGGGTGTCCATGACAGAAATGGCCAAAAACAATGTTTGTGGAGTGTTTTCTTCTATCGTTTCTGTTGTTAACAACAAAATAAAGAATCTTAAAACAGGTGAAGTCTCGGTGTCTCCATGTGGGAAAGGGAGAAGGGGACACTTCATTCTTTGTTATTGATTATCTCGTTATAACGAGAAAATGATTTAAAAAGATAATAAAGTGGGACAGGACGTTTTTGGCTTCAGCAATTATGAACATATATTTTTAAGATGTTTTGATTCTTAATTCTTTGTAAAGGAAAGTGTGATTTCAAAAAATTGCATCACAATAAAATGTAATTTTGAGCAGCTCACAAGTGAGTTGTGCTATTTTTAGAAGAGACCTACGGGCGACTTATGTGGTGCTTGAGGGTGACCTGACGCCCGCGGGCGCCGTGTTGGAGACCCCTGGTTTAAACTTTAAACACTGGAGATGCTTGTCAAAAGATCTACCATGCTGGGAAGTGTGTGTGCGTTGGGGTGTGTGGGGGTGTGTGTGTGTGTGTGGTGGTGGTGGTGGTGGGGGGTCACATAAATATGTGTACAAAAAACAAGTAAACAAGAATGAACGTCAAATCCATTCACATTTCGGTTTGCTAAGCTTCAGCCCACTGTTGTTTTTCCACATCAAAATAATCCAACACTATTAGAACATTCTAGCACACTATGGTCACATAACTTTGATAAATTCAAAGTGTTTCCACACATCGGTCTGTTATGCTGCATTCACACCAGATGCGGCAGGCATGTCAAATTACTGCTTCTTGCCTCGGAGCAACCACCAAAGTTGTTCTGGAATTCCTCCGTTGAATGCATCATGGAAAACATGGAGGATGTTGAGCGAGTATCTTGGGTTTCTATGTTTTGGAGAGCTCTACAGAGACACAGCAAATATGTTGCCATGTCTGGTTTCACCAGATACTTCAGAGGCACTCGCAGTAGGGTGAATATTACCGTTTACTGCAGGAGCTGCGTCTGTGGCCCCGTTTGAGCATTAACCTGAGAGGGGGAAAATATAAAAATAAAACTGGAGAAGATGGTCTGATAAACCGGGCCCTGGTGGTCCATTCCCTCTGCTGTAGCTCTCGTGGGTCTAGATTAATATTGATACAATAAAAATGTTAGATTTTTTTATCATTGTTATTATCCGCGTCAGTTCTGGGGTTCTGTTCTCTATTCTCATTTACTTTTGCTCTCCTCTATTCTTTATTTTATATTATAATTAGTTCTCTGTGCTTGTGTTTGGTGCAGTGCGGTTCACTTGTTGTTCCTCTCCCCTCTGGGATAGAGATTTCAGATTCCAGGTGGATTATCTGTGCTTCTGTTTTTGGCCATGGACCACGCCTCTGGCTTGTCTTGGCTGTGGACCTCGCCCCCACCTGTCCTCCAGTCTATGTGGCTGAACTCTATTCAGATATGTAGTTCCAAAGTTAGATAAGCTAATTCTTCTTTAAATCTTCTAGTAAATCGCCTGTCTGTCCTGGGAGAGGATCTCTCCTTCATGTGGGGATCCTTAGGGTTTCTTCTTTTTTTCCTGATTTAGGGATTTTTAGGAGTTCCCTTACCGGGAAGGAGGGTCTAAGGACAGGGATAACCAGTTTAATTTAGTCTGTTTAGTTCAGTTTAGCAATCAGCTTTTGTTTTTATTAAATGACCGGTCATCTCCTTCTGTAACATTACCCGCATGAAGCCCAATCAGGCAATAATTTTGATTATTGGGCTACATAAATATCAATGAATTTAATCTTTTTATTATTGTCTTGATCAAAATAAGAAAAACATCAAAAGCGATAGCGTGCGCTATGACAGCCCTTGTGACGGCTCTCCACCTGTTGGGTAGCCAAACGCCAGCGGGCTACCATGGCAAGCTCCGCTGCCCTGGACAGTAGACCTAGATAGTTCTGTCTGGTGCTTAGGCCGCGGCGATCGCTATGAGCTCTGCCGTAGCCCGGGCAGGCGCACTCGCTAAGTTGTCCGTCAGGCGGCTGGCTAACGTGGTGGTCGATCCGGCTCCACGGTGACAAGCCGCCTTAGCCCAACATTAATTGCGACAGTCTTCATCAAATAGAACAAAGTTCAGGACGTAAATCCTTGCTTTGAGCCGCCATATTGAATTTATTTTTCTACACTTTGATCTACTCATTGAACATGTCACGTGCACAAAGCTGGGTCCATCATTGGTTGATGTGTCAAGCCTTACCTTGCCAAATTCCTGCGTCCTTACATTGACTTAACATTAAAACTTGACGCCCCTGCTGCGTTCGGTGTGAATGCAGCATAAGGATGGCTTGATTATTTTTTGCTGCCATCGCATGTGTTGTCTGTTGTGATGCACTTGGTTGTGTTTGCGTTTTAGTAAAATAAACCTACCATGCATCAATCCAGACGATATTTCCCAATTCTGATTATCAATTAATCTCATTTGAAAGTGATTTTTAAGGGTATAGATGTAATTTGTCATGTATGTATGTATGCTGATACAGGAATATTCAATATTAAGGCTAGCATTTATTATCCCCAAGGTAAAGAGTGGCTAATTGGGGTGTTTGGTGCAGACATTTCACCAGCTGATTTTGTCTGGAGCAGAGACAGGCAACTCCAGGCCTCGAGGTCTGCTGTATCTGCATGACTTCTAGATATCCAAGCCCTACTCATGTTCAGGTGTGTCCATCCAATTAGAACTCACCAGAGCAGGGTATGTTGGAAAACATGCAGGAATGTGGCCCTCGAGTTCTGGAGTTGCCTATCCCTAGTCTGGAATAAACGTTTTTAGACTCTGTACATAGGCGGCCGCCTAGGGCACCACCTGCTGGTGAGGGTGCCAAATCAAAATGAATATACGTCTTTTTTTTTTTTTTTTTGCTAAGCAGTTTGACGCACCACTCATTATGTGTAAAAAAATAATTAAAAACGTAAAAAAATAACTCAAAAGTTTGATGTAATCAGTAACTGCAGTGCAGCGCCCTACCTTCCTGTCGTCTATGCTGGGTTGAGGGGAGGAGAGCGGCGCGCAGTGTTACCGCTGTTACTGCTCTTTTAAAACTTAAAGGACGAAAAAAAAGAGGAAGCAGGTTTAAAGCGGAGGTTTTTCTGTTTTACTTATATAAAACTGCTTGGAAATTCACTCAAGAAATACAAATTTATCTAGTGATCTATTGTTTTTCTTTCAACAACTTTACATTTGAAATGTCCCTAAACTTTCCTGGTAAACATTGTCCGATTGATAGCGCAGTCAGGTGGCGCCAAATGTGATTTTAGCCTAGGGCACCATGCAGTCTGCAGTACAAAGAACTTTTTTAAATATACTGTCATTTTTTATGATTAAAATGTTAGGAATTCAGGAGGACAAAGCAAGCAGAGCAACACACAGGTCACAAAGTGTTTATTACGGAGGTGGAGGTAGTTGTTATGCCACCAGAAAGTCAGATAAGTAAATTACTAGTAATCCTGGCTCTAAGTTTAGGGTGATCTCTTACATAAGCAGAAGCAGCAGTGACAGAAGAAACTCTTGAACGTTGATGCGCAGGGCAAATGGTGTCACCAGAATGACGGGGGATTCCCCACTGCTGGTGTGTGGAGGCTGATAATCCAACGTATAGCATTGTAAGCTTTACTCAGTGACGAAATGAAGGTACCAGAAAACAGGGCAGAAAAACTCTAAAAAGGAACAGGCTGAAACTCAGGGTCAGAAAAGGGTCAAAACCTTGAAAAGACTACATATACAAAAACTTAGATTGTGTCCGAATTAAACCCTTATCACTATATAGTGCGCAGGGATGCAACTATAGAGTTTGCTCACGGTTCGATATGTACCTCGATACGAGGGTCACGGTTCAATGCGTATATAAAAAAAAAAAACTGAAATCCTACTCTTCCACAGAATATGATTTCTTTTGCAAACAGAAACAACATAACAAAGAAATCTGATTTTTTTCAAGTGCACAACTTTTGGCACTTATTGCAGAATTGCACTTAAATAGAACTATTGTAAACTTGTAAACATTACAACTTGTAAACAATTGAATCAAATGTAAAAGTGCCTCAGTCCTCAGTACTTGTAAACATGAATATAATAAACTCCAACAATCTAAAATCTTAAATCTTGACAGCCTGCAGTACTGCAGTCTTTATTTTCCAGTGTGAGGGCCGTCATATGATGAACATTTACAGAGAAAAAGTTCTGTGTTACGCAGGAAGTCCAGCTGTACGTGAAAAGTTGGGTGTTTTTGCTAAGTCGTCTCCAATTTGCGAACTTGTTCATAAAGCACAGGTATTTATATTTTTTTCTGTGAAATATGGACGTGTTGGTACACTATTGCGGGTCAACCATTTTTCATTAAATGACAAAAGCTCTCATTATCAACCACTGAAAAAGAGTGCAGAGCTCAGCTATAAACACTGATGGCCTCAGATATTCTCTTGTGTTAACCTGAGATAACACTGTAAGTCTTTTGAAATATATCAGTGATGTTCTGATCGTGTTACCTGCTTCGTTGTTGACTTTTAGACGGTGAAAGGGCTGGACGATGATGTCAGAGATGGTCGGTCATGTTGGACATGTTTCCCACATTGTAAGATATAGAGATTAGGCAAATCTTGCAGATATTGTACTTCTTGTGATGCATTTCGCTCCCTGATCCTCATATTCGACGGTGAACCTTAGATGTCTCCACACCGCAGGTTTTAGTGTTAGTGGCGCGTCTTCAAACACGAGCTGGAAGCTGCTCACACACCAATATCGAGTGCACTTGAAATTTCCCATAAGTCTTTGCGAAAAACTAGCGTCCATTGATGATCACTAGATTAGCGAATATAGACCACAATGCATTGTAGTTAAACAATTTCGAACAAGAAAACATATTTAAAAGTAATTTTTTTAATAAACCATCAACGTTTTCACCATCAGAACACAGTGGAGTCATCAATAAACGTAGTGAAATATTCGCATTAATTTGATTTTCACTTCATGAAATCGATGACGTCATATCTGGTGTTTAGAAAACCAAAAGAAAAGTAGTGAGCATCGTGTCCGAATTACCATTAAAATCCAGACCACTAGATAGTCCCACACTATTTAGTTTTTTACTGGGTTAGGGAGGAATTTGGACACAACCTAAGACTTGCTGGAACGTGAACTGATTCACCAAACTGGCATTGTGGAAATGAGCCTGAGCACATCAAACAGTGTGAATGCAGCTGGAGCACAAAGAGAGCTTAACCAGCACAGGTGGATGGAATCAGCGTTGAGGGAAAGGGGAAGCGAAGGTGCAGGGCTGAACTATGCCAAACATTACTTTTTCAAAGTAAAAATAACATTTCTAGATAGATATATGCTAAAATTATTTTTTTATGATTTCTGTGGTAAAAAAAAGGAGCAAATTTACAAATTTCCTGTTTTAAACACACAGGGGAGTCTCACACGGACTGGAGCTGCAGCTGACGCATACCCTCTAGTAATTCAGTGTTTTTAACATAAAAACACGCGTTATTTTTTAATGACCTCATTTGCCTTTTTCTTGAAAACTGTCTGAGTAGATTAGTACCAGTTTGTAAATCATTTACTCTTTTTATCCAATCAAAATGTGTTTTAGAACTACACCAGGTAAGCCCTGCATTGCACCTTCCTCAAGGCAGAGGGCGCTGCTGAGCCCAGAGACTGTCACACCACGGCTAAGGGATAATAGAGTTAGCGGTAGCAAGTCAAGAGTAGCAGTTCAATATTCTTTAATAATGTTCAGCACCATTTTATATTTGAAGAATTCTGTATCTAAACTGTTTAGACTTGCGGCTGAGACAGAAAGATAAACTATGTCTTAAAAAAAGACAAAGATTTTTTGATTTTGGCTGAAAACTGTATAATCATAATTAAAAGTTCACTGGCAACGATTACATGATAGATATAAAAAAATAGCTGTCAATCAAATGGTGAATGTTTGTAAATCTGATGACGTTCACCAGCAGTGAACCTCACCTCACGGAACTGCTATTAACACCTAGCTACTAGCTAGCACAGAAACGGTGTTTCTTCTCCCTATCAAACAAACAACAGTCTGTGTGTTGACTTTGCTCGTCTTAGTTTGCCTGAATTATTGGTAGCCATAGCCACCATCTGTTCTGCTTTTATGAGATAATTTCCACCACTAAGTAAAGGTAAAGGCTAAGCTGATGGATAAGGCGTTCAGCTGATACCGGGTTCCTGGTCATAAAACTCAATAAGGCAGTACTAAAAAAAGGCAAATGTTGCCCGCTATGACCATCCTTTCACCCATTCATGTTCCAGTCCAAAGCCTTTTGCTTCACCTTTGATTTATTGTTGTTTCTCGTAAATAAATTGGTTATCCTTGTATGGAGACATTTTTGTGTTTTTTGTTAATTTATAGTTAGGACGAGAACATAACTTTTATGTTATGCTCCTTGATCCCCTGGACCAGGAGTCTGCAACCTTTAACAGTAAAAGAGCCACTTGGGCTCGTTCTCCACTGTTTAAAACCTAGAAGGAGCCAGATTAGCATTGATTACCTTATTTTGTTTTAAATAAATATGAATTATGCCTAAAATATAAAAAAAAAATCTAACATCTCTCAAAATGTGATTTATTTATTTTTACTTATTTTCAAAATTAAAGCTGCTCTGCAACAGGATCATCTCAGTGCAGCTCTGTACAGATAGTCACCAATGTTGTTCAGCACAAGATAATATGTGATTTTAACTCATAAAAGATCAAACTTTTTACCAAAGTTTTTCTTTGCATATAAAATCTGTTCATTCTGGAGGTAGAGTTGAACAAACAAGACGTCTTCAGGTCAACAGGATGTAAAAACCTACATAGTTTATCATCTATGTGAACCTCAGACATCAGTTTATACATTTAACTCATATAAATTAAATAAATAATAATTAAGTAATCCTTACTTTTAAAAAATGCTATTTTATTTTTATTTATGTTTTTGTTCTTTTCCCCTCTTTGTCCTCAGCAGTCTTTCACTACTGGGTTTTGTTATTTTAGTTTGGGTTGGACCTTAGTAGTCTTAGTTTTCAGGTTTTGTTTATTTGTTTTCTTTAGGTAGTTTTGGTTAAGCAGCCATTATCAGGAGCTGCTGACTCTGACGGTCGACATGTCTGGGTCAGCAGTCTCCATGATTTATTTTATGTTTGTCCAAGGAGCCTCCATGGAGAGATAAAAGAGACACATGTGAATCTGGAGCCCTGAGACCCCTGTTCTAGACAGAATGGGGTGTAACAAAAAATTGGGGGCTTGTCCGGGATTCCCCCTGGCTGTCTTAGAAACAGAGTTTAAAGAAGTGGGATATGGCGCAGAAGGCGGGCCTGGCTGGGGACGCCATAGCCAGGAAAGCCATACACAGGGGCGGGGGGTAGTCAGAACCCTGAGGTGGGTACATAGGTCCGTGGGTCGGGTTATATTCTGGGAACTTGGACATGATACCGACTTCAAAAAAATGCAATGTTTCAATTCCAATTTTTATCATCGATAGCTGATAACATGAAATCAGAAAGTAACTTTGGAGGGTTTTAATAGTTCTGAGCAGGTCGGTTTAAAGACTGTATTTTTTTATTACAGCACACCTGTGACATTTAAAGCATTATCTGCCAATCACATGACGCTATTGCATCTCATTCCACCAATTAAACGAGGAGTACACGCCACAAAACTAGATTACTATCCATAGCAAATATAAATGACAGGAATCTAACAGAAATATGCCAAAATGGCTCTTACAGTTGGGGAAAGACAGGGTACACCCTGAAGTGGTTGCCAGTACGTCTCACACACACATTCACACCAATCCATGTTTTTGGACTGTGGGTGGAAACCCGAGTGCCCAGAGAAAACCGCATGCAAGAGGAGAACATGCAAACAGAACCAAAAGGACCCAGCAGGGATTTGAACCAGGGCCAACACGCTGTGAGGTGACAGAGCTAACCACAACATCACTTGTTGTTAAAACTGATTGTATTAGCCTCAGTCATAATCTAGAACTTGGTACTTTTACATATCAACAGTACAGGGAGGTTTCTTTAGGATATAATGACTCAAACATTTGATTTATGTCTGCAAAGCCAACGTCCATATTTGTTATACTAATAATACATTATATTTCTAAAACACTTTAACCCTTTAACTACTTGCTCAACCAAACGGTGGGAAACAGTTGGAAAACTTTTTTTAAATATCAATTGTGTGTATTATTCCCAAAGGTAGGGAGCTCCTAAAGGAACATTGAAAAAAATGTAAGTAAAAAACTTTTTTTTCCAATATTGAAATAATAAAAAAATAAAAGAATTCTGGTTAGTAACAGATGTGCATCAGATAGTAACTAGTGCACATCAATTAGTAACCAGAACTTCTTTTTTCTTAAAACTTTCATTTTTAGAAAAAAAATTCTGGTTAGTGGGCAGAACTTTTATTTTTTACTTATTTTTTTATGAAGCCCTTAAGTATTTTTAGAAAATAAATGTTTGTAAACTTTTTTTTTTTTTATGTCCCTTTAGGGGTTCCGTACCAAGGCAATAAGCAGCAGGGAAAAAAATCAAACTTTTTTCAGCTTTTTTGGGGGGGTAGTTAAAGGGTTAAGCTGTCCACACAGTCCTGAAGTGGTGTACAATGACAGACACACACACAAAAACTTTCTGCCACACAGTATGAACAAAATAGATAGAAATGTACAAAGAAATGGTAACAGAGGAACATTGTTAAAATATCGCAAACATTTCATAAAAGAGAATAAATTAAATTTCAGATGAATGAAAGAAAGAGAACCACTTTACTGAGTAATAAAAGTCAAATTTAAAGAGCAAGTTTTTAGACGGGACTTAAAAACAGGTATCGATTGACTAACAGGATTTAGGAGGTCACTCCAGAGTTTTGGAGCTGCTACAGGAAATTAACATTGTACATAATGTACATTTTTGCCCTGAAAAAGGCTGTTTCCGTTTCTACTATCTAATCTTATGTTAATTTTAAAATGCTTATGTATCTAACCCTTTAACACCATAGCTCCAGTGTTTGTGTTCATTGATTTACTGTAACTATTCAACCATTGGTTCGCATGGCCGGCAGTAAGTCAGACCTGATCCCGGTGCATGTTGGACTCCGGCAGGGCTGTCCTTTATCACCGGTTCTGTTCATAATTTTTATGGACAGAATTCCTAGGCGTAGCCAGGGGCCGGAGGGCGTCTGGCTTGGGGACCACAGGATTTCCTCTCTGCTCTTTGCAGATGATGTTGTTCTGTTGGCTCCATCAAGCCAGGACCTCCAGCATGCATTGGAGCGGTTTGCAGCCGAGTGTGAAGCAGCTGGGATGAGGGTCAGCACCGCTAAGTCTGAGGCCATGGTCCTCGATCGGAGAAAGGTAGTTTGTCCTCTCTGGGTGGGTGGAGTGCTCCTGCCTCAGGATGGCAGATCGGAGCGTGAGATCGACAGGCGGATTGGAGCGGCGTTCGCCATTTTGCGATCGCTGTACCGGTCCGTTGTGGTGAAAAGAGAGCTGATCCAGAAAGCAAAGCTCTCAATTTACCGGTCGATCTTCGTCCCAGTACTCACCTATGGTTATGAGCTCTGGGTCGTGACCGAAAGAACGAGATCCCGACTACAAGCGGCTGAAATGAGTTTTCTCCGGGGGGTGGCTGGGCGCTCCCTTAGAGATAGGGTGAGAAGCTCGGTCACCCGGAGGGAGCTCGGAGTAGAGCCGCTTCTCCTCCGCATCGAGAGGAGCCAGTTGAGGTGGGTCGGGCATCTGATCCGGATGCCTCCTGGACGCCTCCCTGGTGAGGTGTTCTGGGCATGTCCCACTGGGTGGAGGCCCCGGGGAAGACCCAGGACACGCTGGAGAGACTACTTCTCGGGGTCCAGGGGTTCCCATGGAGGAAGTGGCCGGGGAGAGGGAAGTCTCGGCATCTTTGCTCAGACTGCTGCCCCCGCAACCCGGTCCTGGATGAAGCGGAAGAAGATGGATGGATGGATATTCAACCATTAACACCATCATTCCAGTAGATTCTGAAGTAGAAAAGACCAGCATCCAAACTGAATCCCACAAAGGAATAAATACCTTCTTTAAAATGTCTTGAAGTACACACCGTCTTTCCCGCACCATAGCGCACGCCATATTATAAGGCACAGGGTTCTATTTCTGTACTTAACGCAAACACATGGTGCACTATATTATAATTCAGTAGTTTTAAATCTGAGTGACTTGTGCAGTCAACAAAACTACAGGTAAAACATGTGCGTAGAGTTTGGTTGGATCTCTGAGCGGCTTTATTGTAGTTTCACCTGCGCGGTGAAACTTCACCACGCAGCACATGATGTAATAGCATGATCATCTCTTGGCGTATACTTGTATAGCGCTTTCTACCGTCCTTCAGGGGCCCAAAGCGGTGCACAGTCACATTCACCATTCACACACATTCACACAGTGGTGGTGGCTCCACTGCCGAACGCTGGCGCCAACCTCCCACCAGAGGCAATTTGGGGTTCAGTGTTTTGCCCAAGGACACTTCGACACATGGGCGAACCCGGTTGCTTCCGATCAGAAGTCGACCGCCCTACCGCTGCGCCACGGCCGTCCCAATCTTGAATGACAAAGGAACGCTGTCAGACAAATCATCAGGGCTGTGCGTGAGTAATGGCGCAGGCGGGTAAAGCTTGGGCTCTGCGATCTTTATGTTTGTTGCACTAAGATGGTTTCTGCAGTAACTTGAAATGTGGTTGCCTTTACGGCTATCCACATTGTTCCGCAAGAGTACGACTTGCCAGAATCTGTGTCCCTCAAAATGTGCACAACGTGACTGATCATCTGTGTCAGCGAGAAATAGTCTGGCAGTCAATCAAGTGGAGACTTCACAAAGTTGTACAAGAACATTTTACAGATTTTGGAACTTGGGCTGGGTCCCAATCATAATTCGCAGAAACAATTCAATTCGATTCACCAGAGCATGAATCGATTTGATTCTGATTTTTTTCTGATTCTTTTGATTTTTCAATTCAATTTTGACTTCACACATTTATACACATTTGTTTAGAAATACATTAATAATCTACTATATGATTTGAATATATTTGTATTAATCTGATCCAGTTCACATACTGTAAATGTATCAGTGAAATAATGAGATTGTTAATATCATCCAGTGTTACATGGATTCTCTAAAGGCGCAGAGAGACAGACTGACAGTCCTCATAAAAAGTACACAGTCTATTGTTCTGAATTAAAAAATAAAACTCTTTATTTTAAGCAATACTCCAAAGTTATTTAATAAATGTTTACAAAGCATGATCAGAAGTGATTTGGATGGGTATGGATCTCCAGAAGTCCCCGGTCCCTAACCCCGCAAATTTTCGTTGTGGCTCCTTTATGGGAGCATCTTCTTTCATTATTGTTATTATTATTAATGATTTATTATTTTATCTTTCTGTCGTCATCTCTCTTTATTTCTCTTCAAGCCGTACCTGAATGGTCAAATACGCGTTGAGCGAGCCCACGGACAGAATGGGATTGGGCAGAGCGCAATGTGTGTCTGTGTGTGGGGGGGCTTTGGGGGCTGCTCATAGACTGTAAAAATAATGGACTGAGCGAGCAATGAGGTCCCCCATTGGAAATGCATTATGTAGGGTAGAGGACTAAATATGCACAAATGGACAAATTAATTAGGCTACCCCCCTCTGTTTCAATAATGTTATGTTTATTTTTGATATGTATTTTTTTTATTAATGATTCTATAAACACCTAAAACACAGCACTCAGCATGCAGAGTGTAATATTCTGTCTCGCCACAAGAGGGAGTGTCCCTAGATTGAGCAGGGCAGGGGAGCTAAGTTTTACCTGGCCTGCCATTGAATAAAACATCAACGAGACGAGACAGAAGTGTAATGTGTGCTGTGTTCATGTTCCAGGTAAGCTACAGAAAATAGATAAAACAGATTAAGTATAATGAACCACAAGAGGGAAGATAATACAGGAAGTTGGCCGTAGTCTGTATTTTTTTGTGTCGCTGTTCGTTTGAGATGATTTACATGTGATTAGCTATATCGCTAGCACTTAGCAGCTAAAGCTAACACACGAACGGGTTATTGTGGTGGATATGGAGTTCTAAATATGTAGTTAGCCATGGTCAGGGATATAAAATGGAGAATTATTGATGTATTTTGTTGATAAATTTAAAGAGCTAAGTTTAACCTGGCCTGCGATTGAATAAAACATCAACGAGACGAGACAGAAGTGTAATGTGTGCTGTGTTCATGTTCCAGCTTTTCACTAAAGGCAAACAAAACAAAACCCACATTTGTCCGGTCTTCCTTCAAGTGTGCAACAATTACTTCCTCTCCTCGTGAAAGTAGGCCACCGCTTTCACCGTCACTTCCTGAAACGGATACCGCCATATGCAACCCATCTTCAGCGATTGGTCTGAGTCATAGCTGAGTCATGGAATCTACAGGAAGTACTGTCGCCAATCAGGAGTGAGTTTATTGCAACCGTCTGCCTCTTTCCACGCCTCGACCACGAGACCGCGGATGTAAACAGATTCTACTTTAATAACGGTGACTCGAGAGAATTGTACAAGTCATAGCCTTTGAGGGAGAACCATTCCAACATTTGATTCTGTCAGCGGTCCTTTGGGATTTACTTACATTTATTCCTTTTAGTCGAGATAAAAGGAGCATTTGGGTGACGTCGCTGACCCCCTTGCGCGCTGTCTCTTCTCATGCGCTACCAGGTTACAGTCTGATCAGATGCACGAGAAGCGCGTTCAGCTGTATTTAAAATAAAT
>NC_050530.1:17536086-17536416 GCF_002922805.2 Oryzias melastigma | reverse complement strand
AACCATCCTAACAAGTGAACAGCTGGATCTTTTTTCTGTTTGAAAATACGACCAGGTTCTTTCTAGTTTGTCTCGCGCTCCTCAGACGGCTGTGTCCAATTCAGGCAGAAGCTGGAAAAGTGAAGAAGATTAAACTTTGGTTGGTGGTTTTATGGAGGAGCTGTACTATTCCGTTTGATACACAACTTATAATTTATAAGCTACAATCAGAACAGTAAAATAAAGAAAAACGAACGTTAAACAAATGTTGCACACTTTAAATGAACAGCAGACTCCTGAACATTTTGTGCGGTTTATTCACGGGTTCTGATAGGTACAGCAGCGTATGCA
>NC_050530.1:17517526-17529904 GCF_002922805.2 Oryzias melastigma | reverse complement strand
GCTCCTGATTGGCCGGTCTAAAGCTGGCTCCTGATTGGCTGGTTTAAATCTGGCTCCTGATAGGTTGTTTTAAAGCTGATTCCTGATTTGCCGGTTTAAAGCTGGCTCCTGATTGGCCGGTTTAAAGGTGGTTCCTGATTGGTCGGTTTAAAGCTGGCTCCTAATTGGTCAGTTTAAAGGTCGCTCCTGATTGGCCGGTTTAAAGCTGGCTCCTTTTTGGGCGGTTTAAAGCTTAGTCCTTATTGACCGGTTTAAAGCTGGCTCCTGATTGGTCGGTTTAAAGCTTAGTCCTGATTGGCCGGTTTAAAACTGGCTCCGGATTGACTGGTTTAAAGGAGAAGTTTTAAGAAAAATATTCAGATCATTAACATTGTAAACATTGTTCTGCTTCTCCCTGAGAACGTTTCAGTTTGTTCACTAGGTGGCGATCACGCTATAGCATTACACCTCATTCCAGAAGAAGAAACAATATTTTAGACCACAAATAGTTACTTGAAAAATATTTACTATGAATTTACAAATATGTTTATTTAGTCAGCAATGTATTTTTAGGTCGCCCGAGCGTTAGCATTAGCCTTCCTATTGGAAATTCTATTAACCATTAGCATCAAACTAGCGGACTTTAGCTTTATGTGCTAAATCAATTTTTATTTTTATGAATGGATTATTGATTTGTTAAGCTTAAACCCATTCAATTTGATTAATCAATTTTATTAACCCAGCCCTTCTTGGGACACACAAAAGGTGCACCAGATTATTAGTCACATGGCCAATTTTTGAAAAAAGTTAAGGCTTTTAAGAGCGCCCTATTAGGTAAAAAATGTGGTAGTTATCTGCCCCACAAGTTATGTTGGAGAGCCTGAAGCTAGAAGGCAACAAAGTATAGAGCCTTTCCAAAAAATTGTAATATCACAGAGGTGTATTCATTTCTATAATTCCATTAAAAAAAGAAACTTTCATAGAATATAGATTAAGGGCCCAGTATTTCATTGATTTCAAGTGTTTATTTATTTATTTTTTAACATAAATAGTGGTTCCAGCAGTCACCAAGCGCGCTGGATGTGACTGAAGCTGCACAGTGCGTGACACCTGATAGACAAGACGGTGAAGACCAAAAATGCCTGGAGAACTTTCACACACAAATGTAATGCAAAACTCTCACAGAGTGGAGACAAGAGTGGCTGTTACTCAGGCTTCCTCACAGCAGCAGAAGCATTGTTGTGTTTGAGTCACTTAGTGACAGATTGACTGCTCCGCCTCTGGCCTGGGAGGTTTGTGTGCTCCCAGTTCCTCCTGGCCAGGTGCTGCGGCGGTCTGAAGACCCCTCTGGGTTTAACCTCTGGGTCAGTGACTTATGCTGCTGCGCTTCAGTTCCCCCCTCTAACAACAATCTTTCTACTGAGGAGGCTTTGGCCATCTCCCCACACAGATACACCCCATGGGCTAAAGACTGACTTTTATATTGTATCCTATGGGGTTCCATTTGTGCCAAAAATAGGTTTTTGCATAGACTGCTATGTCTTTGGTCCTGTCACGGTGTGTAGACAGATCCCAGCGCAGAGCCAGACTGGATGTTCAATCAGTGAAGATTTATTGGATTCACAACAGTAACAAACTAGGGAGCAGACTGGCGGTGGAGGCAGGAGGCTAGACCAAAGACAGCTACTACAGGAACTAGGAAGAGACCACATGGAAGGGAAAAAGCCTGGCAGGTTGGAGGACCCAGGAAGAGGCTTTTAAAGGTTGAGGATTAGATTGGGTGCAGGTGAGCACCGTCACCAGTTAGAGAAGGCCACGCCTCCTGCCCCACGCCACCCTGTAGGAGCACAAAGGAGACAAAACATAAGTACAAAAACACAACACCACAAATCCAAATAAAAGAAAACACCAAACCATAACAGCTCAATTGTCTATGTCTAATGAACAAGTTTATTAAGCATGTGCTCATGAACTACTAAACTATCTTCGGTATCCACGCTTTTTTGATGATTATTAGAATTTGCTTTATAATGCATTTTTTTATTATTTTCAAAACGTTGGATTTTCTTTGCTTTTGTCATTAGCTACTGTTGTTTCACTACGCGGTCTTAAAAGTCATACTTATTTATAATAATATTTATACCACTTGCTCTTACTGCCTATTGCACTTCTGGTTGGATGCCAAACTGCATTTCGTTGCCTTGTACTCGTACATGTGTAATGACAACAAAGTTGAATCTAAGCTAATCTAATTAGCAACAGTTGCTAGCGTCATTAGCTCCTGTCATTCAACAGTGTCGTCAGTCAAGGCAGTTGTTGCTATGGACGTGTCTGACGACACTTTGAAATAACAGGAGCTAACGGTGCTAGCAATGGTAGCTAAAGACTTCTGACAGCTCTGTGTAACGACAAGAGCTAACAAGGCTAGCAACTGTTGCTAATGACTTCTGACAGCTCTGTATAACGACAGGAGCTAATGATGCTATCATCTGTTGCTAAGACATGTCTGAAGACACTCTGAAACGACAGGAGCTAACGATGCTAGCAACAGTTGCTTAAGACGTTTCTGACAGCTCTGTGTAACAACAAGCGTTAACGACGCTAGCAACTGTTGTTAAGGACATTTCAGACCACGTATTAAAATTAAAAGAGCTAAGACAATGCAAATTTTTTAAAATAGATCAAGCGGAAACACCACAAAGCAAATACAAAATAATCATCAAAAAAGCATGGACAGAAGATATCGCTTAGTAGTACATTGACATGAACACATGTTCAATAAAGTTGTTCAGTACACAGACAATAGACCAAAGTCATAGCAGTGGACGCAAAAACCTATTTTTGGCACAAATGGAACCCTATAGTATCCAGATTTTATATTGTAGTTCACTAAGTTGATCTAATTTGAATACGTTTTTAAGGGTGGGAATGGATTCTCTGCTGCTTGCCTCTTTGCCCCTATAGAGTAGACAATTTGCCCTTTGAGAGTTTCCTTTAGTTTTGTGGTTGAGTGTGTTTCTCTGTTCCAGTAGCCTCTTTAGTTTACTGTTTAGTTTGTACCTTAGTAATTTGTTGTTTTTCTTTTGCTACAGAATTTAGGAGGTTAAAGTGACAGCCTTGTGCTGGGTGAGTCTTAAACTGTCACATGTTGATGTGTTTGAGGGTATCGCCTTTGGTTGTCCAGTTCTGGCCAATTGTTAGCCTCAAATTTGTAGTTATTTTAATTGTTTTATCATGTGGATTTTAGGATTCATATATTAATTTAATCAATTTACAGCAAATTTCAAAGCCTGTCTCTGATTCCTAAGTCGTAAAGAACGTCTGTGTCGTGGGTTTGACTTGTTTTCTAAGGCCCTAAGGTGATATTGCTTAAATGAATTGCTTCTATTGTCGTCATTAGAAGTACAAGCACAACAGAATTGCTTAATTGCTTTGAGGTATCCTGACCAGTTCGACTTGCCACACATAGTTTGCATACCTAACAAATTGATGCTTTAAAGCTTTCAAGATAAGTTTTCTCCGGTCTATGTCTGGGGCATGAAATAAGAGAGCAAAAGTAGCATTATTGTAGTTATCATCGTGTTTTCTACCTAACTATCTCTGTTTAGGTGTTTGTTTCATTAGAATATATTAGAGTAATCTGATTTGTTCGTAAAATGGTCAGTTTGGTAATCTAGCATGTGATAACATAATTTTTAAACAATGTCTTTTTTTTTTCTGCCACAGCACAATAGGCTTAAACAATTTATTTAATTCTTTTTAATGTGTTCTCATCACTACTATTGTCTGTCCTCATTCTTTTTATTATTCTTTGACACACACTGGACAGTGTTGCCTCAAACTCTCCTCATGAGCTTATTTTTTCTTCATATAGAACCCCTTCAAGTGTAGTTGAAATTAGTCAAAAAACAGAAGTTACAAAACATGCTGTTCACTTATTGAATCGGTCTGCTAGAGTTCACAGACATCAGTGCTGATAAAGGCAACCGCCACCCGTCTGTCCATCTGTCCATCCATCCATACGTGCAATTTTTTTTTTTTAAAGAACATCGTGTTCTGCGTCCTGATTGGATGGAGATGTGTCAATCAATCTCCTCTGTGTGTCGTGTCTCCAGTACAGATACGTGAGGCTTGTTAAATCTACATAAATCTTTGATTGGAATTAGATGTTTGTTTTCATTCTGTAATACTGGACATATTTTCCATGAAGGTTTGAACTTTGAGAGTTGAAGTAAGAGAAAAGTATCAAAATATTCATATACGTCTGAGAAAAGTGTATAACAAGTGTAAAAATAGGTTTGAACGCTTTAAAACATCTGTAATTCTACGTGTATATTTCTTTACAAAACTCACTTTAAGTAGGAAATTCTCATTTCCTACAAAACCAAGTTTTACAACTTTTGCTTTTGTACATTGCTATCAATCTTGAAGAATGTCTTTATTACACATCATGTTCTCTGACATTCTAGCCAATCATTTCAAAATTTTGCAGTGACTTTTAAGCTAAGTGTGCTTTTTCATCAATTAGGAAACAGTTAAAAACTGTGGAAATCTGGTCAAAAAGAACCGAGAAAAGGTCTGCGGCTATGTCAAGATTCCCACCCTAATACCTAACAACTAGGAGAGACTTCTAGAAGATTTCCACTTGATTTTGGAACTGTAGATTCGGACAGCACTACAAAATAGCGAGTGCATTTTATATTGCATTATATAGTGAGTGGCAAAGGAATTTGGGCACAGCCCATGTCTGCCTCCAAGCACCATCAGTGGGAGGCAAAGACACTTGATTGGTTGGAATCTACATCAGGGGTGCCCAAACTTTTTATCTCAAAGGGCCAAAATCTAAATGGGCCGACGGGCCGAATACAGTATTTTTTTTGAATGTCATAAAATAAAAAGAGGCAATGAAGAATATGGGTTAACGTATTTACTTTGATTCTGAATTCATTAAGTAACATTTGTCTTGGAAACCTTTACATTAAGGCCTCACTGACCATTTTTAATTGACAAACAAGAACAATATAAAACAAACTTTCTTCCAATGAAAACAGTAAACTGGGATCCTAATGAGAGACGTGGAGATGCTCTTTAGACTTTATCCATTGAAAGCATCGGAAGTGACCGTGAATGCTCTTGGGAATTTCTGACTCCTTTGGGGGTTGTTTCACCCCATGCTGGTAAAGAAAGTGCTAACAGCGCCACCCGCAGGCTGAAAGTATTTCACACCCGAAGAGTTTTGGAACACCATAGAGAATTAATGGGAAAGGGGTAAGGGGTTTTAACTAAACACTCTGCGGCCACAACTCAGTGGGTCAAAAGATAACCTTTAGTGGACCAAATTTGACCCGCAGGCAACATTTCGGCAACCATAGTTAACACCAATCAGCATGAAACCTCTAAGCTAAGCTTTTGTAAGAAGTCTGATCATTTCTAATTCCTCAGTTTATTTCCTGAATTTAAAAAACATTTTATCCTGTACTGCACAACGGTTAGTAGCTGTACAGAGAGTAGTTCTTGAAATATTTATTTGAATATTCTTTATTATTTCCTATGGATCGTAAACCACTGAATTGATGTCTATGTTCAGGTTAACAGCAGTGCTAAGTAGGAGCTAAAACAAATGATGCTCTGATTGTCTAATATCCTCATTTTTAACAACCAAGACCCTTTTCCCTTGTACTGCCCCTTTGGGCTTCCAAGATTTGAGGAGGTCAAAAAAAAAAAAGAAAGAAAAATCTACAAGACAAGCCGGTCTCATAACGTCATCCTAACTTATCCTTACATGTCTTATTAGTGTTCACTACAACCTGATGCCGTAGAGAAAAATGAACATGTTCACCCTATGTGGGGTGTCAAACTCAATCACACTAAAGGCCAAAATCCAAAACACACCTTTGGTCACGGGCCGAACAGGATAAGCATTTATTGAACACTCTAAAAGGAAATTTACAATACTTTAAATCCGTAACTTTTAACATGATTATGAACTAGATACACTATATATCATTACCTGTAATAATGCTAGTGTCA
Source organism: Oryzias melastigma (assembly GCF_002922805.2). Lineage (NCBI taxonomy): Eukaryota > Metazoa > Chordata > Actinopteri > Beloniformes > Adrianichthyidae > Oryzias > Oryzias melastigma. The sequence continues at coordinate 17,523,895 of NC_050530.1, read as the reverse complement.
ATGCTGTAAGCTGAATTTAGCCGTTGAAGATGCTAGTGCTGATAGCTAAATTTGCTGAAATTGATAGCTAAAAACGCTGAAGCTGATTGATGAAAACGCTGAAGTTAATAGCCAGCTAAAATATTAGCTAAATGCCAAACTAGCTTAAAAAACAAATTAAAAAAAACGTACGTTGGACCAGTGTTTCCCAACCCTGGTCCTCAGGGCACACTGTCCGGCGTTTTTTTAATCCAACCCTGCTCAAACACACCTGCCGTTGATGACCGTCATTGTCAGGCTTCTGCTGAGCCTGATGATGAGCTGAATCAGGTGTGCATAAGCAGAGCAACATGGAAAACATGCAGGATAGTGTGCCCCGAGGACCAGGGTTGGGAAACACTGTGTTAGACAAAACAGCTAGCATGTGGCTGAAAAAAATGGTTCAACCGCAAAATATCCTAGAAAACTGAAAAAAGCTTAAATTAGCCAAACAGCTAGCATGTAGCTGAAATGTTAGTTAAACTCCAAAATAGACTAAAAAAATCTTAATAAATGCCAAAATCGTCCACAAAGCTAGCAAAATGCCCATTTTTAAAACTTTAAAACTGTAACTTTTTAACCTCTTGATTAATAAACAGTTGGGAATATTATTTCAGAAAAAATCAACTTAAACCTTAAACTTTCAGTATTCTACTCTCCATAAAAATATATTTTGTCAAAATTATACAAGTTAAAAATAAGCGCAAGATAACATCGGGTCATTAATCATTATAAAACAAAATCTGGAGAGCCGGATAGAATTACATGTAGGGCCAGATGCGGCCCCCGGGCCTTGACTTTGACACATGTTCTCTATTATATTTAGAAGAATTGCGAATCAGCGATTTTGGACGCCGTGAATATTTATACTCGAGCTTTTGGGAGCAGATCGTGAGTATTCGAGCGCTTGGGTACTTGTTGCAGCCCTTTTCACCATTCACCACGACTGAACTGCAGCATTTAATGGGGGGATTACTGACCTTCCTATATAAATAACGAGTTATTGCGTGAACCTATTGTGTGAGTTCAGAGTTTTGCAAGGTTGGCAGCAGAGCCTGTTGCTGCAGTCATCCAGTAACAAATATGATATCTGCTGTAGCAAGAACACTCCCCCATCACACCTGGTACACAATCCAATCCAAAGGAACAGGCTGAATATGTAGGTCGTGGAGCAGAAAAAGGTCAGGTCAGAATAGAACAAAAATAACCTTCAGGTTTTCAGGAGCAGGTAGTCATGGCTGTGAAGCTTAGAAATTCAGCAAGGCTGTGGTGCAGGAACTGGTTTAAATAGGCCCAGTCACAGATGACAGGAATCAGGAGATTACATTAAGGGGGTGCGGGAGGGCAGACATGACACAGAGTAAATGATAAACAATGTATACTTGTACAGCACTTTTCTACCTTCCTCAAAGGCACAAAGCGCTTTACAGTCACAGTTGCATTCAGACACACAATGATGGCACCAACTTTCCACCAGAGGCAAGGTCTTGCCCAAGAACACTTCGACACATGGGGTGTGGGTTGGAATCGAACCTGCATTCTTCCGATCTGAGGTTAACCGCCCTACCGCTGCTCCACAGCATATTTACAGCACTCAGTGGAAAAAAACCTTCAACACACTTGAAATAATTATGGACTGCTTTTGTAAGTCTGTGTGCGCCTGAAACGGAGTGTTCCAAGGTCGTCATGGCAACGAGTACACAGAGGGAGCCGCAGGCCTGCGTTCTGGCTTCTCATTGAAAATACATGACCCTGTGTCGTGGAGCAACCTGCTGCTACCATCTCCAGTCACCAGAGGGAGCGCTCACCAGAGTTTTGAGCTCACCACCTGCCCTCACCTGGACTCATCATAATCAGCTGTTTCCCATCACCTCATCATCTTCTCAGCTTATAGTCTGGCTCCACACTGTCACTCTCTGCGAAGTTTTGTTTGTGCCACCCTGCCTGCATCTCCAAGCGTTTACTCCTGGACCTGACCTTCTGCCTCCGACCCTGCTACTCTGATTGCCTGCCGCCTGCCCCTGACCCCCACCTTACAAAGGTTCAAGCTGCTTCACATACAGCTGCAAACCGCTCCAATACATGCTGGAGGACCTGGCTCCATGAAGCCAACAGAACAACATCATCTGCAAAGGGCAGAGATGAAATCCTGTGGTCCCCAAACCAGATCCCTTCCGGCCCCTGGCTGCTCCTAGAAATTCTGTCCATAAAGATTATGAACAGAACCGGTGATAGAGGGAAGCCCAACATGCACTGTGAACAGGTCTGACTCACCTGCTATGTGAACCAAGCTCCTGCTCCGGTCATACAGAGACAAGACAGAACTCGGTAAGGCTCCCCGGAACCCATATTTCCAGAGCACCCTTCACAGGACGCCACAGGGAACGCGGTCGAACGCCTTCTTCTTGTACAAAATGGAGAAAGCGGTTTTTTTTAGTCCTTAAATTCTGCTACTCTATTAGCATTAGCATTGCCCAGCAGTCCTCTGTCCAAGTCAGTGTGTTTAACCTCATCTAAGCAGACACAAATTAGTACCACAACTTCTTAACTGGAGAAACCCTTAATGGCCCTTGAAAAAAGTTATGACTGAAAAAAAATATTTAAAAGTCTCAAAAAAAAAAAAAAAAGGTTAAAATTCAGCTATTTGAAAAGGTCAGAGGACAAAATCAGTTTTTATTGTTAGGATTGTTGGCTGTCAGGTTAGTCCAGCTTCATTTAAAGGTGCTTTGTCTCTCACCTTATTATAGTCAAATTATGTATTTACATCTGTCATTTGTTTGCTAAATCTCCCTATATTTTAGTCTAACTTTGGTTAGTTTTTTGGGGGTTTTTGTCTCTTTTTGTTTCCTTTGCTTTCAGGTTTTATCACGTTAGTCTTGGTTTGTTTGGTTTTTGTTGTCATTTTAGGTTAATCAAAGTTGAGTTTAGTTACTGTGCTTGGGTCAACGACCTTTTTCTCACATATATCCATGACTTGGGTGAATCAGAAATTATTTCCATCATGGTAACTGGAAAATATATTTTGTTTGTGACAGACACTAAGATAAAGGGCTAACTTCTGTACAAATAGAAAAGCTTTATGTATATTGTTTTAGAATAGAGTTTTTCGGAAAAAGCAACTCTTATTTGTGGTAAAGAAAAAGGCATAGGGTTTTAAGAGTTGTTTTGTTTTTAGATGCTGCAGCTGTTCCAGGAGTTTTGAAGTTCAGTGAGATCTCTGTCATCACCTGAGGCCTGTTCCAGAGAGCAGGTTATGTGACATGCCTAGATAGCTTTAGGAAAAGTTAGCGGAACCGTCATGACGGTATGCGAGTAACCACACCAACTTTTTCTTTCAACATCACCTGCCCCGGAGCTGGTTGTTTTCCAGGGAAGTTCGTCTCAGGAAGAGTTCTGAACACGGTGAGGGTGTGGAAGCAGAGATTCAAATAAACAATGGCTTCTGCTAAATGCATTAAAAGGAGCAGCAATGTCAGTTGTTGGCCGAATACAAATTCCTCCCCTGCCCCTCCAGCTCCTCTCTACTGCTCCTGTTTTCTTAAGGAGAAGCCGTAGTGACTTCCGGTTGGCTATTCCTCCACCGCATGGGGGGTGAGGGGTGGGGGGGTGTCCATGTTGTGCTTGTGGCATAAAGAGAATTGCATTTCCTCACGTGGGTGTGGCCTGAACCCCAGAAGTTTACAATTAAAGGACTTGTTTTTAGCGTTACTTTTTAAAGTCATAAAACCGATGTTAGGTATTTTCCATTAGCTACTCACTAGCATAGATGACTGGTGACTATTGATGACATCATTGAAGGTTAGTAACTTCCGCATTTGAAGGCCCTATTTTTACACATCTCTCTTCTTGGAGGACTAAGTATAAGGATAGGGGAGGAATTCAGATGTAGCTGTTGAATTAGCAAATGTTTAACATTTTCACAAAGTCACTTACATGCGTGGCCGTAGTGCAGCGGTAGAGCAGTCGACTCCTGATCAGAAGATTGCAGGTTTGATTCCCGTCCATGTCTCAAAGTGTCCTTGGGTAAGACACTGAACCCCACCTTGCCCCTGGTAGAAGGATATGGATTATTGAGCAACAGTAGACAGGTAAATGGATGACAGAGGCTTATATGTGTAGCATATCACCCTTGGAAACAATTGTTTTAACCTTTGCTAAACATTTGTTCGAAACGTCCCAACTCAAGTGGAATGCCTTTTTCCAGATAAGAGTCCCTCTCCCAGCAGGGGGGGGGCATAAAGTGGGTCAAAACTCCTATCCTTCCACTCGATGTAAGCCATAAACTGGGCCAGGACACTGACTATTCTCCATTGGAATAGTCTGGCTAACGTCGACCGTCAATTTCAAAAGGATCTTGGCTCCAGCAGACTGACCCCAAGCTTCCTGACAGACACTCAGTCCTTTGTTTGAAAAATGTGACCCTGCATAACTTTCTCATGTTTTAAATCACAGGGATTCTGTTCATTGTATCTTACATGTAAAACATCTCTCCACAGCCACAAGAAATGTCTTAATATTATTACATGTGTGTAATCAAACCTTTATCCCTAACAGAAGAAGATTCACAACTACTTTGAGGTTAAAATCCATGAATTAATCATTGTGTAACCGTCAAAGCTTGGAGAATTGCTTTTCTGTGTTTATGTGGACTTTGGGAAGCATTTTATGTGCCACATACAGGATTCACACACACATATAGGGTTTTACAAACTGTTTGATAACTTTGTTTGATAGAAACTTCTTTGTGGTTAATTCAGCATTGAACACATCCACAGACCAGAATAAGGTGACGCCCCTGAAATTTGCATTGACAGAGCTCATTGGGACATTCAAATTACCTCCAATCGTAAAACGCCTCAAATCCCCACGGATTGGGCGATTCTGGCCCTGCCTCCCAGTTTGAAAGCACTGGCGCACAGGCCAGAGCTCTCTGGCCTCCTTCCTCCATTCCTGCTCTTGCTCCATTTTTCCTTGCTCCTGAAGGCTTTCCCCCAGGCTCAACAACACGGCTCTAAGCTAACTGCTAAGCTAGAAGCCAGAACAGGAGCAGAACAGAAACATCTAAGTTCTTGCAGTCTTAAGATCATGTTTTTTGGCGCGCTTTCTTTCTTTTCAACATTTTTGTCTCCCGTTTATTTCATAGACTGATTCCAACTTTTTACCATTTTTGATGCTTTTATTTTGAAACTGATTTTTAATGCTAGACTATTCGATAAGTTTCATTGTCCGGCCAGCTTTGCGACTTATACTTTTTGGTCACAAAATGGAGTAGAGAAATCGTTCGACCACCCCAGAAGCTAAGTGACTGAACAGAGCAGAACCAGCAGAACTGCAGGTTCCCTTTCCTTCTACACCTGGCTGCAGATCTCCACGGCCCTCCTGAACCATCCAGCTCGGAACGGGATCAACCACCCTTCCTGGCAGAGCAGACCCAGATCTACAGACCGCATGGTGAGAAGTTGAACTTCGCTCATACAGTCAACTGCTGGTGGTTAGAACAAAGATTAACTATTTTTGCAAGAGTAACATCTTTGCCCCGTTTTGAATTCCTCCTTTTAAGAATAGCTTATTCTCAGATCAGTAACATCACCCTTTTTGTGCACAACACACACTTAATGCATCCACACATTTAGCTTTTTCCACCTCAATATTGTGTGTCTTTTCTTCTCATTTACCTATTTCTAGTTATTAGTTAAAGTTATATTCTGTGTTCCACATATGTTCATTGCTTTCCATGCTTTTACGCCCATTATTTCTGCTTGTTTAACCTCGTTATTCAATAAATATTAAAAAGGACGTCGTTGTTTGATATCATTATTTTCTTCTTTGTGGTAAAATCACTTCACAGGGTAAAGACACTCACGCTAAAATTGAGAGACTGATTAATTGATTACTTTATTGATTAGAAGTAGCGGCTAATCATTGATGAGTAATATTTTCCTTCATTACGAAGGTGGTGCCCCGAGGATAATTTTATTAAATTTCAGTTTAATAAAATTTATATTTTTCAACCAACTTTGGGATTGAATACTTCATATTCACCCCTTTCACGCTACATATGTCATCATTTCAATAAATCCTCAAATGTTCATATGTGTGACGAAGACGCGGAGGCGTTTGGATCCATGTGCAAGCAGGTACATTTATTTAAACATCCAAGAGCAGACAGGGGCAAAAACAGAGACGTGGTCAAAAGCCAGGCAGGGGTCAAGGACGAGGAGCTAGACAGGTAGGCAAGTAAAACAGGCAAGGGTCAAAACACGAGTAGGCAAAGGCTATATCAGAGCCACTCAGAAATTGCTAGGGAAAAACTAGGCAATACTTCGCAGAGAATGAGGAGGAAATTGAACA
>NC_050530.1:17512217-17516335 GCF_002922805.2 Oryzias melastigma | reverse complement strand
TCAGGTCAACATGGATGTAAAAACCTACATAGTTTATCATCTACTGTATGTGCACCACAGCCATCAATTTATTTCATCTAAATTAAATAAATGCTAATTAGGTAATCCTTACTTTAAAACTTGCCGTTTTATTTATTTATTCATTTTTTGTTCTTCTTCCCCTCTTTGTCCTCAGCAGTCTTTCACTGCTGGGTTTTGTTATTTTAGTTTGGGGTTGGACCTTGGTAGTCTTAGTTTGCAGGCTTTGTTTACTGCTGACTCTGACGGTGGACATGTCTGGGTCAGCAGTCTCCATGACTTATTTTATGTTTGGTCAAGGAGCCACCATGGAGAGGTAAAAGAGACACATATGGATCTGGAGCTGCAGGTTGGAGAGCCTTGTATTAGACACTTTCTTTAACCTGTATTTTTGTCTGCTTCTGATTCACAATAATTTGAATAAAGAAATACTCTGAAACACAGTTTTAATTTTCTTCATATATGTCCATCATGAGAAAAATGCAACAGGAATACGTTCAAAACAGTTTTTCTTGGAGTGGGTCTTCAATGAGGATGCAGTCCGACGTCCTTCTGTGAGATTGATAATGGACCACAATGTAGAAGTGTTTGCTAGGCTTCTAATTAAATATTCCTAATTTAATTTTTGTATTTATTTTTATAGCATGTTTATTGTTAGCATATTTATTTATGTATCTTGCAACACCAATACAATTGACGATCTGTTAATATGCACACAAGTATATAAAGATTCCCAAAACCTGAGATAAATGATCAAATCTGGTACGCGACTGGCACAAGCTGAAGCTTTAGGTTTCACAGGTTGGGAGAGGTTGATAGATAGATAGATATCTTTATTTGTCATTGTCTCGGGTACTACAATGAAATTAAAAAGTGTCTCCTGGTCTGTGCAACATTTATGCTTCAAATCAACCCATGGTAAAAAACGTAATATTAAAATAATAAATAAATAAAGTGCTGGTAAGTAAAAGCTGGACACAATTAAAAAAATAAATTAATTAATTTTAAAAAAGAAACAGGATACTCAGTAGGTATCTGTTAAAACCAGAGCAAAATAATAATTAAAATAATAAAAATGAGAAAAACATCCACTTTGTCCCAGTTTACAGGAAGAGCTACAGGTTTAATGCTTCCTCTCCACATTTACCAGGTTTATTGCAGTGGGGTAGAAACTGTTCTGGAGTCTTTTTGTCCTTACTCTACTTGACCTGTAGCGTTTGCCTGAAGGCAACAGATCAAACAGGGAGTGTCCGGGGTGTGATACGTCTCTGATGATCATCTGCGCTCTGTTGAGGCAGCGGGAGCTGTGGAGGCTTTCCAGGGTGGGGAGGGGGCAGCCAACAATCTTTTGAGCTGTGTTGATGACCCGCTGGAGAGCTTTCCTCTGTGCCACTGTACAGCTGCTGAACCAAGTGCATATGCAGTAAGTTAATGCACTTTCCTCGTTGCACGGTAGAAGGTCACCAGCAGTCTCTGGTTGATGTTGTTTTTCCCGAGTAACCTCAGGAAATACAGTCTCTGCTGGGCCTTTTTCAGCAACTCCAGGTTAAGCTCTCCTCCATGTGGGCTCCCAGAAAGTGGAAGTCTGTCACCCTCTCCACGCAGCCCCCACGGATAAATAGTGGCAGAATGTTCATCTTCTTCTTCCGGAAGTCAATTATCAGTTCTTTGGTCTTCGTTATGTTGAGGAGGAGGTTGTTGGATGAACACCATGTAGACAGCTGCTCCACTTCATCTCTGTAGGCTGATTCGTCAGAGATGAGTCCTACCACTGTAGTGTCATCAACAAACTTTGCAATGGTGTTGCTGTGGTGGGCAGGTGTGCAGTCGTACGTGTACAGGGAGTAGAGGAGAGGACTCAGTACACAACCCTGGGGGAGCCGGAACTGAGGCTGAGTGCCAAGGATGTAGAATGTCCACTCTGACTCTCTGTCTGCGACCAGAGAGGAAGCTGCTGATCCACAGGCAGGTTGAGCTGGGCAGTCCCAGGTCCTCCAGCTTGGCCACCAGCTTGTGTGGGAGGATGATGTTAAAGGCCGAGCTGTAATCCACAAAGAGCATCCTCACGTAGCTCCCCCGCTGCTCCAGATGGGAAAGAGCAGCATGCAGAGCCGTTGCTATGGCATCCTCTGTGGATCGGTTCTCCCTGTGTGCAAACTGGTGGGGTCAAGTCCTGGTGGGAGAACATCAGTGATGTGGTTATGGACCAGTTTTTCAAAGCACTTCATGACTGTTTGAGTGAGAGCCACTGGTCTGTAGTCATTGAAGCTGGAGATGTGAGGCTTCTTGGGCAGAGGAACGATGGTGGAGGACTTCAGGCAGACTGGGACTGTTGACTGTGCTAGGGTTTGGTTGAAGACCTTTGTGAAGACTGCAGTCAGCTGGTCCGCACAATCCCTTAGCACTCGCCCCGGGACACCATCAGGACCGGCAGCCTTCCTTGGATTGACTGCACGCAGGGTACGTCCCACCTCATGCTCTTCCAGGACCAGGACTCGGCTGTTATGGGCTGATGGGTGAAGCTGAGGTTCCTGTGGTGTTGGAACATCAAAGCGGGCAAAGAAGGTGTTTAAGTCCTCTGCCAGTGGGATGTCACCTTCAGCAGCTCCGAGGTTGGTCCTGCAGTTGGTGAGGTGTTGGACGCCCTGCCACACCTGCCGGCTGTCATTACTGTCCAGGTGGTGTTCAATCTTCCTCCTGTAGTCCGCTTTGGCCTCTCTGATGCCTCTCTTCAGGTTAGTACGGGCTGCACTGTAGAGGTCTTTATTACCGGACTTGTAGGTGGTGTTTCTCCTCCTCAGAAGCTGTTTGACCTCCCGAGTCAGACTGGCCCAGGTGAGGTTGAGGTCTGGCCCTGTAGCCCATCTTGACGTTGGAATAGACTTTGTCCAGGGTGTTGTTTCCTCTTGTGGCACACTTAACATGCTGGTGGAATTTAGGCAGTGATGTCTTCAGGTCTGCATGGTTAAAATCCCCAGCAATGATCTGCACGGCATCAGGATATTTGCTTCGCTGGTTGCTAATGCTAGCATGAAGAAGTTCGATAGCCGAGTTAGCATTAGCATCAGGTGGAATGTACACCGCTGTATGCATGTCTGCAGTATACTCTCTTGGGAGGTAGAAGGGCCTGCATTTAACAGTCATATATTCAATGTCCGGTGAACATTGACTGTCTATTGTCACTGTGTTGGTACACCAGCTGTTGTTGACGTATACACCGACTCCACCTCCTCCGCTCTTCCCGGAGTCAGCTGTTCGGTCTCGGCGCTGTGATGTGTAGCCCGCTAGCTCGATAGCCGAATCCGGAACAGTGTTGCAGTCAGGTCTCCGTGATGAGCAGGATGCAATCATCCCTGACGCAGCTGTTTGTCGCACTTTGCAGCCTCAGTTCATCCATCTTGTTTAGGAGGGATCTGGCATTCGAGAGGAATAAGCTGGTTTTAGCGGCTGCCTCCGTAGCCTAGCTAGTGCGCCACCTCTGCGGCCCCGCTTCCTCCTCCTGCGCCGCCTGCGCGTCCCCCTTGATGGGATGGGAAAAAACAAAGGGCCGGGGCTCCTAGCTATCTCCCACGGGATCTTGTGCAACCGGATAAACTCGCCTGTTACACGTCCATCGTAGCGTAATCTGATTTTGAGGAGCTCGTGTCGGCTGTAGGTTTAATCAGACCGACCAAATGTGCACAAAACATTCATGAAAAGCATCCAAAAATAGCACCGACCATTCCAACACCAGGCTGCTGCAACTATGTGCGTCGCCATGTGCAGCCCCCGCGTCAATTCTGGCAGGTTGGTATCTGACTTTGGAGATTTTGGTCTTGAAGACAACGACACCACAGATCATTCCCACAGCAGCAAGAAGACACCCGGCGATGAAGNNATAGAAGGCACATGGAAACATCTTGGAGGACTCACCGTGACGTTGAGACAGAACCGATGCCTAAAGTTGTAAGCACTGCGTAGATCCAGTTTTGTGAAGAATCTGGCCTGACACAGCTGCTCCAGGGCTGGTGGAACTAGTGGTATGGGGTACCGGTGCTTGATGGTGACCCCATTGAGGCTGCCGTAGTTGATGCAGGGCCAAAGGCCACCGTCCTTCTTCA
>NC_050530.1:17486835-17512190 GCF_002922805.2 Oryzias melastigma | reverse complement strand
TGAAAAAATCATGTAATGGTCCTTTAAAAAAGCTGATGAATTGATCCCAAACTATTTGCCTTTCTGTAGTTCTTCCTGGACATATTTATACATGGCCTCCATGGAAACACCCTTCCTTTCGCTGGCGTGTGCCCAGGTAAGAGATGGATGGCACAGTCATACGTACGGTGAGGAGGTAAGCCTGTAGCGCGTTGTTTGTTGAAAGCCTCTTTCAGATCTTGATATTGAGATGGTAGAAAGCTAGAAGAGGCTACAGAGTTATTCATGTTAACTGTCCAAATGCACAAAACAATTTTTCTTTGAAATCATTTGCTGCTTTATTTCACCATGTCACCATTTACTTTCTACAATCCAGACGCATTTGCATTGGACTTGTTTATGAACATTCTCATTCCCAAGTCGTCATATGTTGACGTTTTGGATGTCCCCAACTCATCGTTTTTTGACGTGATGGTAAGATAAGGAGCCGCAACCTTCGGGACAGGGTACCAGTACCCTAACCTGACACCTGACCCGGTATAAGACACAGTACCGGACCCGAAACGGTACCGAACCAGTACCAGGCACAAACCAGGCCCAGACGTGGTACCAGACGCAATACCGGACCCGAACTGGTATCAGACACAGTGCTAACCCTGAACTTGTACCAGACACAAACCGGGGCCAGATGCCGTACCAGATGCAGCACCGGACCCGAGCTGGTATCAGACACGGTACTAAACCCAAAGCGATATCACACATGAGCCGGTTTGTGTCTTGTACCACGATGCGGTACCAGATGCGGTACAGGACCCAAACTGGTACCAGGCGCGAGCGGGACCCAGGTTAGGGTATTGTTGCGCTCCGCATCCTGGTACTGGACCGGTTCTGTTTCATGACCCTGAGGTTGGGAACCCTTGATTTAAAGAGAACAACCAGCGGGTCAAAAAAACAGATTATTTGGGGACATTCAAAAAGTGGGTCCCAAACGTCAATGGGTGACAACTTGGGAATGGGCATTTAATGTACTGGTCGATGCGCCACTGAAACAATACAAACTTCCAAATGAAGTGCTGTCTGCTTTCAGCTTGAGTGTCATTTTTTTTTGTTTTTTTTTCTCTCATAAGAGCAATATTCCATTAATGCAGGGGGACGGGACGGGATGAAACTCTGTTACATGATCAGTCTTATACTATTACTGTGATTTTGGGTGTTTTTTATGACAGAGTTAAATAATAATGGATGTAAACGTTATTTTAGACACTTTTATTAAGTGCTCAGAGAATTGGGGGTCCCAGGTGATAGTCTACCTTTGCCTAATAGTAAATCCGCCTCTGGTCCACACATGCAACAGTGCGGGGGCAATTTGCAGAGCAGCAGTCGTATGGAGCGGCCATTTTGAATGTCATTTTCAAACTTTGTGTGCACTTCAAACATTGCTCCACACATCCAGTGCAGTTTGACCCACTTTTCAAATGTTTCCATGACCAGAACCAGAAACTTCTGAAATGAGTCTCAGCTGTTGAGCTGTAGGTTTTGTCTGCCACACAGATGTGTATTGTGTATTTGCACTTATGACCCTTCATTCTTTTACTGCAGCATTTAAACCGAATTCAGTATGTTTTTACCATCATATTTATGTTTCAAAATAACCTTAGCTTATCAGAAGATTCACTGGCAGTTCTTTTTCAATTGTCATGGTTGGTAAACATAAAAGTCTGAGTCATTTTGAAAAAGCAGGATTCATGTCAAATGGAAAATGATTCTAAAAAACTGTTTTTTCAAAATGTTGAAGTTTCTCAGGGCATGTTTAACCCTGAGGCGTTGTTGGTTAAGTTATAGATAAACTAGAATGGTTACATTACCTGCAATAATGCTAGTGTGAATGCTTTTTGCTAAATGTGCTGAAGATTTTTGCTAAAGAAGCTCAAGAAGTTTACTGTAATTGCTGAAAGGATTTGCTGACGATACTACAGCTATCTGCATACTGCTAAAACTGCTGAAGGACTTAAAATTGCAAAAATTAAGTGTACAAAAATTTTGAAGAATTTCTTTAAAAAATTAAAAAAATATGTAAAATTAAGAAGTGTGTGAAGTTATGAACTTAGATTTAGCTTAAAACTTCAGCAGATGTCAAATAAGCCTAAACAGTGAGGGTTTTGCTCACATGTTAGCTTACCTCCTAAAAAGCCCCAAAATTAACCAAAAAACCTGGCACGGTGCTAAAATACTAGCCTATCTCAAAATTAGCCAAGAGAACCTCAGTATATGCCAAAATCAGCCTGAAAAGCGCAGCACTTATGTCCTTAACATGCAAAACATTTTGATACCAATATCTCATGATTTTAGAGTTCTTAAAAAAATTAAGAAACTGCATGAAGGAAAAATAAGAAAGAAATCGCAAACATTTTTTAAAAAATTGCGTAGTATTTCAAAATTTGAGTGAAATTTAACAATCCCAAAAGTACAATCATGAATTTCCTGATGATGCTGAATGTTTTTGATTGAAAAATGTACATAAATTGCAGAAGTGTGAAAAATTTCCATTAATTTTAATGGGGCTAAAAAAATCATAAATTGTGTAAAATCATAAAAACCATAAGGTTTACGAATACCAAAAATGTAAGAGATAATGTCCTTAATGATACCAAAATTGTAGAAATTGCTGAAAGTTTGGTTAAGGTTTTACATGCCAAAAAACGTAGGAAGAAAAAGAAATCAACCGTACATGACTGGATGCTTCATCTGCACCATAATCCAGAGGACTCTGCAGCGGGAAAATGAAGCTTGAAGATTAGCATGCAAACCAGAGTTGACTCCGCCCACCTCAACAACACCCAGGAACAGGTGAGTGAGAAAGGCACAGGAAAGATTGAAGCTCTGTTGGCCTCACCGGCGTGTCCACCCGCCCCCAGCTAGGAGTGAATTTCATTCTTAACCAACTCCTACGGTAAGACTGATAATTACTGAAATTTCAGTTTGGGTTTGACTTGAGTGAATTTATTGTGTTTTTACTATTATTGTTGAATCTGAGTTTGTATTTGTTGCATTTAAAAGCTACATTTGCCCTTCACACGAGATTTCCTGGGTATGATTCTAGGTTTTGATTAGATAAAAAACTATTTTATGGATGTCTCTGATTGCACTGTACTTTGCACTTTTTGCATTGTAAAATGATTGTTCCACCAGTCAGGTTGCTCCTTGATGTTACCTGGCTTTGACCCGTCTCATCTTGGTGAAGAAGCTTCTACATCACTAAGGTCAATAGTTTGCAGGTCATCCTTTACAGCAACATCTTGACTGCTGCTTTAAATGTTGATCCTTTGAGAAGAGATCAAAAACGATGTCTCATTATGGTAATAGCTTCATGTCTGAATGCCTAGCAGCATTCAAACTGTAGTGAGTCTCTTTACGGCACGTAAAAACTCAATCACAGTTTCAGCAATCTTGATTTCAAAACACCAGCTTGTTCAGAACATTACTGCTTGTACTTTAGGTTTTCATGAATGTTGTAGTTTTTGAAATATTGAGCAAAATCTGTTCCATAGGAAATGAACGAAAAATTGCTCAAATCCTTCGAAAACTTGTGAACTTTGCTTACTTTCAGCTAGGCACCATTTCAAAATGTTCGGCCACTACTGGGTTTTCTAGGGTAATTTGGAGTTTAGCTTTTTATTTAGCAACATGCTAGCTGTTTTTGGCTCATTTATACATGTTTCCGGTTATTTAGGCAAATTTGGAGTTTAGCTAATACTTTAGCGTTATGCTAGCTGTTTTGTCAAATTTTGACTTTTTAAGGTTCTCAAGAAAAAATTGGAGTTTAGCTAATTTTTAGTATCATGCTAGCTTTTTTGGTAAAAATTTGACTATTTTTACATTCTTTTTGCAAATTTGGAGTTTAACTAAAACTTTAGCATTATGGTATCTGTTTTGTCAAATTTCGACCTTTTTTTAAGTTATTTAGGCAAATTTGGAGTTAACTTAATATTGTAGCATTATGTTAGCTGTTTTGACAAAATTTTACTTTTTTACCGTTTTTTGGGCTAATTTGGCACTTAGCTCATATTTTGGCAAGCTATCAGCGTGAATATCAGCATTAAGTCTTGCATCTTCAGCGGGCACATTCAGCTTACAGCATCCATACTTGCATAATGCTAAGAAAAAAAGAAAAGAAAAGAAGTTGTCTTTCTATTTCCCGTGCCAGAAAAAAAGAGTTTCCTCTCCATTTCCTGCTTGTATACGCCTCTTGCTGGTTTAAGGAAGTGATACACAAGAAAACAAAAGGTATACCTAGAATGTTCAGTTCTTTTCATTTCCAGGAGCAGGGTGAAATATTTGGGGTTTACAGAATGATTTCTGTGTGCGCATATATTGAGCCTGTTTGTGTGTTTCGATGATTATTTTCTGCAGCATGTGGGTCCACCTTAAAAGCTTGGTTGAGGGCTGACTTTGGACCCCAGAAGGGAAACAAGTCACAACTCACAGCTGCAGTGATCAGACATGACTAGCAGGAGGAGGGCTGTGCTGTGAACTGAAATGAAAATTTCATAACAAGCGATTTCTTAAATCATTTAGACTTTAGATTATTTAACCCTTGAAAACAAAAGGTTTGGTC
Organism: Oryzias melastigma; assembly: GCF_002922805.2. Classification (NCBI taxonomy): domain Eukaryota; kingdom Metazoa; phylum Chordata; class Actinopteri; order Beloniformes; family Adrianichthyidae; genus Oryzias; species Oryzias melastigma. The sequence goes on along the minus strand of NC_050530.1, from coordinate 17,507,596 downwards.
ATTTTGCACCAATTAGGCCTTTCACAAAATCAAGTATTTGCTGTATTTGTCCTGTGGGCGAAGCTTTAGGCGTCTCTGAGCTTCATTCCTCAGTGGTGAGCTGGAGCAGAGTTGAATGCCTGGTGGAGCGCTCCGTTAGCTTTCTGTGGGAAGATTTATTGGTACTCATGACTGAAAGACCACATGAGCCACGTGTTCTGCTGCTCTTCTGGTGCGCAGCATGTACATATGTGAATCTGTCTCCTCAAAGAAAAGAAATCAAAGTAGGACTTAAAACCAGGTAAGATCTGCGTTGATCTCAAATTCTAAACTATTCTCAGTCTGTGCATTGATGCTTTTGCAGAAAGTGAAAGCATTCAAAGTGCGTGCTACCCTTTACTCACATAAAAAAGTGAGTTGTGACCGCTGGTATCAGGGTTGAAATCTAAACATCAACAGTTCAACACCAGCAGCTGGCTGTGTGTCTGCAGTGTTTCTACACACTGCGAACCCATGACTCGGAGGTTAAATCTAACAAAGTTCCAAACAATGAAGATGCTTAAAGGCCTGCAAAAGTCAAAAAGAGAAAACACGATTACATGATTATGATTTAAGCTGCATTTAAGCCTTTAAGTTTTCAATTCTGCATTGTCAATTGCAAAATCAATTTTTTAATTGCGGGATCAACATGTAAATTTAATTACCAGTAAAGAATTGCATATTACTTTGAATTATTGGTGAAAAAACTTCCATATATGGGTTGGACTGCAGATATACTTCACTTACTTGGAAGCAGGTCTTGTAACTTTCCAGTTAGCTAAACCCTGCAGGTATGAGTTGTTCAAAAGTCCTGAGATGGTTGAACAGGATTTCAATCTGGCTGGATGATATGCTGCTTGTTAAAGTCTTTTTAGGAGTCAGTGAATGTGGTTAAACCAGGCGCATATTCCAGTCCTACTAAAATTACATATTTTTTCTAATGTAAAATCATTCAATTTTTTTTTACTATGATTATGCAGTTTTTGGTCAGGATAAAAAGCCTGTTGTTTTATAAGACAGAGATTGTTGGCAAGGAAGTTAGCTTGCAGAACCTCACATGCCTGAGCAAAAATTAGCTTGGTAAGAAAAAAAAACAGAGCAATATCAGATCAGACATCACACTTAAGCTGCTTCTGCTTATCATTTTTCAACTGTTCACATCTTTTCTTGTCTCAATGAACTCGGTGTTCTGAGAACTTCTTCAGTCCGTAGACCCTGATGTGTAACAGATTTAATCCAGTGGTCCACATTCTTTTTCAGGCCAGGGACCAGTTTAAATTCAGACACTTTTTTTCACAAACCAGCATGTATGACGCTGAAGTGGACAGTCTCACAGTATCCAGAGACCGGACATCCACTTCCGGTGCCTTGTCATTGAGAAGCTCTTCAACTTCTTCTGTGACCTCAGTTTGGTTGATGAGCCCAAAGTCCTCAGCCTCAAGAGGAGCCGTTTCAGCAGGATTAAGGAGATCCTTAAAGTATTCCTTCCACTGCCCAACAATATTCTCAGTTGAAGTCAGCTGCTCCCAATCCACACTGAAAACGATGCCTGCAGAAAATTGTTTCTCCTTCCTGAGGCACTGGATGGGTTTTCCAAAATTCTTCATGGCTGCTGGTACTTGTCAGGCATCTCTGAAGTCCCACAAGCCATCCAGGCTTGATAGGACTTTCTTTACCTTGACAGAATTCCCTACTTCCGGTGTCCACCACCGAGTTAGGGGAGTGCCACCCCGACAGGCACCAGAGACCTTGCAAATGTCTCCAGATTCACTCGAGACTTGTTTGAAGCTCTCCCAAATGTGAGAGTTGAAGATCTCACTGACATTGGGATCAGCCAGATATTCTAGACAGACTGATAGTGCATTTGAGTGTGTCACGTTTTTTCTTGCCTCCTCCTCTACCACTGAATCAAATTCACCACCAGGTAGTAAGCAGTAGACAGCTCTTGGGCTCTCTTTACCCAAGTGTCCAAACGGCGGGGAAGGTTGTCTGAGAAGACTAGAAAGTCACTCATCAATCTCCTACCTAGGTTGTCTTGGTGCACTGATGGACACCCCTGTGCTTGAACCTGGTGGTCGTTATGGGCGAACTATGATAGGGACAGAAGCCCCAGACAGCTCAGCTCAAACTCAACCTCTCAAATCCCTCCACCACATTAAGGTGGACATTCATGAAGGGAACCGCTAAAACATATTAGCAGCATCCTCGTAGACATCAGGTTGCTGAATATTTTCGTTTTCTTTAAAGTAGAATGCTTGTCTTCCTTTTCCTCACTGCTTCTTTTCTGTGAAAAGAAACATTTCAATTATGTTTGTTTTATGTTTGTTATTTTACATCAGTATGTTACTTTAATATGGTGAATTATGTTTTCTAATGAAAAAAAATTCATACATGTTTTCATTGATGGGTTGGATTGTAAATGTATTTCTTACTACTAAGGTTTGGAGGCAAGTTTTGTAATTTTCTAGTTAATCCTTGGCAAAGGTATGTGTCATTTAAAGTCCAAACAAGGTTGGAAAGGAATCTCAACTAGACAGGTTTACTTTCAGTCAATAAGCCAGACAAATGCTGCAGGTAGAAAGAAGTTTGAACACAGCGTTGATTTTGCATGATAGTACTTTTAGATGCTGCACTTCCTAAAACTTTGTGGTGTGACTTAAAAAATCACCATGTTCTGCAACTCATGGGAGAGCTGTAGTCCAGGGACATTAACACATCATCCAGTCAGAGCTGTAGCCAGCCGGTGATCCACCCTGTGGCCATAATGGCATCATCCCCGCCTGTCACTGGACTGCCACCGCCCACCGCCCCACCTCAAAGTGTGCCCGGGTGGCCACTGACTGATCCCAACTTTCACAGAAAAATTGTTTTAGCCCCATGAAATTTTAACTTTTTGTTATCATCTCTACAGCCACCGTGTGGCATATAAAAATACAGCTGCCGCCTCCTGATTGCAAATGCCGCCGCATGGTCACCTGCTAAAATTGATTAAATACTTGCACTTAGGCCGCCACACGGTGACACTGGGATATTTGACTGTAGTGTCAGAGAAATATCTATACTGTGTTACTCAAAAGAGCAGAAGAAAATAGAGGTGATTATCAGCAGTCTATCACTAGATTGAGAAGGATTAATCCCATTTTTTATCTTCAACTTTTTGTTTCAGAACCTGGTGACGTGGCTGATTGGCTGATCATGAAGAGACTTTTCAGAATGTTCTCACTGCCGAATGGATTCATCTTCCTGTTCTTGGCTGTGGGTTTTTTAATCTTTCTGTTCTACAGCCAGCAGTTGGTTGAGGTAAATGAAACACTAAAATAAAAGCTATTTTTTGGCTTAAAAGGTGTTGTGGGGGACACAATATAGACACACACGAGGGAGAAACTCAGACACTTTTGTAGATCAACATAAACTTGACAGAAACTACAATACATAAAGATGACACAACCAAACCAGAAAAATTACTTAAAAGGAGGACAGTAGAGCTCCGGACCCCACGTGACTCCCTGTAGTCAATCGGCCATTTTGGCAGCAATGTGAACAGCGCCGCCATGAGCGCCACTGCTGAAATTTTAAAGCCATCGGAGTATTCATCTCACTTTAATACACATGTCATGGAGATTTACTTTAAAAAAAATAGAAAATTAAATATTATGATGTTCCTGGTGTGCTTTTTTAAGGTATCTCTGCTTAAGAAAACGTTTCAGATCTATGCTATCCAGATATATAACTACCTAACAAAATTCCCATCGTCCTACATGGGGGACTGTAAAAGTTTACAAAACCCTGGAGGGTTACGGATGGACTCAATCTGGGTTTGTAGAGAACATTCAGCTGTGGAATCTTCAATCAATAAATTGCTGCATCATCACTGGAAGGGTGAGCTGGGCTAATGCGTCTGGCTGTCATTTCTCTTTTTCTCTTCTCTGGAGATAGTAAATAGTCGAAAATAGGCGTAATAAAGTCTGGACTCTATGGATTCTAACTCTTTCTTCATACAAAATAAATAAAGATTCCAGGATCTACATTATGATTGCTACATTAGCGCTTGCTAACTTAAACACGACATTGTTATCCCCACAAATTTCATCAAATGAACTTTGGTTTTACACTAGCGTCAATCCAAAACCACGATTATAGCATCTAATGAAAGTAAATAAGCTTTGTCTACTCTAACATAGGTGACATGAAGTAATCACTGCACAAACAGAATCCGACCACTGTAGGGTCCATCTTTCAGTCTTGTTTTGCTCCTGGCTCTTTTAATGGTTCTGATGCACTCAGGTCGCCTCTCTGCATATTTAGGAATGCCATAAAATGACGTACAGTGTTTCCCACTTATTCCCGTTTCTAAGTCAAGACGCTGGTATGACATTTTTCTGATGGAGGTGCTGCGCTGCTGAGGTGATCTCCACACAGCAGAACACAGCTGAACGAGGAAGGAGGGGATGCTCCTCTCTCCATCAGCTGAGTCAAAAACGGATGGAAAACCCAGATATGTTGAAGATAATCAGGGAGAATAATTATCATTTTATATTTGATTTAGAAGGAAGTACATGCTCCCGATTTTGAGGTACAGAGTGACAAGTAGTACGCTATCGCTGCGGCTGTTGTAGAGTCTTTTGTTCTTAATAATAATAATTAAAAAAAAAAACTACGTTCAGCAGTAATCCAATTTTTTAATAAATGATTTACGAAGCATTTTCGATGAGCATGGATGGACCGGTGACAGACATCCTTCAGCCGTGGGGGGTATTTGTGGATTCCTCCAGTCCGTAACCACTGCAAATAAGGGGGGATTGTTCTACCTTTCTTTTTTCACGTCTATTTGTACAATCTGAGGCGCGACAGTTATCAACCATGGTCCCTGGTTTCCCCGCAAGCCAGTTCTTCATCCAGCCGAATGTCCAAGCTGGGAAATTAAACTGTTGCTAAGTTAAGACAGGTGGACTGCTTCCCTAGCAGTCTAGACATTCTCTTCTCCTTAACTGATCTGATGGTTTCTCTGGGAAAAAAAATGGTTCAAATAATGAAACGGTTCATTTCTGCAGTTTAAAAATTTGTGTAGCCTGCACGGTGGCGCAGTGGTTAGCGCTCTTGCCTCACAGAAAGAAGGTTCAAGTCCCGGCAGGGGGACCTGAAACAGAACCACCAACTGGGGACCTTTCTGTGTGGAGTCTGCATCTTCTCCTCATGCATGTGTGGGTTTTCTCTGTGGACTTCAGCTTCCTCCAAAAACATGATTCATAGGTCAATTGGTGACTCTAAATGGTCCTTAGGTGTGTATGGGTGTGTGATTGAGGCTCTGCGACAGACTGGCGACCTGTCCAGCCTTCGCCCATCAGTAGCCAGGTAAGGCTCCGCTATCCCAGTGACCCCGAAAGGGACAAACGGCTATGAAGATGAATGGATAGAAAAATGTGTGTAAATAGTGTCAAATTTCTTAAAATGTATGACCTCTTGTCTTTATTTTCCCTGCGGGCACGTCCCAAAAAGATTAATAAAGCTGTCTATCTGTCTATTTTTTTTCCCAAATAGTCTTGATCAACAGTTAAAAAAATGCAGTCATTTTATCATGTACTGGAAAGTTTTAACACATCTAAACAAAGCGTTTCTTCAGTTTCACCAAACCCGATTTAGACTAGAATCATGTGGGGAGTCGGGAATGCAGGGCCCTCAGGGTTTGAGAGACCATTTGAAAAGCTCAGTGTCACAGATAAGACTCCACATGCAACAATAGGAATCTTTTTTTGGTCGTTTTGGTAGAAAACGATTTATACTTCCTACAAGTGCTCTTGTAAAGTATTCGTGTTCATCACCATCAACATGTTTGAAGCCACTGAAATTAAAGGTGACTAAAGAGCTAGGATTGCAGACAATTTTATATATATATATATATATATATATATATTTTATCCGACAATTGTTCAAATGAATACTTTTACACTGTCCAATTGTTCTTCCAGAGTCGGAATAAACCCACCACCATTTCCATGGCGGTTCCTGTCAAACCTGACAAACTGAAGACCTTTCCACCTTCCCATCAACAGCCCTCAAAGGAAGCTGTTGAAATGGACGTCCTGAAAAACTTGATTGCTTGGCCTTCAACTCCACTTCTACCTATAAACCTTTCTTGGAATGACACCAGTGATCCAGCACACAGCAGCTTCACTGTTCTCCCAAAGAGAGGAGGAGGCCAGTGGTGTGTTGGAGATGAGCTGGAGGTTTTAATACAGATCTATAACTTCCAAGGTAAGCCAAAGAAATCTGGAGGAGATGTCCTGCTGGCCCGGCTGCACAGTCCCAGTCTCCTGGCAGGTGTGGCAGGAAAAGTGGTGGACCATCTCAACGGCAGCTACTCGGCTCTGTTCCCTTTACTCTGGGAAGGAAATGTGCAAGTAGAGGTAATTCTAGAACAGGAAATGTGTCTATTCAGTCTGTTTGCACTTGTTCTTTTTCTACAAGGTGGTTCTTCTGCCTGTAGTTCTCATTTACATTGGCCTTAAAGGGTAACCAAACCCTAAATCAACTTTTTTGTCTGTTGACCTCTATAAATGAGACTTTAAAAGTGCTGTCTGTTGGTCATTGACATATTTTGACAAATCAAAATCAACTTGTTCAATTGTTGAAAATATAGTCAAAACCATCTGTGTGCTGCCCCCTACAGGTTGAATTGAGGTATTACCGTTGAATTTTGTGATTGGTCAAACCATTTAAGTTTCAGAAGTCTGACATCAGGATCTGCAGCTCCAGTAATGATAACAGTCCTGCTCCCCAGCCCCGCCCCTCTGACTGGATTGTTGGGGCTGCTGGGAGAGGTAGTCTTCAAAGAGCTGACTTCTGACATTAATATTACTAATATGCCTTTTACATAAAATAAAATGGCAAAATAAATTATATTTGTTGATCAGAGCATTTAACACTGGAACTGCATATACAAGTTTAACCCAGCAAATTCAGGGTTCTTTTCCTTCAGTAATTCAAAAAATATGTTTTTACTACTCAACATTGTCTGATTTTTACAACAGAATCTTTCAGCATAGGAAAAAAAATGACAAAAATTTAACTGCCTTAACCAGTAATGCTACATATTTATTACTTAGAAAATGAAGCAGTGTGTGATGAAGCAGTATGACAGGGTTAAGGAGCGCTGGAATGTTCTTAAGATGCTTTACTTCATCCTCTCTGACGGTCTCCACGGCAGCGCAGACTGCGCAGTTTTCTCACGGGCAGAAATAAACACGTATTTCACCGCTCATCGCCACGATGACAATCTTTTACACGTCACTCTAATCCACATGTGCCAAGTCACGGCCCAGGGGCTGGATCCGGCCCTCCAAGTAATTATATTTTATTGTTATTAACGGCCCGATGTTTTCTCATTTCTAACTTCCATAATTTTGACAAAGTAAATTTTTAAGGAGTGTAAAATATTTGAAGTTATTTAAGGTTTAAGTTGATTTATCCTGGAATAATATTCCTGCCTTTTTATTATTCATAATTATGTGAAAAAGTTACAGTTTTAAAGTTATAAAATTGGCATTCTGCTAGCTTTTTGGATTACTTTGGCATTTACTAAGATTTTTTTAGGCTAATTTAGGCTTTTTTCTGTTTTTAGGCTATTTTGAAGTTTAGCTATTTTTTCAGCTACCTGCTAGCTGTTTTGGATAACCTTTTTTTAGGCTAATTTAGCATTTAGCTAATATTTTAGCTGGCTATCAGCTTCAGCGTTTTTAGCTAATAACTTCAGCATCTTCAACTATCAGCACTAGTATCTTCAGCAGCCAAATTCAGCTTACAGCATTCACACTAGCATTATCACAGGTAATAGTATGTACTGGATCTAGTTCATGTTTATGTTAAAAAGTTTGGTTTTAAAGTTTTAAAAATGTAGTTTTAGAGTGTTGAATACATGTTTATCCTGTTCGGCCCGAGATCTAAGGTGTGTTTGGATTGTGGCCCCTTGTGTGATTGAGTTCTACACCCCTGATCTCATCCATCAGGTTGCTTAGCTAGAATCTTTTTCTGTGAAGTTCAGCAGAACTTTGGCCTGCTTTGTCTTCAGTCTTTTGACTGAAGCTCAGTGGGTTACACACATAGCACGCTGCACGCCTGGTCTCACTCGTTCTTCCATGAGACACAGAGCATTGAAATCTGAGTTTTTAAACCAACTCAGGTGAGTTTCAGAGCTTAATTTTTGCTGAATTGTATATGTCTCATTTGGCAACTGCAAAAAAATAATATTTCTGCAATAATACAACTGCAACACCTGCAAGACTCAGAGTTAACATCGAGTTGACATCTATCATAAGATAGATCTTGTGAGATCTTGTTGAGTTGCGGTGTAGACCTGCTCAAAGAGGCTGGGTGTGATGATGTGCTGCCAACTAGGGCTGGGTTAATAAAAATCAATTAATCAATCTGAATTACTCTAGGCTTAGTAGATCAATAATCGATCCATAAAAGTTGAGATCAATCTAACGCATAAAGCTTAAGTCTGCTAGCTTGATGCTAACATTTAATGGAATTTCCCATGTGACGCATAATGCTAATGCTCGATGAAACCTACACATACATTATTGACTAAATTAACATCTTTATAAATTCACAGATGTGAATTTTCCAAACTATTTTAAGGAAATTTTTTTAAGTAACCCTTTGTGGTTTTTTTTTGCTCATACTTTCTTCTTCTTCTGGAATAAGGTGTAATGCTGTAGTGTGATCTCCACCTAGTGGTCAAACTAAAACGTCCTCCAGGAGAAGCAGAACAATGTTTCCAATGTTAATGATCTGAACATTTTAGTTAGAACTTCTCCTTTAGAGAATCCATGTAACACTGGATGATATTAACAATCTCATTATTTCACTGATACATTTACAGTATGAGAACTGGATCAGATTAATATGAATATATTCAGAAGATATAGTATATTAATAATGTATTTTAAAAGAAGTGTGTCTAAATGTGTAAATAGTGTAAACTCAAATTTGAATGTAATCAAATTGAATTGAGTGGATAAAAAGAATAGAAAAAAATTGGAATCTAACTGATCCAGACTCTGTTGAATCAAATCGTTTCTGGAAAAGTATTATTTATTCCCAGCCCTACTGCCAACGAGCAGTCAGGGATTTAAGACAAAAGTAAGATGCTGAACTACATTCTTGATTCTAAATAATAAATAAAATATCGCTGTGGCAGCATTTTAAATTGATACAAGTATCGCCAAATGGAGTATCGCAATATTTTACTGAATCGATATTTCTTGCATCCCTATGAAAAACTGCATAATCATAATGAACAGTCATTTTACAAGAGATCAAAATATAGTTGGACAGGGACTTTGATGACTGAATATGGAGTTATTAGTGTCATTTTGACTCCTTATAAATCACAGTTTTTTTAAATGTTTTTTTCAAATAATTTGAATGTGAATTGGCCGTTAACATTTAAAATGCACACATTTGTTTAATATTATTCTACAATAAACATTAGAACTTGTTAACAATGTATTCCCTTGCAAAATTGTTTTGTATATGTAACTTGTCTTTTAAGACGCCATGGTAGCAATTTATCAAATGTTCAAAGTCAGACATCTTTTAATAGGAAGGGCACGTTGTTTCTGATGGAGAGTTACAGGTTATTACTCTAACACATCCTTGTTGAAGAAGACCATAGAAATAACTTTTTTCCATTTTTATTTAAGACTGACTGGCACTAATACATTTTGAAATAGACAAATATTTTATCAAAATAGGCCCAGAACTGCATCATTTAAGCTTTTATGTGAAATATGTAAGAGTGCTTCACACATAATTCCACCTTAAATGACTATTGATCTTGTGTTCCATCAGGTGATCCTGGTTCACTCCAGTGAGGCGGTCACTGTGCTCCAACAAGTGTCCCGTTTGCAGCCTTACAGAATTTTCTTCCGGAGTCTCTTCCGCTCAGGCCCTCTGACTGAAAGCACCCTCTGTAATGTTTACATTGATGCACCTCAGGAGCAGCTGTGCAACTACACTGACCTGTATACAGGCGAGCCGTGGTTCTGCTACAAGCCGAAGAAACTAAGCTGTGATGCCCGAGTCACTCATGCCATGGGAGGATTTAAAAAGAACATCAGTCGTCGGGAGGAGATGCTCTTTCAGAGGTGAGCTGGAGCACTCACACATTCTGGAAGGTTTTGAAGTCACAATAAATTATTTAATTTTGCCTAATTTTGTATGGAAGATGAGAAAAGCCACGACTGTTAAGTTTTTTGCTTTTTTTTAGCTAGTTTTCTCGAGATAACAAGGCATTAAATTACTATAATGAGAAAAAATCAACACAAAGCAGTCTTCAAGGAACTTAAACAGCATAGAGGTGACCAAAGTATCTTAACACCCTAATAGAGACATACAGAGGATGACCAGCGCAAGTACAAATCGATCTTCTATGCATGAAATTCAAGATTATAAATGGAGTTTGGCAAGGTGAAACACTAGCACCAGTAATGTTTAGAGCAGCACTGGAAGAAATTTTTAAGGAGGACGTAATGGAGATGAACAAGAAGAAAAAAAAAGATCATGAGCAATAACATAGCCAAAAGACAAAAAAGAAGAAACGGAGTCTCAGTTGATAGGCATCAACTTGAGGAAGTTGAGAAATACAAGTATTTAGCAAGATCGCTGACATCTAGATGACTAAAGAGACTGAGGACCAAAAGACAGAAGGAGGAAGACATTTTGGGAAGTACAGCACATTCATGAAAGACCAAAAATTGCCTCTGCACTTGAAAAAGACGATCACGGACACAGTCATTGTACCAACAATGACAAATGGAGCAAAGCCATGGTTTATCACAAGATGTCGAAGAGAAAAGTTGGCTGCAGCCAAGAAAAGCATGGAAAGGTCAATGCTCAATATAACAAAGAAAGACAAAATCTGTCATGAAATGATACCATCAAAAAAAAAAAAAATTGAAAGACGTGATAAGCACAGCCGAAGAGGCTAAAAGTAGAGACGATATTGAGAAGAAAGCCAGAAGGGCCTGGATGCATGTGGCGCAAGACGCCAAATATTGAGACGTTTGTGGAGGCTACCCGGCAGCAGTGGTGTGACAGGCTGAAATATTGTACTCATTTTCTGTTATCATCACTAATTAATAAACATAATTTATGTCAACTGTCTTGCAGCAGGTGTAGACATGTCAGCAATGAAGTAGTTGTATTTTTTTGGGCTAGAAGTCGCTCCGTAATATAACCTCTTATTCGCGGGGTTAGGGACTGGAGGTATCTGCGAATATGCTGAAACCGCAAACAGAGAACCCCCACCAATCCATACTCATCAAAAACACTCTGCTCAAGCTTTTTAAACAATTTATTAAAGAACTTTGGAGTATTGCTCAATATAAAAAGTTTATTTTAAACTAATTAAATTTAAATTTTAAACTAATTTAATTATTTTGAACAAAAGAGTGTACAGCAGCCAAAGCGACAGCATAAGCCTACTTTATAAGGCAGATAAGGACTCTGTACCTTCAAATCAGGAGTGCAAGCTTCCTCCTAAATCAAATAATACCTACCTGCTTCGAATGATAACTATTCTCCACGAATATCTTTTTCAGCATCAGGATTTCTTCCAGTCGCCTCTGAGTCAGATGATGTCATTTCTCCATGCAGGGGCAGGCGCCCCCTCGTACCACACTGCTTGTCATGATCCATGCCTCAGTTGTGTCTTGTTCTGTTTTCCTTGTCAGTCTCACCCTGTTCTGGTCAAATCACCCACAGCTGTTTTCATTTAGTTAATTGTCCTCAGCCTATTTAAGTGTCTGGTCTTCAGTTCTGCATTGTCAGGTCATCTGTTCTGTTCTGTTATGTCACGTCACTGGTTTGGTTTCTCCTGGTTTTGTCATGTTTTGAGTTTTTAAGTAAATCTTTGAGTTTCTGCCACCATGTCCTGTCTCCTGCGTTTGGGTCCTCCACCACAATCTCTGACACTGCTGTGGTGTATCTCTGCACCGCCGAGATGCACCACAGCAGCACAGAAACTCCTTCAGAAGCAAGAATTTCATACAAACATCTTGAGTTGCCCAAAAGGTCACGTGACTGGAAAAAAAATCTGCAAATACACAACACCGCGAATGAAGAAACGCGATTGAGCGGGGGAGCACTGTAAGATGGAGCAGCCAAAAACTGAATAATAAAGACAAAAGAATCTAAGCCTTACTTTTGGGGGAAAAAAGTACCAACTCTGCTTTAAAGGCCTCGTGCAGTGGCAATTTTTTTTTTAAATTTAGAAAGTCAATGGAACTTGGAAAATGAATCCGATAAAAATATTCACTTAAAATGATCCAGCGCGATTTTATTGATCATTTTATGGTCGTGCACAGCTTTAAATTTGGGCGATAGGTGGTGATGGGCGGGGGCTGCGCGTGACGTCACTTCAGGGATCCCAGAGTGTAAACAACAATGGCGGACGGTTTGAGAAGCGACGTAGACCACGATTTAGTGGATATTTCTTTGGATGAAGGTGATGAGCCTTCATCAAACACGGGAATTTTAACGACACAGGGTTCAGAGGGTGTACAGCCCTACCAGTTTGAACCGGAGGTTTCCTCATCTGAGGATACAGGGGCTTCGGATGACGATGGTGAAAGCTCATACAGCGATGGCGCCGAGAAGACGATCAAACTTGATTATTTAGAGGAAGTGAAAGTGTAACAAGGTTTCCGTAGGTGAACCTGCGGAAGGATCATTACCGGAAAAGGAAAGCCGCCGCCGCTGCCGCGGAGCGTCCTTTGTCGTCGTCTTCCTCCAGGGCCGAGGCGGACGGAGCCCCTCTGCCCGGGTCTGCTGCTGCTGCAGCGACGGGTGGGCTCGCTCCCCCGCCGCCCTCTCGGCCTCCCTCGCCCGCGCACAACCAACCCCCGCGCGGGTCCTCTTTCCAGACGGCTGGCGGGGTCCTCCTGCGCCCCCGAGTAAAAACCCTTCGTGCGACCCACGGCGCCCCCCATGCCCGGCCCAGGGCCTCGGAACCGCAAACCCCCCTCAGCACGGCGCGGCGGCCTCACCCTGGCCATCCGGCGTGCCCCCCCCAGGTGCCCGTACACCCCTCGCGTTCCTCCTCCGGAGGGCCGGGGAGGGCTCAAAGCCTCCCCCTGACCGTTGAGCGCCCCTCTCCTTTATTGAAACGGGAAATTCATGAAGGGAGATCCCCTTCTTCGGCACATTACTGCACCCAAATACCACACTCCTATTCACCATTATCCCGTTCGAATCCCCAAATCCACGGCAGTCCAAATTCTATTATGTTAAGTAATTCCATGCCCAGAAAGTCATCACAACACTAGCGGATCTAGCTGGATGTTCCTGTACTGACGTCACACGACCTATGACCTACTTATCGGTGGCTGCCCAAAATCTGAGCGACCTCGCTATCTTTGAACGCTTGAAGAGAGTGCACGGGGCCGCGGGTGACAAAATAATTATACAGGGGTTCATTTGTGACATAAATACTAATGTTTTATTGCAGTTTAAGAAAAATCATGATTTTGACCGCACGAGGCCTTTAAACAAGACTGAGCAGTGCTTCTTCTTCTGCATTGCTATCCGTAGCAAATATTGATACAAAGGCCTACAGCACCCTCTACTGGTTGTTTGTTGAAAATTTATGAACATATAAGCCTATCTATTTTTAAAAATGAAATATAAATCTCTCCTCAGTATAAGTTGCACCCCTTGGCCAAACTGTATAAATCTTTGCCAAAAACATGGTACTTAAAAAGAAATGACACATGAGACCTGACACTTTGACCTCAGCGCACTTGTACTCTCTTGCTTCCCAGAGATGGAAAACAGGACTTTGCTCTTTATTTTAACAGGAATACATAAAAACAGCAAAGCCACGCACGAACATGGAAAGATTTATAGTGCAACACAATCTCAGTAAAATGCGTACATATTCCACGACTTTGCACTCTGAAATACCGTGTATAATATACGCCAAACACGCTTTTTGCGTGCATATGATACGCAATGGTAGAGAATAGGTGGCGCCGGCGTACAATATACACGACTTTTTAAGTTTCGTTTTGATCACGTGGTCAGAAATCCTCCGGCTCTTTTCTAAATGTCGTCGTTCCTGGTTAAGGTTAGGATTATGGTTATGGTTAGGGTTAGAAAAGCAAATTGTTCGTTTGTGGGGCTGTCTGTGATGCTCACGCCTCCACCAGGGGACGTGTCAAATGTGGAAAACACATTTAACACGTTTAGGACCGCGCGTATTATATGCACGCAAAAACCGGTTTTGGCGTATATTATACACGGTATTTCCCAAATCGTGGCATATGTACGCGTTTTACTGAGACTGGGCTGAATGGTGAGGGGCAATGCACACAAACATCATTGATGTTTTTTAGTTGTGGTCAAACTCTGAAATCGTGTTGTCAGTTAGAAACAACAGTCAAATTTGCCAGTCATTTGAGAAGACGATTAAAAACATTTGGTTCTCTCCACTAAAAACATTTTTTTCTGTCGTTTCTAGGACTTGATAGGAACACTCAGTATCTTGTTGTCTAGAAAAAACATTTTTTTTTTCTTAATGCAAATTATTAAGGGGTTATCTTGAGAAAACGAGCGTGAAAAAAAATTATCATGGCCAATATCGTCTTCTAAATGTCTCAATGCTTCACTACTGAGATTTTCTGGCACTCTTAAACCTTCAAAACATTCAAGTTAAGGTCTTAAAGCTTCAATAATTTAAATTGTTCAAACAAACCCATTTTTAAAATATCCCTCGAAAATGAATGGCAGAAATTTAAACTCCCAAATTCAACTGAAAACTTTCAGCTCTACAAAACATAAAATCTTGAGAAACTTTTAACTACAAAAACTGTTTAGCTTTTTAACGACTCCGCAGATGACTGTTACTCTGCTTTTTATATATAGTGAGATCATTTTAAAGATATAAATATTGCTTTGAAGGGAGGGAAATTTGCCATTGATCCACTGGTTTAGATGGGATTTTCTGCTCAGCAGATTTTAGTTTTCTGATCAGTGTCACATTGATACTTTAGCATCTTCACTGATTCTTATAAGTGGAATACATTTATAACTGTACTGAATACACTATACACGTATCTATATTTCAACAGTAGAACATATTCAAATTTTCTAGAGGGATTTCAGATTGTTTTTATTTCACTGAACATTTTACACACTAGATTAAACCAGTTTAAATGTAGCTTCTGTTCACAATTGTTGAGGTTTCAACATCTTTCAGTTCTTTTTGTGATTTTGCAAACTGTTTTGTAAACTTACTCAACATTTTTCTGTAGGTGAGAATCTGTTGGATCTGCTCATGTTATGTCATTTTAATTTATCATTGCTTTACATTTTTATCCTTTGTGCTACTCTAGGCATGTTTGCATTGAAAGTGTGGTCATCTGGACCCCACAAGACAGCGCACTGCACTTTTGATTCTTCACAGATATTTTGGCTTCACTGGTGTCTGTGGCAAACATAAAATCCTGTAACATTGGAGGGATAGCACAAGGGATAAAATGTTCAGATGTTGCTTTTAATGTCATTTTGACAGACTCAAATCAAGTCGTTCATGTGACCTGTGAAATTTTCTCTGCTTTGATTCAGAGGCATCAATTTGAAGGTCTCCATCCCTCCATCAAGCCGTTACAACATAAGTGTGCATCCAAGAGTGCAAGGTAAAACCTACCGATCTCTTCATTGGGTTTTCTGGGTCCAGAGGGAACCAATCTGAACCCCTTTCTTTAACCTTCAGCCATTTGGAGACAAAACTGTTAAAGCCAGTGGAGAAATCCAATCTCTGCAGTGAGTCCTGAATCTGTTTTAATGACAAAACACTCCTTTACTTGGCATTTACAGCAATTATAGTCTAGAAACACCTTAATGAAATATTTTTACATTTTAAAGAGTAATGAGTAGATCAAACCAGAAATAATGGAGGGTTTTATTTCATCCCTACTGACGGATGGAGGCGGTGCTTCAAGCACTGAATGATCCATGCAATGTTTGAGAATATACTGACAACAAAGCCACCTCTTGGTGACCCATGTGAGGTTATAAAGTCACGTGACACAGAGCATGTTTTTTTCTTCTCACTCCTATGCATGGTGCATGTGTTTTCTGTCGCCAGTTGCGTACCTGGTCTCTGCTTTGCGCGCGGATGCTCCTGCTCCTTGCCTCAACTCTAACCGTCACATGGTGGCCTTTTCTGCCAGGAGTTGGCTTGAAGCTTCTTTACTTTGACTTGAATTGGTCATGTTGGAGTCCTTTTACTGCAGGGAGTAACCA
Source organism: Oryzias melastigma (assembly GCF_002922805.2). Classification (NCBI taxonomy): domain Eukaryota; kingdom Metazoa; phylum Chordata; class Actinopteri; order Beloniformes; family Adrianichthyidae; genus Oryzias; species Oryzias melastigma. The sequence continues at coordinate 17,491,270 of NC_050530.1, read as the reverse complement.
AATTCCCCTTGTGCCCATCTTGTTTGGGTGTCTGACACCTTCAGGCAGGTCGTTCTGATGAGGCTTGTCCTAACTGCAGTATCTTACCGCTGGCAGATTAGTTAAAGACCTTGGAACAACCTTGGGCGGATGTGTCTCCTTGCCCTGCAGAATTTCTTCCTGTGCGGCTACTGGCTTGGGAGCCTTGTGCTAGGTTGGCGGATTTTGGTTGGGCTATACCTCATGGTCAAGGACCCCTCGTCCAGACTAGCTCATGTGAGGTCCCTCCTACTGGTACTGCAAGGTGACTATAGATGTACTGGGGCCACTCTTGCTGGGCCCAATAAGGAGATTCTCTCTTTGGTGGCCTCTGATTCCCAGTTTGTGAGAGCTTGGACATTTCCTGCACCAGAATGTTGGGCTCTGGGTATCACACTTCAGCATGTTCGTAGAATGTGGATGAAACGTCCGTGGCTGCTGCTGTGCACAACACCTTAGCTCGACTCCAGATTGATGTTCCACCAGCTCAGCCTGTGCCGTCCAGTCCTTTCATTCTTGGTGATTCTTCATCCTTTCCTGTACCTCTGTCAGAAGAGTATGTTGTGGAACTCCATACCTGCTGGATTGACACAATATCCCTCTCTCTACTGCTGCCTGATGGGCGTGCTCTGGCGGTGGGGCAAAAGGCGGAGGTGAAGATGGGTCTCATTTTCTGAACAACCAGTGCTTGAAGCACTAACTCAAACAGAATAAGAGTTACCTATGTAACTACAATTCTATTAATCCATCTGACTGTATCCCTCCGGTTTCTTGAGGAGTTTGGGAACACCTTTCCAGTGCCACATGATATATAACCTCACATGGATCACCTGGAGGTCACAGGTGACTTTGCTGTCAGTAAATTCTCAAAATACATTTGTGTAAGAAGGAAAATTCAGATTAATAGAAACATTGTCATATAGATTACTCTTGTTTTCTGGAAGTTCAGCAGAACCACATGCTGTTGGTCTGACCCACCAGTTCTTTTCTTCCTCACTGATCTTCATGTCCCAATGTCTGGTCTGCTTACCTACAGTCTCACCTTTGCAATAGCAATAAAATTGGGTTTTAAGGAGAAATGCTTTGTAAAAAATAGAACTTGTGTTTGTTTTTAGCCTCCAGGGTTGGTTACCTGACATCTTGCAGGTCACCTGTTTTAATAGCTTCCATTTCCTTTGGTTCTGAAAAAAGAAAAGATCTTTTTACAACTTGAGGGGTCGAGGTGGAATGGTCAGAGAAAAGATGGATCTCAAATGGGCCTTCATCCTGCAGAACACTAAAAGGTTAGGGAGAAAAAAAATCTTAATGAGTGAGGTTCAGGTATTGAGATACAAATTAGTTACATTTATGTAACCCTTCTGCTCTCCGTAGCTTGTTTACATTAAAAGTGGGGTCATCTGGACCCCACAAGAGAGTACGCTGAACTTTTTTTGTATTTGATGTTTGAGTTTGCCTAATGTCCATGGCAGACATAAAATCCTGTCCACCTTTGTCCACATTTGTCATGGAAGGAATCAAATATCAGTAGGTGGTTGGAGTCATCTGGACCCCAAAGATAGAGGAAGGGGTATACATAAACTAATCAACTTTGTCCTTATGTAGGTATAGACCATCTATTATTGAACTTTTCTTTCCAGAACAAACAAAGAGGACCAGTAACATTGTGAGGAAAGAGCCTTCTGGTTATTACTATCATGGTGTCTGGAGACCACTAGATGGAACCAAACTACAACAGTTCAATTCCTCCAAAGCAGCCAGTCAGTGTCTGAGAAGGAAGGTGCTTCACCTGTTTGGAGACTCCACCATCAGACAGTGGTTTGAATACCTCATCTCATCCTTTTCAGGTATCTGCCCATCCGGGCGGGCTTTTCTCTGAATTAAAATGATGTTCTTGTTACTAATCTTTTTTATCTTTTAGATCTCAAGAAGTTTGACCTGCACACTTCCCAACAAGCTGGGCCTCTCATGGCCTTGGACTACACAAACAACATCATGGTGACCTACCGCTGCCACGGTCCTCCTATCCGCTTTGCCAATGTTCCTGTGTCTCAGTTGCGTTACATTGCCAATGAATTAGACCACATTGATGGAGGTCCCAACACTGCTATAGTTATTGGCATCTGGTCACACTTCAGCACTTTTCCTGTTGACGTTTACATTCGCCGTCTGCAGAGCATCCGCAAGGCGGTGGTGCGGCTGCTGTCCAGAGCTCCAGATACGCTGGTGGTCATCCGGACGGCAAACCCCAAAGCTTTGACCGTCTATGAAACGCTGACCAACAGCGACTGGTACTCTATACAGCGTGATAAACTGCTGCGGGAGGTCTTCAAAGGACTCAATGTCCGTCTGGTGGATGCTTGGGACATGGTCCTGGCCCATCACCTGCCACACAACCTCCATCCACAACCGCCTATCATCAAAAACATGATTGATCTTCTCCTGTCCTACATATGCCCTCCACCAAAAGACAAAACCAGAGAAAATCAACCAAAGAGACTAGGATAGATAAACTGGGCTGTGATGTTTATGAACTCTTGCACTTTAGAATAGAAGATCTTTCCCAGTGCAAAGAAGTAGCACCAAGAAATCCAACGCAAAGCACTGTGATGACTGTAGACCTGTGGATGGAGCAATGTTTACACATCAAACTATTATCCATGAGGCTGTGTGTGTGTACCTCAACACAAGTTCTAGATGTTTTCCAGAAGGGTTTTCATGTTTTTTATGTTATATTAAGCTTGGTTGATATTTTTAACTTTTCATTTGTTTTCCATTTAATGTTTTTGCACTCAGTAACAATTACATATCAAAGAGTACCTTGATGTTTTCATCTTTAAATTCTGAGCGATTTTTCACAAGTTCAAGAATAGTAACAAGAAGAGCCTGACAGACTGAGCTGCATGGTTTGTGTCAGTGGAAACTCTTACCAAGATACAATGAAGTGTTACTTGTCAACACTGAATCAAAAAACTGTCATCATTCAGTCTTGGAGTGCCAAAAGCACAGTCATTCTATGTTGTGAATCAGTTTTACCGTTACGCTCTTAATTTCTCCAACTTTATGTAATCATGTTTGACAAAAGAAGAAGAGAAAACCATACGTACCTCAAAGTTCTAACAAAACGAAATGCAACTAAGAATGCAATGTTTTCACTAAAGGGGAAATCAAAGTCTGGACAGCAGAATGCAGTCTAGAATCTTTTAACTTTTTTAACTATTTCCATGTATTTCTCAAATGTCTTACTTTGTCAGGGTTGTATATTTCTATTTTCTTAAAGCTGTTTTAAAAACAACTTTAATTTGGTTTTAGTCTTAAATTAATATACATTTTCTCATAAATGTTTTGAAGGTATGACTATTTATGATGAAATAATATTTTTACTACAATTTTGTGATAATGTTAGTTTATGTACTCATTTAAACTCTGGTGTATCTTGAAGTCTGACAGCACTTTAATGGTTTGTAATGATTATTTTAATATTTTAATCATAAAATCTACTACTTTAAATTGTGCATGTATGTTTTTTGATGGGTTACAAGCACTTTGGGAACATTATTTGAAAAGTATGAAGTGAATAAAGATTAATTTAAGCTCGTGCCTTTCCCTGTCATTTTGATTTTCTAATCGTCTGTTTAATAAATTATCCATTATCTTCCATCTAACGAATAAGCTTTACTCAAATTTAGGACAAATATTTACTTCAAAATGCTATATTATTTAAAAATAAGCTTCTTTTCATGTTGTTAAAAGGCATGGTGCTCATATTCTCTGTTCTGCATGAGATGACATTTGATGTTTATGTGTAACATTTAAAGATGTCAGGTTAATTAGGAATCTACGGAGCCCCTGAAGGGACATCGGGGAAAAAAAAATAAAGTAAAAAAAAAAATCAATCGTTATCTTGTGCGCACCACTTATGCCTCATTTCTCTGGGCCGAAGTGCTGCTTTTCCGTGTTTGGAGCTTCCTTCAGAGAATCATTCTGAGATCTTAGAAGAGCTTTTCCTTGTTACTTTTCCTTGGTTTGCTAATTGACAACAACTTTCGGCACGCTAAAGTGCTGCCTTTTTTTCTTTCTCTACTGGCAGCACGAGCTGCTTCCCTCATGCACGCGAGCACGTACTCTTTCCCCCACCCTCTCTTGTACCGTGTCGAGCTAAAACTCACAGGTTGAAGCACGCGCACTCATGTCACAACACTCGCTATCTTCTTGCAAAGAACAATACATTGTTTACATACAGTATTTCCCTTTTTCACGGGGGTTGAGGACCGGAGACACGCAGAATCCACGAACACGATAGCTGAAAAAAGAAGATTGTTGCATGACTTATAAGAAACAGTTGAAACAAGCTCTGGGTGGTCAGGAGGTACTCCCAGATGACTGGATAACTACAGCTAATGTGATCAGGGAGACAGGT